>NC_042997.1:106362951-106400451 GCF_006345805.1 Octopus sinensis | reverse complement strand
ATCAAAGCCTTGTGAGTGGATTTGGTAGACGGAAACTGAAAGAAGCCCGTCGTATATATATATATATATATATATATATATATATATATATATATATATATATATATATGCGTGTGTGTGTGTTTGTGTGTCTGTGTTTGTCCCCCTAGCATTGCTTGACAACCGATGCTGGTGTGTTTATGTCCCCGTTACTTAGTGGTTCGGCAAAAGAGACCGATAGAATAAGTACTGGGCTCACAAAAGAATAAATCCCGGGGTCGAGTTGCTCGATTAAAGGCGGTGCTCCAGCATGGCCGCAGTCAAATGACTGAAACAAGTAAAAGAGAAAAGAGAGTAATATATATATGAACACAATTCATTATTTCTACGTGCACACATATTCAGGATAGACTTGTCTGTGTGTGTATGTGTGTGTGTGTGTGTGTGTGTGTGTGTGTGTGTGTGTGTGTGCATTTACACGCATACAGTTCTTTCAATCTATCAATCAATCAATCAATCCATTCATCGATTCAGTTATCCGTCCGTCCGTTTGCACGTACATACAGAATAAAAGACTCACACCCACGCAAAAAAAAAAAATCGCACCCACATATATGTATATACGCTCGTATATGTACACGTATATGTATTTTAACATATGTATGTATGTATGTATGTATGTATGTATGTATGTATGTATGTATGTATGTATGTATGTATGTATATATGTATGTATGCATGCATGTATGCATGTATATATGTATGTATGTATGTATGTATGTATGTATGTATGTATGTATGTATGTATGTATGTATGTATGTATGTATGTATGTATGCATGTATGCATGTATATATGTATGTATGTATGTATGTATGTATGCATGTATGCATGTATGTATGTATGTATGTATGCATGCATGTATGTATGCATGTATGTATGTATGCATGTATGCATGTATATATGTATGTATGTATGCATGTATATATGTATGTATGTATGTGTAGTGATCCTACAACGGCGCGCGCTCGCGCACTGTCCATTTGTATTTCGCGCGTGTTGGTGCCTTCACCAAGTGAGAGGAAGGGCCCTCTCGCGCATGCGCGAAGCACCGGAAGAAGAACCCTATTGCCTACGTAGCAGTTAGCGAGGCAAGGGGTCGTAGAACGTTTGACCACTAGCAGCAGTCATCGACGACTTGGGACCCAGCGATTGAAGGCGGCGTCACGCGATATATTTTCTCTCCGTTGGAACTAGCTTCTAGCAGTCCTTACCAAATTGTTGCAGACCAACATCATCTCCATTGTTCGACGCCATCTTGACCCCTTTCCGTTTTTGGGCTGAAGATTGTAAATATTACAATCTATTAACTTTCAGCCTTGCGCGCCCAGAATCAAGGACATCAGATAACACCAGTATTGTTATTGTTTACCAAGAAAGAGAATAAAGTAGTATATATATATTTTACGTCTGCGTCTTGTTGTTTCTGACTAGTAGAATTCTGGATAATTAAAGCAACGGCTAGTGAGTGATTGCTTTGTGCACCCCAAAAGTGCACGAAGATATTCACTCGCACTAAGCTCGTTTCATATGTATGTATGTATGTATGTATGTATGTATGTATGTATGTATGTATGTATGTATGTATGTATGTATGTATGCATGTATGTATGTATGTATGTATGTATGTATGCATGCATGTATGTATTGTTGACGCTGTAATAATTTTGTTAACGAGGAAAATTAGTTTTCCAGATGCAACACTTGCGCATCAATGGTCTCACTATCTCTCCTGTCCCACACAAAAAATGCTACATGTACCTCAGTATTGATGAAAATATATCATAACAATAAATGAACTGTGAATAAAGATGGAGTCGCCCAGCAATATTACACCAGACTAAGAAAAATATGCAGTTTGAACTCTGATTTTACAACAAGATAATGTTTCACAATGTATTTGGGATACTCGACTGGTCTGTAGTATAAATCCACTCCATAGACAGTTTAACCCTCAAGATTCTAATTTCATTTGGAAACCTCCACAAAACAAAAATAGTGATATCGACAGGCTCTACTTAAGAAGACGCAAAAGAAGTAGAGGTTTAAGCTGAGTGCAGAGATTCTTTCAATGTCGTATAGTCTCTCTCAGACCGCATTTGCTAAACAACAACTACAACAAAAATATATACATTAACTACATGCTGAAAAGTGAAGAAAACAATATCCTACGTGTTGGAAGTGAGCTCCTAGTCCTAATGACCTCCCATGCAACCCCAAATCAGCTGGACTAACATACCTCAAAGAAGACCTGGAGGTGAAATGCTCAGCATACCAAGGAAAAAAGACTATGTATGGGTATGTTTCTCGTTTACTTGAAGAAGATAGGAACATTGACATGAACGAAATCTCTCTTGGACTCGTGAATGCTACATCACATCCCACTTCAAAGGCTCTTCATTTACAATCCAAGAACAGGAGATCACTACTAAATACTTCATCAACAAAAGAGACAGTGAGCCCTTTGGAGTTCCAAGAATCAGCTTAAATGTAAATAATGTTATATTTTTGTGCAAGACACCACACATGTGATTAGCGGCTGTCCAAAAAATGTCACCAAGGCACAGCCTCTCTATGAGATATGAAATTGTTGCAAAAAAAGAATGTCTTGGAATAAATATAGAGAATACCTGTTATTGAATACGTACACAAATATCAACACAAGGAATACTGGTGGAAGATACCCATCACAACACCTGTCAAGTCTAAGTATAACCGGCCGGATATTGTTGTTTGGACCAAACAAGAAAAACTATGTGCCGTCATAGAGGTTAGCTGTCCTGATGATGTGAATATCTCTTTGAAAATCAAAGAGAAACAAGGCAACTACGGACAACTGCTTCGAAACCCCCAGCTTCTATATGCGGAATACAAATTTATATTTATACTGATAACTAACTGTAAGTCTAGATAAGCTTGGCTTTTCAGAAAAAGTTATCAACCAACTGATTCGCACGTTGCAAATACAATCTGTAAACGGAGCAGTAAAACTGTACAAGACTTTTCTCAGGTTTAAAATGTGACGTTTTCGTTATCAACATTCCAAAGATGGAGCTTTGTATGTTTGTAAGAAACCAACTCCTTCTTCAGAGGAAGAATATAAATGATTAAATACAGATGAGGCATACATACATACATATATACATACATACATACACACACACACACACACACACACACACATACATACATACATACATACATACATACATACATACTGACATTCAGACAGACAGGCAGATAGATAGATAGATAGACAGACAGACAGACAAACAGACAGACAAATAGACAGAAAGACTGATAGATTGCTAGATAAATAGATAGACAGATAACTTAGAGATATTTCGGCCAAAGATTGGCCCAGAGCATGTCTAAATTAATAGCAATACTTAATAGGATCTGTTTAGTCATGTGTTGGTTAGATTTTGTGTTATCATTGCCCGTTCAAGTAAGGAGTTGTTGACTGAGATGTATCCAGGTATAGGTGGCTTATCTGTTATTCTTTGAAGAAATCTGTCCAGGATTCATTTGAAGGTGATGGTATCTTTTTCCTCTTTGATTTGTTTTGGGATAATGTTAAAATAGAGCAGGACCTATCGAGGAAAAGAAATTGTGTTGCAGTGAATTTATGAGCTGTGATCCTGAATAGTGTAGGAGGCATATACCACGTGGTCCCCGCCTTGGATAAATTCTGAATCTAATGTTAAGGTCGTAAGCTGGTGATGTATTCTCTACATTGTGCAACTAATGTAGCGCTCGCAGCAGCGTTGAGGTAAATAAAGTTCCAATGTTTTACAGTGGTCCCAATAATCAAAATCAGCCATGCCTTTGATTTTTTAGTAAACTTTCTAGGGTGGCTCAATTCTTGCAACGTTTTGCTTTGTGTGGGAAGACAACATGTGTAGCAGGATTCTAGGTGTAGCCCTAAAAAAGAAGAGAAGAGAGGAACGATGACATCTTGCTCTCTGACCAGAAAGTTCTGAATATCCAGTAGCTCGTCCTGCGAACTATATCAACTTTATTATTGATGTGGACACTCCAGCTGTGATTGTTGTCAACAGTCACTCTAAAGTCACTAAATATTATAGGATATTGTGAGTGGTTCCTCTTTTTGAAAAGAATATGTTTGGTTAAACGTAATCTTTTTTCCAAAATGCATCAGTTCAGATCTTCCCTCATTTAACTACATTTTGTTTTTGTGTGCCAGTTGGCTTACAGCATGTAGATCCGTCTGGAGTTCAGTTCGGTCTTGTTATTCATTGATAATCTTCAGGAGCTTGGTTTCACCTGCAAATATGTTTACTTTGCTGTGTTCGATGACGTTTGAAATGTCGTTTATATGGACGATGAACAGAAATGGGACCAAAACAGTCACCTGAGAGACACCACTGGTGACTCTTTCTGGGCATGAATTTTGTTCACCAGGAAGTAGTTATTCCAATCTGGCAGTTTTCCACGGGTTCCAATATTTGACAATTTTCACAGGAGGTTATTGAGGTGGACTCTCACCAACAATTTACTGAAGTCAAGATATTTGAGATCAGAGTGATGGCTTGTTCTTTCTACTTCGCTATAGACAACATTGTGTGTTCTGTCCTGTTGAGCATACACAAAAGAGCGTTTCTACTCCTCACACGGGAGCAGGCCACATAAAGTTGCCCATGTGGAAAGCACGGCTCCCCCAAATGGATGACCGCCAACGATAGTGTTCGGCCTTGGGGTTTGTTGATGGACATGGCGATCTGCGGATGTTAAATGGTATGTCTGAACCCGTGGGATAAAGGTGCATCCTTGAAATGAAAACATTTTCCCCCATCCCGTAACAATGGTGGCCTCAATAAAGTGGGGCGTCAGGGACTTGACTACCAAGCAGGTCCCGTTGCACTGTTTAGGCGGATAAAGCGTGTACTCTTTATCCCATTTGAGTTTTATTGAATGATTATGTAAAATTTTCTTAACAATGGGATATATTGTAAGTCTACACACACATGCACACACAAACACACAATAAATGTGGTTGTGATGCGTGTACGCTTTATCCCATTTGAGTTGTAATTTTGAGCGGCAGGAGATAAGTTTCAGCGAACTTGAATAGCATGTTCAGAACTCGCTTCTAATTTTGAAATGCCACATAACAAAAAATGCTTTAAATCACATAGGAAGAAAAACGGCTATAGCACGAAGTCATCGATTTGCTTCGATCGCCAAGAAAGCAAAAGTACGTACAGAGAATTTCATAAACAGAAATAAGTAAGCTATGGCTGAAAATAACAGTCAAATAAAGAATTTAAATATTAAAACAAACAGAAATTAAGAAACGAAATGTGCTAATTGCTAATTACATCGTCATTAGGTTTTTGTTTTCTAATTGAATAAACCAACATTAATTATCTAACATTCAAAATTTCATTTAAAATGAAATATATAGAAAAATTAAATATATACTATATGTATACTGTATATACATTTCTTTCAGAGCGGTTCATCTTTGTTTTCCTGTATAATTAAAACTATATATATATTACTAGCCATCTCAATATGGCTAACCACTGGGGGTGGGTGTTACTGTAGGTTTTTAGCCCCAGGAGATCATCGTCTCCAGCTGGCTTTAGACACAATTTCTGTGCCCTTATGATATTTGCAAAGGGAGATCATCCCCTCTCGTAAACTTAAGTGATACGCGTGGACTGGAGTTTCGAGATTATTGTCTCTTGTCAACACACGGTAATCACGGGTTTTCGATGAGGAGAGACCTGTTTGCGAATATCTATTTAGTGTTTTTCATTTAGGTTTACAAGAGGGGATGACCTCCCTTTGCAAATATCATAAGGGCACAGAAATTGTGTCTAAGGCCAGCTGGAGACGATGATCTCCTGGGGCTAAAGAGCTACAGTAACACCCACCCCTAGTGGTTAGCCTTATTGAGATGGCTAGTATAATTTACGTTGTTGAGCGCTTACTGTTTACATCTCGTTCAGAGATTTATTATTGCTTATATATATATTTCTTTCAGACAACACGAACTCACATAAAGAATCTTGCAAACTAAATCCAAAAACGAAATAGTTTATCTTTGTTTTTTCTGTATAATAGCCGCCATTGCAGGGGACTTAACTAATGTTAGCAAACGCCGGATTTCACCGACGTGAAAATTGGTAAAAGTTATAGATGAAAATCGATTTTTACAGCTATTCGCTGGTGCCTCGGGTGAAAGAAATTTGACGAAAATACAGCTAGGATCGTGACGAATGTCCTCCTAAAATTTGAGCGACATGTGTGCTAATTTGTGGATGTGTATAAACTACATTCACGTACACAGCGCGCGCGCACACACACACATCCTGTCTTTTATATATATATATATATATATATATATACACAGATATATATATATATATATATATATATATATACATATATATATACATATATATATATATACATCGATATATATATATAATTATATATATACATATATATATATACATATATATATATATATATACATAATTATATATATACATATATATAATAAAATATTAGAGAATAAATCCAAACTTACAGGGAAAAATCAGATTTAGGATTAAATCCAATTTTATAGTAAAATATTATATTATATTATATTAAATTAGAGATAAAACCACTATTAGGCAAATCAAACAATGAAAAACATAAGCCAATACATAAAATTAATTAATTTATATTATTTTAAATATATCAAAAATATTAAAAGTTTAATAAAAGATTAAGAGTAAAACACTACGATCGTTTCATGACTGTACAATTCGTAATAATTCGAGTTATGGTTACAGTCAATCTTCGATATATTTAAAATAATATAAATTAATTAATTTTATGTATTGGCTTATGTTTTTCATTGTTTGATTTGCCTAATAGTGGTTTTATCTCTAATTTAATATAATATACATATATATATATATATACATATATATAATGATTTGATTTTATCTAGGTTCAGCTCAGGAGATGTGGCCATGCTGGAGCACCGCCATTTGGTGTTGCCACGTAATTTTACTTCACTAATTCTTTTTAGAAATTGACGTTTGGTGCATGAGGGAGTTTGACGCTGCTTCTCTCACCTGCACTTCCTGCCGTGAAGTTGGTTCATCTGAGACACTTGACAGTAAGAGGTCTAGTTTCACTTTGAAGGCACTTACATTACCTCATGTAGATCTCTCAGGTCCTCCGGGAGGATATTGAAGAGATAAGGGCCTTTAAAGCCCAGGCTGTTGCAATATCTTCTCCTATATCTTGATGGCAAAGTTGGAGTTTTTGGCACTATGCAATGGCGTCCTTTTCTAGCATTAGTATAACTCTCGATGCCAAAGTTTGGGACAAGTCACTCTAGGATCTTCCGGATGTATATTATGGCATATCTTTCCTGCTTAAGCTCTAGAAAATAGTCTCGATCTCTTGACTCTTTCCCAGTAGCTAAATATGCTGCATAGAGGCTATCGTCTTCGTGTAGCTTCGTTGGATTACAAGTTCTGCAATCAATTATACACTGGTTGGTGACCATAGCTGGGAGCAATAGTCAAGCGGCTTAAATGTCTTCCAGAGGACCAATGTCTTCCAGAGGACCACCATGGTTTCCTGATATCTCTGTTTATTTTCTCGTGTTCCTTTCTGTTGAAGAGCGTAGGCTTGAAATGTAAAAGACTTTCTCACCTGATTGTTGTTTACACACCTATCTTCATCTTTTGTTTTTTGCAAATTCCAACTATATATATATGTATAGATAGATACTAACCACATGGTTCCCAGGTTCAGTCCCACAGCATAAATCAATTGTTATTCATCAATCATATCTCCATTTTCTGCTTCCCTTGAATATTGATAAACTTTAATTTATTTTTGTGATTACTTACCATTTATGAGCATCAATATCAACACTCATAATTAAATATAGGTAATACACCAGTGGATTCATTGTATAATTTCTCTTTCAGAAAATAATAATGGCAGACCCTCAGCTTACTCAAGAAATGAAGAGGCATGCTGTTATTGCGGTTATAAAGGCTGAGCATAATGATTTAGAAACATCTCGATTTTTAAAAGTTGCCAGATCTTTCATCTACAAAGTTTGTAAAGAGTTAGAGACTAAAGGTGGAAACATATCACCACTAGCAAAGTATAAAAAGCATTCTAAATGCTCTGAAGTCATCAGAACACCTGAATTTATCCAACAAGTTCAACAGAACATTGATTACAATCCTGAAAAGTCCCTATAAACCATTGCAAAACCTATTTTTAACTATAGGTTTCCTTTATTTGAAAAGTAATTTTTAAAAGATTTTCTAAACGATGAACTTTTATTTTACATTATATATCATATATTACTTATTTATATGCTTCCTATATATATATATATATATATATATATATATATATATATATATATATATATATATATTTTATATACCTATATACATTTATATATTACTTTATACTATATTTTTACGTATTTATTTTCTAGGTGTTGTAATGTTTTTTTTAAAAATATATATTTCTTAATCGCTAAAGTATTAACTTTTAACCGTGATGAACTGTATTCACACATTTTTCTTGTACTTTCTTATATGCTTGTACAGATGAGTTATGTTTCATCTTCCATGATGTTATAAATGAATATTCTATGATTAAATGTTCGAGATATGAAATGTTATGTGGATGACCTTGCATTTGTTTGTTCTGTAACCTTAGTTTGATATATTTGTCTCATCCAATTGAGCACTTCTATAGCAGTCCTATTAAACATTTTGTTCCTGATAAGAAACAATCACTGTATTATTGAGATATATATATATATATATTTATATATGACAGATACATAAATACTTAAATACAGTGAAGTATGTTGGCAACATATAAGTTATTTCTCAGATTAAGATATACTGTACATCACATTCTTTGGCTTGAAATGTAGATAATCCAATCATAAACAAGAATATTATTGACAGTGACTTTGCAGTTTCAACCAGTTAAACCATTGTCAAACTGCAATGCATTAATCTTGGTTTCACATTTTCTGTGGGAGTGTGGGTTTGAGTGGAGTAGTAATTACGTTTTAGGATGTGTTGTTATGGAGTGCTGTTTTGGAGAAATCTTTATTGATTAAATTTGGGGATATATTATTGTTTAGAATTTATTCATGTAAGTAGAACCTTGTAGGCAGTTATGCATATTTACGTGTGTCCCTTTTGGTCAGTAGTTATAGGCTGTACCAGTTAGTTTTAGTCATTTTGATTTTATTGGATTAAATCCTTAGCTTTGACAATGTAAAGTTTAAAGGTACAAACATCAGTATCTAAAAACTTAGTAATTAGGTGTGCCAACTCTTTTTGTATATGAATTTTTTATGCAAGTAACTGACATGTTTTAGTTGGTCAGTTTCTTTACTTGTAGGTATTCAGAGTATTTTCTGTTTTTATTGGAAGATAGGGGTTATTAGTTAGGTATGTCATTGTGTTGTTAGTATAAATATTTATCTTGTGCTTTGACGTTCACAAAAAGATGTGGGTAGGTGTATGTTTCTCTCTAGGTGTTCATTGTTCTATAAGCAATCTGATTAATATGTAGAAATTTTAACCCATGTGTTTTATGGAGGTAGAATTTGTGGGTTATGTGTTTATAAATATTTCTTCAATTGTTTCCAATATGGGTATTTTATAATAATTATTTTAGGCTTTTAAATATATGTGAAAACGGGGCATTATGCAAGGTGTGTATATATTCATGTATAAAAATGGGAAAGAGAAAAGTCTGACAATGGGCTAACTGAGATTGTGTACTGTTTATATGGATCTATATACACATACCTGTTAACACAAAACTGGGGAACAAAAACAAAATGCAAAGGCATCTAATCTTAATAACAGTGGAGATGAGTATATTCTCTATAGGAAAAGGTAGAGATGAGGACGAAAATACATGACTGAAAGCTTTGTAGCTGTGGGTGGCAAATCTACCATTTGTTCCATTTACAAAGTGCTTGGAAATGATTAATTTATCACTGTTCGTTTTTGGAACCTAACCTGTGATAAACAAAGATATATGTATTTAACTACATCAGCAAGGTACAAAAAATAAAAAAAACAACAAAGCAAAAAAAAAAAAACCATATAGAATAAATGACAAATTAATGCTGCAATTGACCAAATAAATAAGAAGATTCTAGAGATTGCCAGGTATAAAGTTGTTATTTCACTGTTTTATTAGTGATTGGAATAAATGAATAGATGATAAATGATCATATAAATCAGCAGCAGTTTTTAATTGACCACCCTGAAGCTGGTGTTTCTTTCCAAATATCACTCCCATCTTGTGGATTCAGGCTTTTCATGGTTGGTCACATTTATGGCTAAAGTCATGTTATTATACAAATGAAGATGAGTTCAGTGATGCATTGGAGCCCTTCCGTTGTAAACGTATGTTCCTGAAAAGCCAAAAATATAAATGGATAAACTAAAAGAAAGTGGTATAAATAAAAAGTAGTAATACCTTGTGGTTGGAATAGTTAATGGTTGTCTAGCCCCAAGTTAGTCCTCATCAAGCAGATCTATTGCTGAAAGTATTCCAGCTGTGATGATTCTATCCTTATTTCAGATATTTTATATCTCTGGAACTAACTATTACCCAGTGTGTCTGTTTTTTTTTTAATAAGAGTAAAATATGATTCATAGATTTGATTGTTATGCACATCAAGCAACAGTATAGAGATTCCTTTGTTAGTTGCAAATGTTTAGTGAATATTCAGAGTTACATTTTCTTTGGATGCCTCCTGTCTACACATATAAAAAATCATTTTGTCAGAAAACAGGCATGTGCTCACCAAGTCAGTAGTGATGACATTTTGCAGTAGCAATAAGTGATTGAATTAGTATGACACAGGACTACCAAACGAAGGTTTAATAGTGCAAACACCATCATTATCACTCTTACTGAACAAGTCCAAGACATAACGCTCACTGCTCTTCCCCTTCCCACAACCAATCAAGTTGATACTATGTAGCAAGAACAGATATACATTACCATGGGAAACAGTGAAAATACTGTTGTTAATATGGGAGCAGATGTGCAAAGCAGTGAAAGCAAGAATACAAACTTTAGTTCAAGTATGTTTGAGAGATTAGGTGCTAACCCTCTCCCACCCCCTTTTCTTCTTCCTGTTGTCTTTTTAGGAGCAGAAATTTCTAGGAGTGGATTCCCAGTTCCCTTGCTCCTGCAGGGAATAAGCCAACTGCATTCTACTGCTTCCGCCCCCAGCCACAGGTGAGTTTGCTAGTTAACCCATAGCTGGGACCTTTACAGGTGCTACCACTCCAGGCCAGAGTAGACCCAGGAACAATAGTGGCCAAGAGGTGGTTCCACACTCCTCAAACTCTGAAACCAGGGCTCCAGGGTCCCACTACCAGATGTAGTTCAGTCATACCCAGGAGAGATGGAATGGCCAGTGGGATGAATGTGAGTATATATGGTGAGATGTCAGAGGAGGTGAGTGTTTTTAAGTATCTAGGATCATATGTGACAGTGGAGGGGGGTTGAGGGTTGGCTGAGGAAGTGGGATATAGAGTGAGGGAGGGGAGTAAGATACTTGGAGTTGTGAAAGGTATGCTAAGAGATAAAAAGTTGAGTATGAAAGCGAAAAGAGGTGTATATGAGGGCATGATTGTGCTGACAATGTTATATGGTACAGAGATGTGGGGTCTGAGAGAAGTGGAAAGGAGGCGACTAGATGCGTCTGAGATGTTTAAGGCTATGGTTGGTGTGACATGGATGGACAGGATGCAGAATGAGGAGGTATGAAGGCAAGCAGGAATGAGAGAAAATCTAACCAGAATGGATAACCGAATGTTGAGGTGTTTTGGCCACATGGAAAGGATGGATAAGGAGTGGATAGTAAAGAGAGTGCTGAAGGTATAAGTGGTAGGCAGCAGAACTAGAGGCAGACATTGATTCATGTGGATAGATGAAGTGAGGAAAGCTTTGGTGATTAGAAGTGCTGGAGTGAGAGAGGCAAGAGAGTTTATAAATGATAGGAAATCTTGGAGTGTTTGTGGACAGATGAATGAATTAATATTGCTCAAAGGAAGACGGAATCAGCATGGTGCGGCAGGGATATACCAAAATATGCTGTCAGGCCCCACTGCTGATATTGGAGATTGCATTCTATGCCTTGACCTGAGCATGGGGGTGGGGCCCCTTTGAGCTGGAAAATGAATAGAATGACTGGTGTGTCATGTGGCTACCCAATCCTAAAAAAAACAAATGGGGAACAGGCCTGGGTATATATAAAAAAATGTTTGAGAGATATCTGAACTTGTAAAGGCTTTTCACTGCAGTTTGCCATAGTAAAAAAAAAAGTATTTAAACACCAGAGTCAGCTAAGAATGCCCTCTATTGGATTGATGGATGCATTTCAAACTTGTCAGTTCTTTTAAGCGACAGATACCAGTGAATATTATTTACTGATTGAAAGGGTGGCGAGGTGGCAGAGTCATTAGCATAACAAACAAAATACTGAGGGGCATTTCATTCATTTTTGGATTCTCATTTCAAATTCTACCAAGGTCGACTTTGCTTTCATCATTTCAGGGTCAATGAAATAAGTACAGGACATCATTCACTTACGACCTATCTGACTTACAACTGACTTTACGACAATTGGTGCATCAGCTCCTGGTAGCAATAATAAATAGTCCAACTGAAATCTAATGGGTTTGATTTCTTAGAAATTAACCCATCTACAGGTAATGTCAGCTAACAAATGTTTCCTCTAGGTTTGGTTATTGATTGCCACTGTGGTTATCCCAAGTGTTGGATGAATATCCTGTCACAGAGACATTGAGGCAACTTTGTATTTGCTTATAAGATTGCTTGAGACTCCGAAATTTTTGACTAACGCAAGTATAATGGTATAATACAGAATGCTGTGACTTTTACCTGAGAATGTACCTTAAGAACGTAAAAATATAAAACAAAGCTATGTAGACCTATAGGCTGACTTACGACCAGTCAGTCGGAACCAACTGTGGTCGTAAGTCGATGACAACCTGTACCAGTCAAGTATTGGGCTCAATATAATCAACTACCCCACCCAACAAAATTTCAGGTTGTGCACTTAGAGCAGAAAGGATTATTTACTGGTTGTGTGTACTGGCTGCAAAGCTGGAACAAATACTTGAGTAGATGCATGAAGCAGCAAAGGAAATTATATAAACTTAGCACCAGTTCAAGTATATCTGAGAGATATTTGAACCAGTAAAAAGCACTGTGGTATTTTAATGTCTTTTTGTCTTAAGCAAGAACTTCACTTCTGTGACAAATTGTAGCGAAAAATTTTGACAGGTTGAAACATCTTACAAACATATTTGAACTAGTCTTCAATTCATATACTGTTGTTAAGGTTTAGGTCAATTCTAACAGAGTACACGTATGATCAAAGGCTGTTTTTTTTTTGCTATGATTAACCTGTTTTCTTAGGGATAGATCTAGGACAACACAATTGAACATGGTTTTTTCTTCTTTTTTTTTGACTGAAAAGAGTAATGTGAGAGATAATTGGCTGCTTTTTCTAGTAGGTTGAGTGACCATGTAAAGGCTAGCTCATTTGGTTACTGTGCTGAATTTGAACCTTACTTTTGAACTGAACTGACCTACATACGAGAGGAGGATGTAGTCTTTAGTAGTATTTGTATTAGTTTCTAATTTTAGATATTTGGGTGAGGGAATTAGTCAAACTGACCTTTGTATTTGACTGATACTTTTGACCAGTCAAATACCGAGATCAGAGGGATAAAATGTAAAGTTAACCCCAGTGGGATTAGAACTTAGATTGTGAACAGTCAGAACAAATACTGCAAAACATTCCACTAGATGCTCTAAAGTTTTAACTACTCTACTACCCTCAATGGTACTTTTAATAAGTAACAGGTTATGGGAATACTAACAAGTATTTACTGGAATGCTTACTTAATACTCAATTGCTGATTTCACTTATTCTGACTCATGTGACACTGGCTGATATATTAATCTGAAGCAAAGGAGTTAACAGTAAATTTCTGTGTTATCTATTTATCATATACATTGCTCAGTGGCAATGCTGGGGAACACCTTGAAAGGTTTGGTCAAACAAATTGAACCAGTATTTAGTTTTTAAATCTGGTACTCATTCTACTGATCTCTTATCCAATCACTTAAGTTATGGGGATGTAAACAAACCAATACAAGTAGTCAGGAGGGGAAGAGGGAACAAACATATATACATACATGTATGTGTGTGTGTGAGAGACAAGCTTCCATACAGTTTCTATCAACTAAATTCTCATACACAACTTTGGTGGGCCTGGGATTATACTAGGAGACACTTGCTCAAGGTACTGCATAGTGAGACTGAACCCAATACCATGTGGTTGCAAGGTGAACTTCTTAACCACACAATCATGCCTGCACCAAGATGAAAACAAGATAAGAAAAATTATTGCCACTATCACCACCATTCAAATCACAAAATTACTGACCTTTATTTGGGCTACATCAGTTATTTGGCACCAAATAAAATGAACACACAGACAAAAGGCAGTTTAACTTCATATATAAACTGTTGAAAGTTCAATAGCTTGAAAACTGTTGCCTGTATTGAATCATGTCCTTGCTCATATTGAATCAATCCAAATAGCTGTAATAGTTATAAAGAAGTTAGAGCAATTGCTTGCTATGATATAACTGAAAAGTTTTGGTTCAGTTTAACAGTTTGAAAGTTTTAGCTTTCAGTGCCCATTTCAAGGCCTATGGACCTGAAAAAGTTAACAGCAACTAACTTTATTGTATTGTTTCATAATTTTATAGATGCTTTATATATGAGTTATACCATATGAGATGCCCATGACTAAATGATACTGGTGTAAAAGGTTGTGCATCAAAAGAAATGCATATGTGAAGTTGGTCAAGTTGGTGCAGACAGTACAGCATCAGGCTAGATGCTTTCATTATGACAAAGGTGGAGATGATGACAAAAGTTGAAATTTAGAAAAATAAGAAAAGAAAAACATATTGTGATGTAACTTACGCAAAGTCCATATCCAAGTTTTCTTTACTGGAATACATTGTCTTAGACCGTTGTTTCTTCTTGCGAACAGGTGCTATTGGAGGTGGCATCAGACTGGATGCTCCCTTCAAAACAACCAAAAAAACATGTAAAACAAAGTAGAACTACACAATGAAACAGCATCTGATTTAACCAGCTTCCTCAATACCATGAGAGTTAATTTCTAGTACAGCTAGTAATTTGTTTTCCTTTAGAAGAAAAAATTTCTACACAACACATAGATATCATAAGCTCTTCCTTGAAAACAATGTTAAGACTAAAATATTTTTTGTGTGCAAGCATTTTACAAAATTATACAGACAAGATTACATCTGAGATATAACATTTCAAAATATCCATCCAGTCACAGAAATAGAAACACTTCACCAAAAAGGACAATGTAATTTTAGCTTAATGGCAAATATACAAAACCACTTGTTCATAGAGTGAAGATTACATTAATATTTGTCAGTGAAGAGAAGTGTAGAGGATTCAAAGAAAATACATTTAAAAGAACCACCCCACCCACAAAAATGAATAACTTCCACAAACTCCTAATGTAAACTTATCTGAAAATTGAAGGATAATGAAATTAACAATGAGCTGGGGCATTGTTGGAACTGTAAGAATATATTCCAATGAGATGTGTATTTTAAATTTGGCAAAGAAGCAAAACCTTTTTGATCAAATGTGTCAATACATAAAAAAAAAAAAAACATATACATTTTCGTGTGTGTGCAGGTATTTTACAAAATTTCATTGGCATAAAATTAACTATTGCCACAATAATAGGTATAGATCATAGGCAACTGGCAGCACATAGACAAGTAAATACCTTACTATATAGTACTACATTAAATATTTTACAATCAAAAACTCCTGCAATCATCTTGTATGAGTGACAAGTTGGATGGTTCAAAAGATCAAAGGAGCAAAATAGTAGCAAGTTTATACAACTTGACAGATTGAATTATTATTCTACAATTAATCCAGTACTAGTTAATAAGACTCTCACTTTTGCTATGCACAATTCAGATTCATCTAGGTTGGATATAAATTAAATGCTAGCTGTACATAGCACTCAAATAGATTTCAATAACAAATTGAAGATGAGGTTCAATACGGCAATGGGATCAAGTGACTTAGCACAAGTCACTGATCTTGTCGGAATATTTTTCCTATTCCAGATGGACTCCTAGTTTCTTATGTTGGGAGGTAGGTGGTCTACATAGGGATGACATTCTTTATATTAGATAGTTGTAGGAAATAAGAAATAGAGAGATGTAAGAAACAAAATTTCAGACTATAGAAAATAATTATTGTAAGGTAAATTTTGCTGACGTAACATTTAGTCTGGATACCAAATTAATTGAACCATACCATAAACCCTGATGTGAGTTGTCTCACTTGCCTATGATTTACTTTGAGGTGCTTTTAACACTAGACACATTGAGAATATATTCTCTTATGCCTAAAATGCAGCTGACCCACGAACTAACAACACACACACCTTATGCTAGCATGGAAAGCAGATGTTAAACAATGAACGACAACCCTGAGCTGCTTCTAATTCATATTTGAATTATTTTCTATGGCATGAAATGTTGCGACATGCCAGCAGATGGTTTTCAAACCATTTAGCATATAGTCATAGTTGGCGATATGGCTTGCAGCAGGCCTTGTTCAGTACATGACATTGAAAAGTCACAACAATGACAAAACATTGATGTCTGTTGTTCCAGGAAGGAACCTGATGTGAGTTGTCTCACTTGCCTATGACTTACTTCCAGGTGTTTTTAGCATCAGGCACATTGAGAATATATTCTCATATGCCTAAAATGCAGTTGACCCATGAACTAACAACACACACACCTTGCGCATGTGTGTTCAATTTTGTTTATATATATATATATATATTAAAGTGTGTGGCCAAGAGCTTGGGGTATTGTACTCAAGATTCCAAGTTTGTGGTTTCAATTCCCAGACAGGTGGTGCACTGTGTTCTTGAGCAAAACATTTCATTTCACATTGCTCTAGCACACTTAACAGTAAATAAGTAATTTTGCAATGCAGATTTACTCTAGTACTTTCAGTATCATTTGAAAGTGAAACCAATGAAAGAAAATGCATTGTGACTAGCAGTACATAAAAACATTCCATAGTCTGGTTCATACAGTGAGAGTGTTATATATGATGCAATCATGGCTGTGTGGTGAACATTTACACATCACAACCATGTTATCATCATCATCATCGTTTAATGTTTGCTTTCCATGCTAGCATGGGTTGGACGATTTTGACTGAGGGCTGGCGAACCAGATGGCTGCACCAGGCTCCAATCTTGATCTGGTAGAGTTTCTACAGCTGGATGCCCTTCCTAATGCAAACCACTCCGAGAGTGTAGTGGGTGCTTTTTACGTGCCACTGGCACGGGGGCCAGTCAGGTGGTACTGGCAATGACCTCGCTCGAATCCCTTTACATGTGCCAGTGAAGCGACAAATTAATTTACCTATTTAGTCTTGCTGACAGCACCTCAAAGCAAGTGTCTTTTACTTCAGTCTAGGTTCACCTAAAGTCTTGTGAAAGAGTTAATTGGACAGAAACTGAAAAGCCCATTGTGTGTGTGTGTGTGTGTGTGTGTGTGTTTCATCATCTTGACATCATACATTAATTGTAAACAAACTTCACAGATGTACATGCAGTAATAGTTGTTTGCAATCATGTGTGAAAACATGTCTCACCCTTCATAACAGTCACAGTACATACAGAATGTGTATTGTAAAGAAAACAAAAGACACTGAAAGCATTCACAGGTGTTGGGTAAGGTTATCACAAAGGAGGAACAAGAGAAGTGCATGAAAAATACATTGGCTTCATTGCAGATAATGTCAGGAATTCCTGTTATGGAATTCCTTCATAACAAACTACAACAAAATAGAAAACACACACACACACAAAAATGTACTACTTATCATCACACATTGCATACAAACACATCATAGACTCTCTATGCAATAAAACAAAAACACTAAAAATAAAGGATCACTTGGACATGCAAAGGACACAACTCGTTGCCATTGCAAACTTCAAACTCAAACACTCAGAAAGTCTGCTATGAAACAGAAAAATCACCTCCAAACATCTAGAACACTCTCTCTCTCTCATATACATAAAATAGTAGTAAAGTAGTAAACTGAAACTCATGATAAATTGTAGACCATTTTTTATGTGTGTGTGTGTGTGTGTGTGGTGTGTGTGTGTGTGTGTGTGTGTGTGTGTATAGGGTTAAAAAATAAATAAAGTTGGAAAATGCACAAAAGTATATTTTAACGAATGTTTAATATTTTTGTTACAGTGAGTGATTTAAAATATAACTGGTTCCGATGTATCCATCTTATCAGATATTAAAAAGAACTTTTTAGGAAGCTATAATGTATATAAATGCCAGTGTGTTCCCACCAGTCTAGGGTCTACACTGGCAACACTTGATTTCGAGCACCCCTACAGGCTCACCTGAATTCATTCTCATGTGGAGCCTCTAAACTCTCTAACTCCTTAGCTACATACTCCATCTCAAGTCCCAGAATATTCCCTATACCTTATCCTGGTCGACAGTTTGTGGGGGTTTTCCATATAACACTAACCATCATGTTTCTAAGTTGCATTGAAGGGAATCGCTTGCTACATCAAAATTTTTTATTGCTCAATAGGTTCTCAAACAATCTTCTCGTGTATGCACAAATTTTATTCCACATTTTCCCATTATGTAAAGTTTTTAAGATTCTTTTTCTAATTGTGGCCAAGCTTACATACTACTTAGCTATGCTAGCAGCATTTTCTTTCTCTACTCTTTCTATCTCAGCATATCTCCCTCTCCCACAACCCAACCCATATTTATATTGTTCATTGCTTATCTCTTCTTATGTTGTATAGTATGTTACCATCTCTAAATAGATTTGTCTGCTTAGTGAGATTTCCATGACCACCAGAGGTATTCCTTTTCACCACACTGACTTTAACTTTATCCTCTCACCTCTCTCTGTTTCATTTAGTCAGCCTCTGTTCATTCCTCCAATATCATGGAAATCCTCCACCCTCTCCTTGTCTTTCATTTCTTCTTCTCTACCTCTGTTACTCTTTCCAAGATCACATATATTCTCCTACCTCACCCTAGCTTTTGGTTTTATTTTTCTCCTCCACTTCCTTCAACCTTTAAATCTCTGGCACAATTATATGAACTGCTTTTTCCAACTTTTCTCTTGACAAGGGGTGCCCGACTTAATTTGTATTACCTCCATGTGACTGTTGCATATCCAAGTCTTCTTGCATATTCCATCTGCAAATTATGGATAAGCTTCCGGAAACAGCTATTGAGTTAAAAAATTATCTATTCTCTTTAGTATTTTGTATAAATTATGCTCTATGTAAATATATTTGTGTGTGTGTGTGTGTGTGTATCATCATCATCATCATTTAATGTCTGTTTTCCATGCTGGTATGGGTTGGATGGCTTCACTGGAGATGGTAAGGCCAGGGACTACACCAGGTTCCATTATCTGTTCTGGTATGGTTTCCACAGCTGGATGCCCTTCCTAATGCCAACTGCTCCATAGAGTGTACTGTGTGCTTTTATCATGTAAAGTGTAGTACATAGTAATTAAAACCATTAATAATACATTAAAAAAGGCAAAATAGTAAATGTCAGATAGTATATCAGATAAGACTATTTTGTCTAATGAAAGAGTTGTGAAACAAACATAATATTAGAATGGAAAAATAAGTGAATAAATATACATTAAACCAACAGAAAACTGACAAAATTTGAATATAAATTCATCAAGCATTCTTAAAGTGTCAACGGACAGATATATGAATTAAGTAAAAAATAAATCCAAAACATTACATGCTGAATAACAATAATTCCAGATTATGTAAAAAAAAAATGCTAAGATGAACATTGAAGCAAACCAAACATTTTATAGTTAAAAGAACAGATAGAGAAAGTAAATTAAGATGTCTTTTTATCACGGGATAGATTAAAAGTAATGGAAAGACTTGAGTCATTATTCTTAAATACCAACCATTAGACATTATTAAAAGTTGATAGTGAAGGAGGGATTGCTTTACTTTGCTTTTATAGCTAAGATACCATGAGGTTTGTATTTAGCTCTCTATCTGTTTGATATAATAAACCAAAAGGTTGAGAATTTCTCAGGTGTTTGTTAAAATTTCCCTCTGTGCAAATAAGAAATGAACAACAAAAATGCTTAAATGAACTATATATGTTTGTGAAGAAACTTTGTGCAAATAGAGGAAAAGTGAAATAAATAAACAATGGGTGTGTGTCAAAAGTTAAAATAATATAATGATAGTGACAAAGAAAAAAAATTGGGATTTGGCAAAATGAAACCAAAATACAAAGCACAGAATTTTTATTATGTTCAGAAAAACATAAACAGACTAATTCTCTATGGAACAGAGAGAAGAAATATTTTCACATATATTAAACAACCACAGAGCATGCATATACTTTACCATTGTGGTGGCATTATAGTTGAATAGAAATTTATACATACACTACAAAAGAAAAGAGGGTCGAAACATTTTAACAAGAAAATGTATGACACTGAAATGATATGGGAATTGATGATGATGATAACATTGCCAATAAGTATAGTCTTTGCAAATTAGGAATTTTCTTTGTTTTCTTTTAATTTCTCTACTCTCCAGTAAATCTCTAAGAAGATTCTATGGTCATTTTACAATCTAGCAGAAGACAATCTTTGCTAACTTAACTGACAAAAGAAATTCAGAGAGCATAGTCAGACATTTATCCTGAAATATAGCACATCAGCTTCCAATTAATTCAATGTATGCTGAAGACTTGACCCTCTAACATTACCAAATCTGATGCAAGTTTTTTGAAGAAGGAATAGTTAAATATCTTGCTAAACAGATAGAAACTCAAGATGCATTAGCTGGGGAAGGGTTACTGACATATGAATTTTAACAATTAATTCAAAATATGATTCATGTTTCTTTATTTGTTCATTTATTTACTGGATTGATCTGGAAGAATGGATTGTAGTCATGATCTTTGCATGCTCTTTAATACAGGGAATTCTAGAGAGTTGACACTTAGGTAAGAAAAAAATTAGGGAAAATTGTAGTTCTTGCAGGGACTGAGTGAAGTAACAATATGGATCATGAGAGGAGGAAAAACAAATAAATTGGGAATGCTTAAATGGAAGTGGCATGAGATTAACCAGCTCTGAAATGCAGAGGTTGATAGAGCAGCAATAGAAAAAAACACAGAAAAGACACAGCATGGCAGCAAGACAGAAGTTGGAGTGTGTCTGAGAGTGGCTTAAAGCCAACCAGTTGAGTAACCTTTCTTTAGAGATAATTCAAGAAGTCTGCATCAGAAGCAGTACTACTGCCAAAGATGTTGGAACAGGACTCCATTGTGAGTTTCCTTTGAGTTTTATAGATGATCAGCTGTTGATTGAGATTGAAACATTTTCTGGTTCTGAAGAAGGCTGGTCTTTGTGACAGTTTTTGCTATATTATGTATGTGCACTAACTAACAGAGATCAGCATGGATAGAGAGTGTCCTAGCATTTGAAGTCTCTGTGATGGTCTTAAGTGCATGCTTTTTTAAGAGGACAAGTGTTTTCTTAATATGAGTAGTGATAGTATTCTTGTGCTCTTGAATGGAGTGAAAATTGGCATGAATCTAGAGGAGAATGTTTTTAATTTTTTCATGGATTCAAAGTTGGCATAAGATGTCTAGGTTCTATGGGAGTGACACCTGAGTGCAGAAGATTAAGAGGGAATAAAAGGTTATATAATCTGCTTAGTGTCTCTAGTAGTTAACATTAAGTAGGTTGTTGATGTAAAGGACAACTAGTATCATGCTTTGGCCATGGACAACTCAATTTGTGCTGGTTAAGTTCACTTGACTAATAACATAGGTACATTTCATGACTATGAGCATCAAGAGCACTATAAGATTAACAAGAGTTTTATAATCATTCACTGCCTAACTGAAATCCTCTTACATATTTTGTTTAAATATTCAAAAATGTGGCAGTGTTTCAATCAATTGTATCACTACTATGCTAGTGGACATAATGCAAAGATGTCATAAGTAATTGATAAAGTCATAGGTAGGTGGTATGGACATGCTTATGGTGAAAAATGTGTCATGTAATGTAGTTATAACTGAGATAATGCTGTGATGACAAGGGAATATAATCACTGCTATAACAACAAAAGTGAGAAATACAAAATCTTGAAAGCATACCAGATTTTTTCTGCCTGAGGTTGGAGAACCTTCTTGGCTGCTGCTTGGACTTGTGGAATGAGATGATAGGTTGCCACTAAGAAGGTAAAGATCCTCACAGGAACCTCCCCAACTTGATCTCATAATTGGTTGAGCTTTCATACTGTTTGAAGAGTTGATCAAGCTGCCTACAACAGCAACTCGTTTACTTTTGCGTATGGCTTCAGTTCGTTCAAAGTTTTCATCTGGAAAGGAGAAATGAGAAAGAAAAAGGAAAATGAGAAAGCAAAAGTTACCAAAAATATAGAGAAAGAGTGACTATTGAGAATGTAGCTGATTAGCAAAAGTCTATTTATAATGAAGACATGAAATGGTCAAGTCTATAGAATATCAGGCAAGCAACTTATGGCTCACGGAGCCATATGTAGCTTGTCTGATATTTTAGTGGTTAAGATGTTTCATTTATCCTGTTTGAGTTAGTTCAACTAGCTATGGAGAATATTTACCAGATCTTCCAGGAAATGCTATCCATGATAAGAGCATAGCTGGTAATATTGATAACACCACCCAAAACTCCATATCAAGTCACTATGTCTTTGCTGAAGACAACCATTACAAATTAGGTTCATTTAACTCTTAAATAAGCACCAGTTTTTGATGTATCTCAGTATTGTCAACACTAAATAGCACTCTGTAATCAATGGAAGCTGTTTCGTACTCTGACTGGGTATATTTTCTTACACAACAACTTAGAGTAACCCAATCTATTTTCAGAATTCTAAAATGGAATTGATATTTATGTCCATGTAGTAGATGGACATTCTATTAATGAGGAGTTAAGAGCTCTTATTTAATTATTTCAACTGAATATATTGACAAGTAGGTTTATAGGAGGCTACAGTATAGAGGCTTAGAAGTGCAGATACCATTTATTCTCATTTTAAATCATATTGGCAAACTTTGAAATGACGTTAATGAAAATCTTAAATTTGTATAACAATAATTATGAATACTAACAGACATTAAAACATAAAAATATGAGTGGTGGGAGTTGCTGAAGTTAATTAAACTTTCACCATTGTTTTATTCTTTTATTTGTTTCAGTCATTTGATTGCAGCCATGCTGGAGCACTGCCTATTTTACTGCTTATTTTACTGATCTAAGTAGGAAGAAATTCAAAGGTGAGAGCAAAGTGATTTCAGCAAAACCACTCTATAGATCTGGCCATCCATCTGTAATAACGATGAGGAAGATAATGATTCCCAAAATTGTTAAGGAAGGATGGATGGACACAGACATAGCTGAATGTTTAAGAAGTTTGCTTTACAACCAGGAGGTCATAGATTTGGTCTGACTACCACAGAATCTTCAGTTAATGCATTCTTGGATTGATCTAAACCTTGTGGATGAAACTGAGAAGACAGAAACTGTATGGAAGCCTGTCAAATGAATTGTATTGGTAATTCAAGAGCTCAGCCTAATCATACAGAGACAATGCTGATTTGACCTGAAAATTACATTACGGATACATATGGCTGTGGAATACTCAGTCACATTAATTCACTGAGAAAATCATTCAGTTGGTTGAACAACTGAATGTTCATTTGTCAAAATTGGTAGAAACCCCATCCTATTTAGAGGATGTAGATAGTTTGTACATATTTTATTAATCCTGGATTAAAGAAGAAAGACAAGATCAACCATGGTGGGGTTGAAAGTCAAAGTATCAAAGGATTGAAGAAAAAAGCAAAGCATTTAGCCGAAAACTGGCCATATAACTTCCACTCTTTTATTCCACAACTTTCAATGATAAAGTTTTCTCATAATAGCACAAGGCCCACACACACTGTAGAGAGGGGTCCATAGTATCTGATAGCTAGTTTACATTAGTAACACTACAATGATGATAGGTAAAGTCTGCTTTTAAACATTAGCACAAGGCCATATATTTGGAGGTAGGGGAGCAGTGCAGTAAATTTTATAGACCCCTACCGCCCAAATTCTTGACTGGTACTTATAACAGTATTAGTAGATGGCATCTTTTTCATCAACATCATAATTATCATTCTTTTTACATTCAAAATATTGTGATAGTTGGAATTTTACTCACCAAATGTCTTCACCGATCGAGTTTGTAAAAGTTCTACAAAGAGAAAAAGAATAGAAAGGAAAAAATATTAGATTAATTAGCTGACAATATTGACTTATAACTTAGATACAAAGTTACACATTTTTTTAAAACAAGGGTATACAGTCAAATATACTGATCTCCAGTACCTGCTTCATTCTAATTTTTTTCCATCTAAGAAGGATAACAGGAAAAGTCAATCTCAATCTTGGCAGGAACTACCCTCATAGATTAACAGATAATACAAGGAAGGAAGGGAATTAAGAATACAGAAAAATTAATATGATAAACAGGCGAAATATATCAAACAATACTACATATATATATATATATATATATATATATACATTAGATGTATAGAGATAGGCAGATAGATAAGGACAGAGAAACATGCACACATACATTATATATATATATATATATATATATATATACATACACACACACAAACATATATATATTTATATATGTGCATGTGGTGTGTATGAGAGATATGTTACTGAAGTAAAAGTGATTGATTTAATATAGATGAGCTAAAACATGCAAACTAACATTATATTGTTAGAATAGCAGAGAGGTAGTGAGGAAGAAACTGAAAATGTTCCTCCATAATGTTGCTCTGTGAACAATTAGAAATGTCAAAAACGAAAAACAGAGCTTCAATGTGGTTGCTCATCCTGCAAGAACTCGTGGTAAAATCACCCTCAATTCATACCCTACTCTTTTAGAGCAGGATACATTGGAAAATGTAGTCCTTAGACATGATGGTCACAGATAGAATGTCTTTGATCAACAGTGGAAATATCTGAAGCTAATTATGACAGTATCACTGCAAAACAAAAATTTTCAGCTGAATTGGAGTGGATAGTATGTTTTTGAGGTAGATGTTGCTTAATAGATTGTTATTGAGCTTGATCATTTCTTCGTGGTGTGTATCACAATCGCTACTTATATTCTTTGCTTGAGGCTTTAGGCACTGAGCAATCCCTCACTTTACACTGTATGGATGGTGGTAATTGAAGTTGAAGTATCATCCAGTGACCTCAACTTCAATTCCCACCATATCTAAAAACTATCTTAATTTTATTAATCAGTTTGGCTCTTTACAATCCTTACAGGCAAAACTAGGGAGATTTGCTTCCTTTAATTTCCATAGAAACACCAAACTACATGAAAGCTCACCACATGAGCTGTACCTTTCAATCAAAGTGCTAGCCTTGTCACACAGTGTCACTGCTGATTCTATTTGAGCATTATGTTAAGAAGAGGATAGTTTATGAAATATTCATCCACTTATAACACAATGAGTAGGTATTTCTGTTGGTCAAGCTAAGATGCTGCAAGTCAAAATCAATGCACAATCCATCACAAACATACACATGTACACACGATATATTAACATTACACTTTTACTGAGTATTTCCATGACAACATGAAGGGCATCTGGCTATAAAATGTGTTAAAAAACACTGACATGCTTTCAGCACATGAAACAAATAGTAACACACAGATAAATATATGTGTCTGTCTGTCTGTCTGTCTGTCTATCTTTCTATCTATTTTCATATATACACATTTATTTACATCTATATTAATCTCTCTCTCTCTCTCTAGATATATATATATATATATATATATATAAAATTTCCATTGGCTTCAAACACGGCCTCCAAATGACTTCATAATCTCCTGCAACTCTTCTGGTCAGTCTCCTTGTTTAAGTTGGTGAATTCTGCCATAATCCTTACCTTCAGTTCATCTTTGGTGTTACAAGGAGTTTTGTTGGTCTCTCATTCAACTGTGCTCCACACATAATAATCAAGGGGGTTGCAGTCTGGGGAGTTAGATGGCCAGATGTTAGGGGTGATGTGGTCACAGAAATTGCCTGACATGACTGGGTTCTCCTGCTTGTGTGACATGGTGCAGAGTCCTGTTGCTAGACATAAGGTCTTCCAGCAACCACCCTCTTGACCCAGGGCAACACTAACTCCTCTAGGCACTTGATGTAGGCCTCTGTGTTGAGTCTGAGGCAGTGTGGGAAGATGAATGGAGGCATAATGTTACCATCACTAGTGCTCACTCCAAACACCATGATGATGACTGGATGTTTTGATTTTTATCACTCTAGGTACATGTCTTTAGACTGACATCCGAACACTCTGAAATGTTCATACTGGAGCTTCTGGCACGAATGCCAAGCAGTACAGTGTATCGTTTCCAAATTTCTGACAGAGTGAATTGGTGTCATGGTGCTGGTTTTCTTACAGATGGTGCCCAACTGACCCTACTATACCAGGTAGTCAACAAAATCCGAAAAAAATAATGCGCATGCACAAAATTAAAAATATAAAATGGTGACAATTTACCCATCGCACCCTGTATATATAACTAAATGAATGACAGACGAACAAGATTTGCATAATCACCTTCATTAACACATGCACACATATATTGATGCATGTGTGTGAATATACCATCTGTTTTATTACAGTGATAGCATAGGATGGGTGAGTACTTATTCAAAGCACAGTTTTATAGCCAGATAACCTTCTTGTCAAGAAACCAATACCTGTTTTTCCAAGTAAAGGTTCTTTCTTATTTCACAAATCTCTTAAAAGTGTAGAGTGACTGGCCATAATGTCAACAAGGCATGTAAATATCACCATTTCACTAAAACATTGAAAATTATAAAATACCAACATTCAAGCACATTCACACACACACACACTGGGTCACCTATAGTTTCCAGCTACCAAATTCATTTACAAGGCACTGGTTGGTCCTATTATAGATGACACATACCTAAGCTACTACACAGCGGGACCAAACATAAAAGCACTTGGTTCTTAACCCCATAATCATATCTACACACACATGTATATGTACATTCACACAGATCCAAATGTACATCTGATGCATCTGGTAGAACTGATAGTTATGAACTACAAGAGTACAAAGGTTAGGGTTAGTGGCCATTAATGTTTCAGCATAGCTTCAATAAATCCATGGCGGAAACACCTAAATATCAAAGGTTTAATCCATCTACCTTGAAAATATGTTTTACAGAAAAGTACTGTAAGCAGTAGCAGTGATCAGTGCTTCATTAACCAGTGGTCATAAGTTAAACTTCAACCATACATTAACAGGCACACATGTTTATGTTTATATATATATATATATATATGTTTATATGTTTATATATATATATATATATATATATATATATTATATATGTTTATATATATATATATATATATATGTTTATATGTTTATATATATATAATATATATATATATGTTTATATGTTTATATATATATATATTATATGTTTATATATATATATATATATATGTTTATATATATATATATTATATATATATATAAACATATATATATATATATATATATAAACATATATATATATATATATATATATATATATATGTTATATGTTATATATATATATATATATATATATATATATATATCATCATCATCGTTTAACGTTTGCTTTCCATGCTAGCATGGGTTGGATGATTTTGACTGAGGGCTGGCGAACCAGATGGCTGCACCAGGCTCCAATCTTGATTTGGCAGAGTTCTACAGCTGGATGCCCTTCCTAATGCCAACCACTCCGAGAGTGTAGTGGGTGCTTTTTACGTGCCACCGGCACGAGGGCCAGTCAGGCGGTATTATTAAAATAACATTAATATCCAGCAAGAACAAAGCACCATATAGGTAGAATTATAAATATATATAGCAGGTGTGCAAGAAGTATGATCATTGCTAGAAATAGTAACCAGTAAGTTTACAGCGCTATGTAGAGCTTCACTGGATATTTACAGGCAGAGATGTGTGCAGGTGGTGAATATAGGAAAATTCTTACCTCTATGGAGAAATCGTTAGAGGAATAAAGGATAACTCAATACTGCGGTTTTAAGCTCTTCAGATCACATGCGTGAGCACGAATCTGATTGGTTACCATGGATGACCAATTTTTAAAATACCTACTACACTGCTTAGTTGGCTGATAGCGCCAGTCATAACCAGAACCAAGATCAGAGATGTAGTGGATATTTTAAAATTTAGTCTTCCACAGTAGACTCAAATGACAATAACCAATCAGATTTGTGCTCACACACATGACCTGGAGAGTTTGAAACTGCAGTATTGTGTTATCCTTTATTCTTCTGTCTCCATAGAGGTAAGACAATATTTTCCTATATTCAAAACCCACACACATTGTTGACTGTAAATATTCAGTGAAGTTTACATAGTGCTGTAAACTTACCGGCTGCTATTACACCTGCTTTATATATATATATATATATATATATATATATAAATAAAAATAATCACTGTTTGTACATCAACTTTTTCTATGATTGCATGGTTTGGATGAGTTTTCTTTATGCAGCATTCTAGTGCTTGACTCTTCTCTTGGCAACAAGTCCTTACTTGTTTTCATGTGAGGTACTGTTTTTCATATTTTCACATGTTAAACTGCTGAGGCACCGGACCATTTTTGCTTATGCAGTGTCAATAACCAAGACACTTGGAGAGAAACAAACTATCACACACACACACATATTTATATGTGACAGGTTTCCCTGTAGTTTCTGTCTACCTAATTTCACTCATAAGGCATCTGTCAACCTGAGGATATGGTAGCAGGCATTCACCCAAGGTATCACACAGTCACATATCACCCAGAACCATAAAGTTACAAGGTCAGCTTCTCACACACACACAAATATATATGCAATACTAGTTTCAACAGTAACATATCACTTTCTGAGAGTGTCAGGTCAACCAAACCACAGTGATGCAATAAGTTGCTAAATAACACTAGCCAAATTATAGCAGCAATAAAGAACAGTAGGGTGTTTTCAACAGGGTAGGATCTCAGTTGTTTAAGGAATGTACATAAATGACTTAACATTGATAAAGTGCTTCTGGATTGTGAAAAAAGGAATAATGTTGAAAAGAAAATGAAATCAGAAATACAATTTACTTATCAATTAATGGTTATATATTATTACTATGTGATTAATCATACAAAGATTACATCAGAATTAGGGTCCTAATTTTCTCTCCTAGTCTCTTTCCCTTCAAATGCACAGTAGCAACAATTCATAGAAAAAAAAATCAACGAAAGTGCTTCTATGTAATCATTTGACCTAATACAACAATCAAATTTTCTAGCACACTCTCCTTATATATGTAGAATAGGATCTGTGCAATAAGGAGGACGTGATACAGCAGGGAAGTAAGTATTGACACTGAATGCATTGTTTTTGCATCAGCTTTTATAATTTAAGTCTGTTCAAGAGAGCTAAAGAGAAGATACTCAACATCAACAAAATAAAAATGTTGAAAAGCAAAGCAAAAGCAGGGCAAGGTGACAAAATGAGGTTATATTTTATCATGAACAAAACATTAAAAAAACAATGAAGGGAGAGGTGGGTAGCAGCTGAGAGCAAAGTTATGAACACAACAGTCAGAATACTGCCAACATACCAGGGCTAATCAAAGACTGCATGCATGGCATGCTTGCATTCTCAAACACTTAAAATGCAACATTAAGTGCCACAGACACCTACAGAGTAAACAAGTGAATCATTAAAGTTACTGAGACATCCTAGATTTTGTTTCATTCTGAAAGTGAAAAGTTCCAATATATTTTAATTCTCCAGTTCTATGTTTAAATTAATAATTCTTATAATCATATTGTTTAAGAATGGCAAACTGACAGAAACTGTAAAGTATCAGATTAAATACCCTTCACACTCAACTCAAATCCTTTTGATGTTGACTTCACATTTCACTCATAATTTGATAAAATAAGATACTGTAACTGATTCAGTTGATACATCTTCTCTACAAAATATAGATTTATGATTTCTAAGAAGAAACAATTATTATATTTTAATTAATTTCTCAATTCCAAACATGTTCACTTCAGGGAGAAATAATAAATAAAAGTTTTAGAAATTGTGTCCCTTTGCTCTTTTAACCAAAGTTATTGAAATAATCATTATTCTCATCACTAAAGATGTAATTTTAATTAGTTAAAATTTATTGAATTAATACATCAAATATGCCGGTATTCACTTTACTATTGAGTTTTCATACTGAAAGTATCCCCATTTTTTCTTTCCTCTTTTTTACATAAATATTTCTTTTTATTACTATGTCCCTCAGAGTTCATTCACAAAGACAAAAAGAGAACGAAACAAAAAACAAAAAAAAAAAATCCCTAAGGACTATACTTTGCTGATAAGATCAGCTCAGACTGAAACATACCTGGAGTTGACACTGAACTGTTAAAGATCACTCTCACACCTTATTCTACAGAGGGAGAGAGTTAAAACTCATTGTCTACTGCATTCCATATTCAAAGATTAGTCTTATTTTCCTAATTTCAAGGTTGACACTACTAACCATTTTTTTCTGTTATCTTTTCTTAAAGAATTAGGCATTTAGATAATTTAGACATTAGCAATAATAAATATTTTATTGTCTCTTGATGAATAGAAGCCAAAGTAAATACTGGCGAAATATGAACCCAGAATTAGCAATAATTCAGTGAAAAAGAAAATAGTTTGACTTTGCTCATGTCCTGCCTCACTGGAAGTGTCAGACAGTACTAAGGAGGGTGCTGGCAGAAACGTTAGCATGCTGGGTGAAATGCTTAGCGGTATTTCGTCTGCGTTACGTTGTAAGTTCAAATTCTGCCGAGGTCGACTTTGCCTTTCATCCTTTCGGGGTCGATAAATTAAGTACCAGTTACGCACTGGGTTCGATGTAATCGACTTAATACCTATGTCTGCCCTTGTTTGTCCCCTCTGTGTTTAGCCCCTTGTGGGTAATAAAGAAATAAGTACTAAGGAGGGTGCCCAAGTCTTGCAATTAGTTGAAGTAATGTTGAGATTGCTTTGCATTGTCTCAGAATCTCAGAATACTCCTGGGAAAAAAATGGATGACTGAAGAGTGTGTATGTCTATATTTTGATTATTTACAGTCATGAGACTAGAATGTTGCTGGAAAGAATCATAAGACAGATTCTTCAAGCTGAGCCAATGGGCAGGAGACCCATGAGCAGACCAACAGTGAGAGGGCTGAAGAATTGCCATCGTCTCAGTTGGTCACACTTAATGAGTACAGCTGGAAAGGCTAATGATGGTTGCCTGTGATAGGATCTTATAGAGGAGGTGTCTGAGGATTTTCCCCCATGACCCTCCCAGGAATAGTAATCAGAGAAGATGGATGGGTGGATATTTACGAGTAAAAAGCAGTGTGTTCAGAGAAGAAACATCATCCAGCATTTTGAGATAAGCTCTTCTTTGCATAGATCTTCTAGTCTCAGCATATCTTAACAGATCATAGCTAATCTTATTCAAATTCACTGATTACATTTAATCTGATATTCCACTGTTTCTGCCAACTTGCCTCTCTTGGTATCTATTATTAAAGCTCCCAGAAAGTCGAAAGGTGTTTGTTGGTTTTAACAAGATTAAGACCAGAACTACATCATTGAAACTTATTTTGAAGAAGAATTGTTGATGATGCATGTGATTTCGAATGGAGTAGAATTAAAAGAGTGAAATATTAACAAGTCTTTAATAAAAATATGAAATATATTCAACTAAACCTCTGATAAACATAACTGCATAAGTACACATGCTTTGATCATGAAAGTTTAATTGGAGCGTATGTGTTAGTAGTACTTTAGCTATAAATGTGCAGTGTTTGGCACAGAGATAGGATTTAACTAGAGAGATATTTTATAACAAGAAGAGTTAAAATGGCAAAATCAACTTACCAAATATTGACAGCATTTAAACATATCAAAAAAAAAATACTACATCAATACATGTTTTAAAATGGGTAAAATCCTCTCTCTCTCTCTCTCTCTCTCTCACACACAATTTGAGTTGCATTTATCATTTTGTACATATTTCTTACAATGCACATACGAAAATGGATAATACTCCCTTCTTTATGAAACTATTGAACTCTCAGAATGATGGTCACAAAACTGGGATAAGCTCCAGTCTAATGAGGATAATGAGCTTGTAATACTTAAAATGTACACACATATTTGTATGTGTGTGTGTGTGTGTGTGTGTATACATTTGTTAAAAGTAGATTTGAGTTCTCACAGAATTTCACATATTTTCTGTTATTTTGTTCTATACAAGCTGCATTAATTATAGCTTCTGCAAGCAGGGAGGACAAGGATCTTAGTTTCCTTGCTTTTGTTTCTTTCATCATGTTCCATTCCTTGCATCAACCTCCTTCATATTTTTTTTTTACTCACTGTCCAGTGTCCTTGTTTTTAAAATATATATAACCCATAAACAGAGCCTGGAAGATTGCTTGGAGATACATGGTATATTTTATAATTAATGCCTACTTAAAAGTCTCATAAAAGCATGAAACTATTTGTAGCTCTTTTGGTTGTGTACTAAATTGAAAAATATTTATTGCACGCATGCGTGCACGCACGACGGGGTGCTGAAAAGTTCCTGGCTTTAAGAGTATTGCAAAAGGCCTGGTTGGAAGCCCAGCCTTCTGAGTTCTTTTACAGGACTTAGAAAAACTGAAGGATCACTGCAATAAATGAGTCAATCTGAGAGGGAAATATGTAGAATAAAGTCATAATTAACTGATCCTCCAGTATTTTCTTTTACCTAAAGCATGTGTGTGTGTATATGTATATATATATATGCATGCATGCACACATTTTATATATCATCAATTAACATGCAAAGTGGCTGAGTACTTCACAGATGAGTAATTCTCAGGTAGAATCAGAGTGGCACTATTGAATTAGTGGCACAGTCTCTCTGATAGGTTTCTAAACACTTTCCATTTATCCATTTTCATTCATACAGTTTGGGTTGATCTGATGCCATGTTAAAGGTGCTTACGATAAGGAAATAATACCACTTTCTCTTCAACTATACTGTCTAACCACAAGTAGAGAAAATTAATAAAAAAAAACAAAACATTGTTTGACTTGCCTATATGATAGCTCAGAAGCCAAAAATGGGTGTCACAGAGTTTAGTGAAATAACAAAGGAGTAATATCATTATAAATGTGAGAAACACAAACGAATAACGGAACATTATGCATAAGAAATATAACAGAAAACACATAGTACAGTGTATCATGAGGTACATAGAAAAACATTTGTAAAAAAATGGAACAAAATAGGTGTTATGTGAAAAGGGAGTAACAGTTTAATACGAGGGTTGTATATGGAAAAGGAGTGTTGTGTTAAATATAATGTAAGAATAAAAAGGAGTGTCATAATTTTAGAAATGGGTAGCATGACACAAAAAGAACATCACTATGTTAAACATAGGGAGCATATAAAGAAATGGTGCATCATTATGATTTTAAAACAAGTTGCATGTCAAAAAGGAGTATTGCTGTTTGAAAAATGAAGGGTGTGGCAAAGAAATCCAGTATGTTTAAATAAGGGTGAGCATATACAAAATGGAGAGTTGTTATTTGAAAATGGATGGCATGTCAAAAAAGGACTATCACTATTTCAGAAACAGATGATATAACAGAAAGGAGTAGCCTATTTTAAAAGTGGGTGGCATAACAAAGAAGAACATCATTATTATAAAAATAGGTGACATAACTCTGAGTATCACTATTTGAAAAACAGTTGACATAACAAGGAGTATAGCTATTTTAAAAGAAATGGCATAACAGAGTATCATTATTTTAAAAACGGGTGGTATAACAAGAAGGAGAACCACTATTTTTAAAACAGGTGGCATAACAAGGACTATTGCTATTTTAAAAACAGGTGGCATAACAAGGAGTATCACTATTTTAAAAATAGGTGGCATAACAAGGAGTATCACTATTTTAAAAACAGGTAGCATAACAAAAAAGGAGTATCATGATTCAAAAAAGTAGGTGGCATCATAAAGAGGAATATCATTATTTTAGAATGGGATATATGAGAAAAAGGAGTATCGCTATTTTTAAAATGGGATACATGATAGAAAAGAGTATCACTATTTTTAAAATGGGATACATGACAAAAAGGAGTATCGCTATTTTTAAAATGGGATACATGACAAAAAGGTGTGTCAATATTAAAACAGGAGACATAACAAAAAGGGAGAAAAACTGTTTTAAAAAACAAGAGGCAAAACAAAAAGGCATGTTACAATTTTAAAAACGGGTGACATGATGCAAAAGAATATCAGTATGTTAAATATAGGTATATATAAATAAAAAAATGTGTACCACAAAATTAAATATGAGTAACACAATGATATCTGTAAGTAATACATAAAGATGCAATGCAACAGTGTTAAATATAGACAAAATAGAGAAAAATGACCCTACACTTTTGAGTGTTACAAATGAGCAAAAAGCAAAAACTAGGATCATTTTGGTGATTGATATAGGTAAAGATAAGTGTTACAAATACCAACAAATATCATCATATTACGTTCAGGTAACAAAGATAAAAAATAATTTAGAGGATCATTAACATTAGACTATTTTAATTACAAAAAAATTGATATCGTGAAAATCTTGTCTTAATGTGGAATTCTGTAACATGAAACTTATTTTCCCATCAATTTCAAGTTGTAAAACATGGCAAGATTTTCAGGAACACAATATTTTTGTAATGAAGGTAATAACTATAACAACAAATATGATTGGTTATTGTGATACATACCATTTATACAGTGTTATATTAATATTACAACAGATATCACAATCATAATGCTATGTAAACAGTAAAACTAATGAGTTCTGCCATGAGCCTAAGTCCCAAAGTTTTATGAAAGAGCTGCTGTTGTTTATATTGACAACAGAACTTGGTAGGATTTTTGAACTTCATAAGTCAAATATGGTATGCAACTAAATACTGATAGTATTTAATGTATGCTTTATCAATTCTACCAATCCAACTCACCATACACAGAACAGTAATAGAGAAATATGTTAAATTGTAGATACTGTCTATTTGACAGGTTTTCAATACAGTTTAAACTCAGTTTGATTTCCAATGGTTGGGTTAAACAGAGGATTTGGTAGAAGATACTTAAGATACTTGCCTCAAATGCCTCATAAATGTATAGTAAACTCCTCAACCATTTGACTATGCTGGCCCATGACATGTTATGTACTAACCATATTTCAGTAGGTAGGTTGACACTCATTATACTGAATTCTTATCTATGTAAATGGTCAATGGCAGAAATTTTGAAGAAGAAGTAGAATCTATTAGATTAACCACAGTACAGAACAAATACTTATTTCAGTACAGTACAGAAAATGAGTAGCAAAGAAAAATTTGGAAAGATTTGATTTCCAAGATGTAAAGAGATCAAATACTACAAGGCATATACTGTGGTATTCTCCATTTCAGTTATTCTTGTCCTAATAATGCCAATTTTTGCTATTAAAAAATTTGATTAAGTTGGGAAGTGATGTCCACTGGGCAATATGTTGACACTTCAATGTGAAAATGAATTTTTTAAAATGGTATAATTTCAAGTTATAATCACATACCAAACAGCATATGGCAACATGTTGGGCACAATCACTAGGATATACTTTGTCTAGACTGAAGAGGAGATCAAGGCAAATAGTTCAGATGTAATAATCAAAAGCTAGACCATTTTGATCTCTTTTGATCAAAAACACTGCTTAAAAGGAGAAGAAACTTCTGAAGTACATGCTTCTTGAAATTTAAATCATCAACATGCTGAGCATGGAAGCGAAAATACCATCATATAATAACTGGAGCACTTAGTAAGATAAAAAGAAAAATATGAACATTTACTTGAACTCACAATATCACAGTCCAAAAGATAGCTCTGTAAGGCATAGCCTATAACCTATGCAAAACATTCTCAATTCAATACTACAAACAATACATTCTCTGTACACAACGCATGCACATTACAATAACTACTCAATAAGACAATACAATTAATATACTGCATACATTGTAATTACTAGGAAACAGTATAATACATCTCATATGCTGCACAATCAACACCTACTAATATAACAGAACACACCGTCAGTTCACTCATTGAACATCAGTTTTTTTCTCTATGTTGGACAGGGAGTCATTTGAAGCAGGGTTTTTGTAACTGGATGTTCTTCATGTTACCAACCCTCACTTGGATTTTTCATTCCAGAAGTCTTTGAAAGTATGGAGTGATTTGTCATAATGTCATCAAGTAAAGTCAACATCATCTTCAGACAGTATATATGAAATACGAACTCCATACAGCAAAATAGCACAGTTCACATTGTACATATTCTACACGACATATGAAAAGCTAAAATAACACCAGAAACATCAAACTGAATACTACAACAAAGTAATATGTGTACAAACAACTATATCTCCATGCACATCAGGAACACAGAGGTGCACTTGGTTATGTAGTAGAAACTCATACTAGACTTGAAAATGGATGAAAGTAATAAAAGAAAAAAACACAAGCAAGTAATTATAAAGTAAGGTTTATTTTAAACAAAGTATATTAAAAAAATGTAAGTACAACATTAGTGGTATTATATAATTAGTTCATTAAGTTGTTTTGTTCTGGTTATTAGGAATTAATTTATTATTATATGTGTGCATATAAAAGTGCTTGTGTCTATACGTTATAACCACACATAACACACATGTAAAAGAAAGTATAAGTGTTACATGAAAAATATTAAAGAGCATATAAATGTGCTTCTCTGAAGAAAGGAAAAGGCAGTGTGTATATTTTTATCTAGTTTAACTTGGTGAAAGAGTTAACCAAAGAAATTATATAAGGGTAGTGCTCAATTAATTACATGCAGTTTAGTTGTTAAAAAGAAACTATGGTGTAACAAGGGCCCTAGAAAGGGGCAAACTGGATAAAAAAATATCAATGCAGTGCCT
>NC_042997.1:106180451-106355451 GCF_006345805.1 Octopus sinensis | reverse complement strand
TTATTTCTGTTTTTAACATCGAATATTTTTATATTTTATGTGAAGAGACCAGCCTGTAAAAAAAAACCAATTGGACATAGTAAAGGGAAAATTAGAAGAAATTATGTAACATGAAGAAAAAAAAGCCTATGTAATTATGTTTTAAATACATAAACAATTTTAAAACCTTTCCTACCAAAGAAATATCATGTTAAGTGGAGAGTATATGACTTTTGTGTTTTGAAAGCAGTCAAATCAGGGGGTTCTATGATGTATTAAAAACCTATAATATAAATGATAATACTAATAATTTTGATATCTTATGCACGTAGTAGGAACAGGCCATACTGAAAATTTTAACATTTAACTAGTATCTATTATAACAAACCAGGATGGCTGAAAGGAGTAACCCAATCAAACAAAACAAAACAACACACACACACATGTATCTAAATTTAAATACTGTAAAACAATTAGCTCAGTGTTCTACAAAATAATTATGATAATATTATGACATACATGTAGTCACACATTTTAGTAGACGGTTTAGTCAAACTGACTGTAATAAGATTTGAACACGGGACATAAAAAGTCATAAATCAGAATTAAAAGTATTTTGAAAGACATGCTATTAATGCAAGGCAATATAACAATAAAAATAAATAACAAGCGCACTGAGAGAGTGCAAACCTCCATCAATACCAACGTCCTCTCAATGATTAGCCAAAGTTGATTTTGAAAGTGAGAATATCTGAAATAAACTTGATGGCTCTCACAAATGAGAATATGAAAAATGAACCCGATTGCTTTCAAAAATTGAGTAAAGAAACCGGAAAAGTAATCCAGAAGCCTTGTCTAGTACCAGATTGATCCCAAGATCTAATCAGTTAGTGCCAGTCATGAGGTCAAACAGCCATGAAAATTTCATCTGAATTGATGCAGCGGTTCTTGAGATATCTTGTCCACAGACAAACAAACAAACACGACTGAAAACAATACCCCTGCCTTCCTTAAGGTGGAGGTAATAATAACATTCTGTTCAATGCCACAGATTTGCTTGTCAGTTGAGTCACCTTAACCAGTTGGGCATGTCCCTTAGTGGCCGATAAGTGCGTCTCTGATCATGAGCAGTGGAAGAGCACCACAGCCATACGTTGAGAGAAATTCTTTGGGGTTTGAATAATTCACCTCTGGAAACGGGTGTTACATTCAGCATACTCAAAGAATCCTTATTCAGGAACCTTTTGAGCAGGATGGGCTGCTTGAGCTGAAGAAAATTCTAACTCGGCCCCACCTGCAAGGTCATGCATTATTTATCTTGATACAATGTCACCATGTTATTCACATATGGTTGTGATGCATGGGTGTATCAGGCTTTGTATAGTTGCATCCCAGTGTCACTTGCATGTGCTGTTCTCTCAATAATAATAATAATAATAATAATAATAATCATTTCTACCCAAGTCACAAGGCCTGAAAATTTTGGAGGAAGGGACTAGTTTATTACATTGACCCCAGTGTTTCACTGGTACTTAATTTATCGACCTTGAAAGGGTGAACGGTAAAGTTGTCCTTGGTGGAATTTGAACTCAGAACGTAGTGGCAGGTGAAATACCTATTTCTTTACTACCCACAAGGGGCTAAACACAGAAAGGACAAACAAGGACAGATAAATGAATTAAGTTGATTATATCAACCCCAGTGCGTAACTGGTACTTATTTAATCAACCCTGAAAGGATGAAAGGCAAAGTCGACCTTGGCGGAATTTGAACTCAGAACATAGCGGCAGACGAAATACCGCTAAGCATTTCGCCTGGCGTGCTAATGATTCTGCCAGCTCACCAAATAATAATAATGATTTTACAGTCCCAAATGATAAGAAAGTCAATATGAAAGGTATAGAGAAAATAGCGAAGTACCAGGAGCTAACTATTGAGTTACAGAGGTTATAGAAAGTGGAGGTAAAATGTATCCTTTTAGATGTAGGTGCATTAGTAACTATACCTAAAGATTTGTACACATGGATAGAGGAAATAGGCATAAAACTTAGTTTAGTGCAGCTCCAGAAAACGATGTTATAAGGGACAGCTAGGAGCATTCTTGGCACCTAAGGTTACTTGTGGCTTGATGTTAGGAATTTTTCTTTTCCAACAGTTTCATCTTTTGCTTGTACATGAGATAATCTTTTCTATTAGAAATTGAGGGTGAGGGGGCTAGTCAATTACTTTGACTCCAGTGTGTAACCGGTACTTATTTCATCGACCTTGAAAGAATGAAAGGCAAAGTTGACCTTGGCAGAATTTGAACTCAGAATGTAAGGTTAAACAAAATGCCACTAAGTATTTCGCCTGGCATGCTAACATTTCTGCCAGCTCACAGCCTTAAAAATAGCAATAATAATGATAACATTCATTTCTACTATAGGAATAAGATCTGAAATTTTGGGGGTGGGAGCTAGTCGAGAAAATCAACCCCAGTACTTGTACTTTATCAACCATATAGCTTTTCTGCTATAGGCACAAGACCTGAAATTTTGAGGGGAAGGGCTAGTCAATGACATTGACTCCAATGCTCAACAGGTAATTGTTTTATAACAACCTTGAAAAGGGTAAAAGGTAAAATTAACCACGGCTAAATTTGAACTCAGAATGTAAAATTGAAAGGAATGCCAAAAAGCATTTTCTCCAGTACACTCATGATTCTGCTATAATAATAATAATAATAATAATCTTTTCTATCATAGACATAAGGCCTGAAATTTTGTGGGGAAGGGCTAGTTGCTTACATTGATCCCAGAGCTCACTCAATAGGTACTTGTTTTATCAACCCTGAAAGAGTGAAAGGCAACCTTCACTGGCAGAATTTGAACTTAGAAAATAAAAGTGAAAGAAATACCACAAAGAAATTTGCCAAGCATGCTAACAATTCTTCCGGCTTGCGGCCTTAATAATAATAATAATAATAATAATAATAATAATATAATAATGGTGGTGGTGGTGATGATGATGATAATGATCATTTCTACTAAAGGCACAAGGCCTGAAATTTGTCGGGAGTGGACTAGTCAATTACAGTAACCCCAGTGTTTCACCGGTACTTAATTTAGCGACCCCTGAAAGGATGAAGGGCAAAATCAATCTCAGCGGAATGTGAACTCAGAATGTAGTGCAGATGAAATACCGCTAAGCATTTTGCCCAGTGTGCCTGACGCTGAACTGAGATATATATAACTGAAGATGATGATGATGGTACTGGACATGATGACCATATGAGGAAGATCTACATACAGGTATAGGACAATTTCTTTGGTATGCTGGGGGACCGAAGATATTTCTTTTCTTATAGCTATGTAGGCTTGAAATGTAAATTATGCCTACAGCTATGAGGCTGGTGCCTCTTTATTAATTTGCATGTGATCATGTATGTCCTGGTTTTAGAATAGCATTCATCACTGTTATTTGTTTATATGTCTGGCCATCATTTCTTGCTCTACCTTTTATTTGACCAGGTGAGATTGTCTATTCTTGTGGAAGAGACATGTTCCACTTAACAAAAGGGTCAACTGCCTCGAAGCAAATTTTCCTTTGATGACATCAAGTGAAGACCAAGATTGGAAGCCTGATATCTGGAATGCTGTAGAACATTCAGAGTTCTCAACCAGTCAGTTAATGTAACCAGTGATCAACCCTCGCATTCTATAGAAGATTAGTGGTGCTTGAGAGTGATTTGGGCACACTTTGGGTATTGTGGAAGATCAAGTGAATACCCTGGAAGACTGTCAGTTTGGGGACTATGTACAAACTCAATAAAACCTTGGAATGGTAGAGCTATTAAGAGCACTGCTACTTCAAGATAAATTCTACAAACATGATAGCTCTAACAGTTAGACTTCTCTAAGAATCCTGCAAGGTAACCAAAACAATTGTGCATGTACTCATTCACTATCTATACATTGTTGACTGGTTGAGTCATGACAAACAGCTGCTGTTGTATGTAGAAAAAATCTCGATATTAACCATGTCCATTGTAAGAATTGCCCAATAGTCTTTCTTTAACCAGGAAAGGAGGAGAGTTTTTCTGTCTCTGGTAACCATGGTAACAGAGATTGTATGAGGCACATGATTAAAAGGACTGAGGATAGATGCTAATATCTGTGACCAAGCTTATCAATTTGTTCAAGATCCATTTTGAAAGGAAAGTTAGGCAGAAAGGGAGGAGATGCCCTCAAGTTGATTTACTGAAAAGTGGATGAAAGTAGTGAGAATAACCCTCAATATTAGACTTACTTTCAGCATGAACCTACAGGCTAGGATTCAGAGAGAAGGCTCTGATCAGCAGTCATGGTAACATTGTATCTATAGAGTTCTTTAGCTACTCTAAATGACTGTCTCTCTATTGGATTATTACATTCAATTTTTATACTTTTGTTTTCCACATGTTTTTTCCATCATCACTTCTTTATAAAACACATCATTTTGAAATTTGCATATGTAATGTCTCCTCATCTATTGCTCATGTGGCAAATAAAATTATTACTATTATTATTATTATTAGCTGTGTTGAAATTGCCTTAGACAAGGTCTTTGAATTTAGTTCTCTTGTGCTATGTTCTTTACAATAACATTTTCTTTTAAGATTTTTCCGTGCATTTGCACACACATGCACAGATGTGTGCATGTTTAATGGCTACTATATATGATATATATATATATATATATATATTATATATATATATATATATATATAATTATTCTATTTTCAGTTATTGGAAGTGAGGTAGATTTGGGGGAAAAAGTTGATATATGAAAAGAGACCTGCACAAAATACTTTACAAGTGGAAAAAAAGAAAAGAAAAAGGTGTAATGAAGCTTGTGGTAGAAGCGTGGGTTGTTAACATCTGTAATATTCAAGGCATAGTTGCAAAAACGTAAAAAAAAAAAATGACATTAAAAATAAAATGAATGATTATTCTCTTCACAGAGTTTAAACTATGCTTTGATTTGTACACACCTAAATCTACAGAAATAATTCATTCTACAACACAAAGGCATTCCACTATTGAAGAAGAAATAAAAAAGCTAACAGGTTGTATTAAATTTCATAAATACATCTTTATAAACATTTTAAATATCAGGGAAAAAAAAAAAATTTTTTTTGAGTTTTGTGTTTTTAGTAGAAACGTAGAGAAAACAAAGGGAAAGAAATCTCATGCATTTAGGGGAGACAAAAAATTGCTTCATAGAAATACAAAAGAATGATAGAGAGAATACAGCAAGTTTGTTTGTATTATGACTTTTTAGTTCTGTTTGACATTAATGTGCATTGTATTAATAGTAAGATTTCAGGCGTGAATTATATATATACATACATATGTATGTATATACGTCTCTATACACACACACACACACACACATAAATATATATAAGGATTTAATGTCAGGATAGAATAGTTAGAGAGGAAAATGGAAGAGGGGGGAAAAAAAAAAGAACGCATTGGATATCATTAATTCTATAGTGCCAGAAATGAAAAGCGATTCAGTTAGGGATTATTATTATTATTATTATTACTATTATTATTGTCAAAACTATGTAATACTATATGAAATACAGAATAATTTTCTAACAGAAATATATTTCAGTGTGATATAAAAGCTATTTGAGCGTATTTATGTGTGTATTATATATATATATATATATATATATATATATATATATAATATATATATATATATATATATAGGCATGAGGAAAATAACAAAGAGCTAGAAAATTATCTGAAGGTTTTTATTGCTAGAAACATAAAGAGTGAGTGCCTGTGTGTTATGTAGTGAGGGTGGTGATTTGTGTGGAGGTGTTTGGTGCAGTGTTGGTGGGGAGGGATGTTTGTGTTTGAGAGTGGATACTGTAATAACAGTAATAAAATCAACAACAATAATAATGATAATAATATAATAAAAATAAAAAAAAAAAAAATGAATATATAAACAAATGAAAGACATCAAAGGTCGATGTCAGGAAAATTGTGTGTAGAAATAGAATTTAGTCAAAATACAAGCTGGATAATACTGCATTTTTAATAAAAAGTAAACAAATAAATATAATAAAAAAAAATTTTCCTTTCACTTTCAGTTTTTTGTATTTGTTTTTTTTTACATATTTAAAAAAATATATATGTATTTATTCTTTTTTAACTGACTACATTAAGGAAAGACATAACCTATATATTTTCAACATGCTGCGCAACTTTCAGAAAAAAAAAAACAACTTACAGAGGCTATATAATAAAACATTGCCAACATAATCAGAGATGAAACAAATACACACACATACACACACACACATATATATATATATGAGTAAAATATAAAAAAAAAATTAAGGAAAGGAAAAAAAAACTGCATAGATTTGTTTTATTGTTTTTTTTGTTTTCTACCCTCAAGTGGAAAAAAAAATTTGTGGCAATTTTATGGTGCTACATTAACTATTTGATTTTAGAATTGTTCAAACACTTAGGTGGTGTTGGTGTTGGGAAGAGAGTGGTTATATACTTGTTTATATATATATATATATATATAAACACACACACACACACACTCATTTTTATTCCTCCCAGTTAACTCCTAATCTTTGAACAGACACCTTTCTGATGTTTTTACACTACATACACACCATAGTGGGAGAAGATTAAAAAAAAAAACGAGGAGAGAGAGAGAGAGAGAAATTGTGTGTATGTGTATAATGCATTTGTATATGTGTGTGTGTGTGCATGCACATGCACTTATGTATATGAAGAAACTGTTTTACTTTGCATATGCAATATATCCTTATATAAAAGATGTAGATGCACAACACACAAAATGTATAGATACAAACACACACACATACAAATATATGTATATAGATATATGTATACACGTTTGTATATCTCTCTCTCTTTATATATGTGTGTATGTACATACATATATAAACATGTATATACATACATATATATATGCACATATACATATATACACACACATATGTATATACATATATATATATATATATGTACATACACACATATGTACATATATATATATATATATATATATATATACACACACACACACACACATATATAAACATATATGTATATACATATGTATATATACACACATATATACATTTGTATGTGTATACACACATACACACAAACACATATATTATGTCTGTGTGTGTTTGTTTGTTTTCTTTTCATTGGATATATATATATATATATATATGTGTGTGTGTGTGTGTGTGCTACTGAACAAAATGCTTGCCTTTTACTGTATGAAGTGGTTACATTGTGGTTGACAGGGAGGCATTTAGTGGTTTACAGCTGGAGTGTTCTGAATTATGTAAGTTAGTGTAATGAAAACTGAATGGGAATTGCATAAATTTCTTGTTTTCTTTTTCATGCTAAATTGTTCAAACTGTTACCTCGCCAATGTCGCTGGCGGTATTGGCGGCGAGGCATTAAACAATGATTTGCTTTGGTTTTGAGGTATTACCCTCAGTTATATTCCTAAATCTATCACATAAAAATATATAGATCTCGACATTATTCACCCCAAATTCCCATCTCAGCCCTATAAAATAATAAAGAAAATATATATATATATATATATATAAAAAGTTTTGCAGCATTATTCCAGGCAAGTTCCAGATAGAGAGATGTAAGTTCCTAGCAAGTTGAAACCCAACATATTGGTTTTAAATTCTTTGTTGAGGATGCAAAACTACACAAGGTATTTATGCCCTTAAGAGAGTGAGGGAGATGAATGAATACAATTACTACTTCTAAAACATAAAGCCTATGTGACAAGGAGAAAAAAAAAACCAAAAATTAATTTTAAAAAAAGTACTATAGGCATAAGGTCTGAAATTTTAAGGGAGGGGTATAGTCAGTTACTTTGACCTCAGTGTTTCACTGGTATCTATTTTGTCAATGATAAAAGAATAAAAGATGGAGTCGATCTCAGTAGAATTTGAACACAGAACTTACAGACAGATGAACTAAGCATGTTATTGATTTTGTCAGCTTGTTGCCTTAAAACAAAATGAAATTAATAATGATTTCAAATTTTGGCACAAGGTCAGCATGTTTGGGGAAGGGGTAAGTCAATCATATCGACCCGAATATTCAACTGGTACTTAATTTATTGATCCCAAAAAGGTGAAAGGCAAAGTTGACTTCAGCAGAATTTGAACTCAGAATGTAATGATGGACAAAATGCTACCAAGCATTTTGCCTGGCATGCAATGATTCTGCCAGCTTGTTGCCTTAAAACAAAACAAAATTAATAATAAAAGTTGAATGGTTACATAAAGAGTAGAGCAGACTCAATAACTCCCTCATAGTTAGTTCATTTACTTATGAGCAATAAAGCAACTGAGTGGACATGGCATTGATTGACCAGTTCATAAGTTTTTTACTCAAATCCACTGCTGGTATTTAGTTGTGTATCTAGTTAGCATACTTAATTTTACTTTGTCTCGAATTAACTTGCTACCAAGCAAATAATCTAGTAAGACTGGCACTTAATTTAGGAAGAAATTTCTTGCTCCTCTGTTTCATGCCATGAAGTCTTAAAAGACAAATACTAATCATCAAATGTTTCTTGGAGGAATTGACATGTTATTTCTTATCCATGATTTTGTGATGAAATCATACTCTGGAAGACTTGGACCTTAATTCTAAAGAGTTGACAAAGAATTAAACACAACTATTTGATCTTACATCTACACACTACAGAAATCAAAATCAATAGTTCTGCACAAATTGATGTATAAAGCAACCAAATTAGAAGCAACATCATCTATTTCTTCATTTTTTGTGACCTCAATAGCCTTCACCAAACAAGTGTTTAAAATCACTCGAATGGAGTGTAACAGTATATGAAATGACAAGGACCCAGTCTCTCATCCGAGTTGCTAAAAGCAAAAATAAATCTCTGTCTATTATTGCTTTGTAGTGAAATGGTTCAGCTGATAGAATGTTAATCTTCCACCTTACAGATCATAACTTCAAATACATTACAAATATTTGGTTACCTATTTTGGCTGTACATGTTATAGCTCATACTTCTAATATCTGGGTAGAATGTAGTAGGAAATTGTCAAATATCAATACAAGTCAGAAGTTATTGTTCTTAACAATGAGCCCAACATCATTACCATCATCACTGTATTTATAATTTTTTTTAACTGATAACATTAAGGAAAAACATAACCTATCATGATCACCATTAAAGCTAGTATAATTTCCACATTATTCTTCGTTTATTCATGGATTAGAAATTTTTTTCAGTTACAAGCACCACAACAGGAATTGCATAAATTTTTATGTACAAAAATCATGCAGTATGTTTTGCTATCTGTATAAATCATGGTGAGATACTTATTACTAAAGAAATTGATAAGGATTGGAAAATACAGAGAGGATATTTTGGTCTATTATATGCACATCAAATAATAAGTGGTCATACATTTACTCAACAAAGGAGGTCATTGTGTTAATTCTACTAAACTGTTTTGTAAAATGAAACCACAGCCTATATTTCTAATGGGTTGTAATGATAAACAGTATTGTTATTAACATTGTACAAAGTGAGAAGTAGACAATGTTGTTTTTTTGGATGTGTGTGCATGCGTGTGTAGTTTTTTAAAGAATGTTTTCAGTAGAATATTTGTTAAATAATATTTTCATAAAATGTAATACATTATCCAACAAATACTCTACTGAAAACATTCAATATCTATATCTATCTATCTGTATATATATATATATATATATATAGGTTGAAGGTGTAGCACTCATGATTGCGACATCATGGTTTCAGTTTCAAGACTGGGAAGTGCATTGTGTTCTTGAGAAAACTACTTCATCTCACATTGCTCTGTATTTCACTTCAACACTTGAATTATGGCACATTGTGTCCCTGTTCAGACATCAATTTGATGGAGAAAATTAGCTAATGTGCAACACAAACATTTGCTCACTATAAATAAAGCATTTGTGCAGGTTGTTCTGCAAAAGCTGAACACTCATACATTGTCTTCGACAGGAGAGTCCATCATATATATATAGTTGGAATTTACAAAAAAAAAAGCAAAACAAAAAACGAAAACAGGTGTGTAAACAACCAATAGGTGTATTAGTTTAACGCTTGGGAAGGTGAGAAAGTCTTTTACGTTTTGAGCCTATGCCCTTCAACAGAAAAGAACACGAGAAAATAAGCAGAGAAAGAATATATATATATATATATATATATATAATATATATATATATATATATATATATATAGGCATATATAGGCATACATGTATTGTTAAGAAGCTTGCTTGCAATCACATGGCTTTAAGCCCAGTGCCACAGCACAGCACCTTGAGAAAGTGTCTGCTCCTAAAGTCACCAGCTAACTAAAACCTTGTGAGTGAATTTGATAAACAGAAACTGAATAGAAGTCTGTTGTATGTGCATGTGATTGACTATGTTTGTTTCACACTTGACCTGATATTGGTTTCTTAACATCCCCATAACATAGCAGTTTGGCAAGAGACCAACAGAACGAATCTTTGAGTTAAAAAACAAACAAACAAACAAACAAACGTAATACTGGGTTTGATTTGTTTGACGAAAGTCCTTCAAGGTGGTGCCCCAGCATGGTTCCAGTCCAACGATTGAAACAGGATAAAATACACACACAACGTAACTTGATTCCCAGTTCTAAATGTAAAATGTGATTTGAATATATAAACCACTTTAGAGTACATAACACAGTGACCTCCCTTGTGGTGTGAGCAAACAATCTTGATATTACAACTCTTCCAAGTCAAGACATTTTAGTAGAATGTAGTTGTTGAAGAAAATCAATGAGGATGTTCAAAGGAACAAAATTAAATTGAAAAACTTGCTGTACAGTTAGATAACTTTGGGTCAGAACAAATGTCAAATGAAGAAATGAAAAAATTTTCATGTTCAAGAAAGAAATGAAAGAGGTTAAGTATACAGCTCAGGTAGGTAAGTTATTACAATATTACAGGTGTGGAAAATAATATACAAATGAAGTCAAATTTTCATGTTCAAAATGAGAAATATTGTTATAGGGTACTTTTATTTCTTAAAAGTTATATAATCTACGTGCATACATATACTGTAGAGGGAAATGGGCCAATATAGAATGGAAGGTAGTTATAGAATGAATGAGAGAAAGATCGTGAGATACATAGATGTAGAAAGAGTAAGTTAAGATAAATGTTTTAAAACTAGTTATTTATGATAAGGAAATCTAGACTTACTTTTACACCAGCTCGAACAATTCCTCCCCCCATTAAAACTATTAGATACAAAAATAGAGAAAAAATAAATAAAAAGCAAATGAAATTATAGCTTTTTTTTTTTAAGTATAGAAATCAATCATAGAATGTAACTGATCATTGATGAATAACAATGATTTAGTGGACTGGCTAAAACAAAACAAAAAAAAAATAAAGAAACTCCAAAACACACAAAAATACTCAACCCTCTTTTTACTATCTTAATGCAGTGACTATTAAACATATTAGATACAAAAGCAATATTTATAGGGAAGGGTTACTACCAATTGAATTGATTTTTGTGGTCACTTACTGGTTTTTCATTCAATGACCTCACAACCACCAAAATATGAGAAGCAAAGTTGAGTTTGGCAAGATTTAAACCCATTCATAAAAAAAGGTGTGCAATGAGATGCTTTAATGCAAATGGATACAAACACGCATACATGCACATGCTTGCACACAAATGCACATCTTGCAGACAAATGCACATTCTATCTCACTTTTGAATTTGAAAGTAAAAATTGATCAAATTAAAATATTTTCCAGACTAGTTATACATGCTGTAAAACTTTGGCTTAACATTCAAGTTTTTTTTTTTTTTAAGAATGACTGTTCTTCCAAAATAAATTTCAAGGACCACCCCCCACCAAAAAAAAAAGAGAGAAAAAAGAAAGGGGGCAAAAAGAAAAAATAATGGCAGCAGATGAAACCAAGGAAACTATGTTGCCATTAGTATCTCATTAGAACAGAAAGGCTCAAAAATTACATTGATTCAGCACCTTGAATTATATTCTCTATTGCATATAGATAAAACGATATTCATCATTGGATTTCTAACAGATGCAATTGGAATCGGAGTTACTTCTGTATAGACATTAACAGGTTGGGTACAAGTAGAGTCAATTTAACAGTATTAAAGACCTCCAGGAAGACATACATAAACTGGGAGCTTCTACATGGCTTTTACACATACTAGAAATAGCAACCAAATTACCTGGGCACTAAATTAAAATGTAGGTCTGTACACCTCTATAAAGACAGAGCAGTCAAGGCTGGAGTGTCATGAATTACATGTATGCTCACTCAGGTCTGGCCTCAAACTTAACAACAACAACGTGAATGAATTCTAATAGTTTTAGCCAAGAATTGAAATAGAATGCTGACAACAAAACGATGATGATGTGACAGTGGAAGCAGAAAATCCGGAAGGGTTTGGAGAGAAATGAGTCGAATATATTTTGTTAGACTTGCAGCCATAACTTAGTTGAAAACCAGAACAGAAAAAAAAAAGAGCTGAGAGAGTATGTGAGCATTAAAGATACCAGTCACTATATGCAGAATGAGATGATAAAGGATTGACTAGAATGACAGTACAGTAGAACCTCGGTTTTTGAACAACTCTGATCACAAATAAATCGTACTTCATTTCCTGTCTTTCTCATATTCATTTAATACAGTGGTACCTTGGTTTATGAACGCCTTTGGTAATGAATAAATCATGCTTTATATATATATATATCTATATCTATATATATAAAGCACAATTTATTTGCGATCAGAGTTGTTCAAAAAGTGAGATACTACTGCATGTCATAGTGTTGCTTATTAAACCCACGCCAGCAAGGAAACACATTCAATGCTAAAAGATGATTCTTGTATGCAGGCATGAGACCAATTTTTGAAAAAGAATGGACTATTATATGTAGCATTAACACCTGTATATTTCAGGTAATATATAAACTCAGTCATGGAAACTCGAACTGAGAAAAGGGAAATTAATAACTGTAATTAATTACTGAATGGACTGAATGAAATTGAAAAATCATATGGTTTTCCAATTTTATATTGCTCTCTCAGTGAAATATAAATAATTATAAAAATGATTTTCTTATATTAACATAAGATCACAAATTGAAGGATGGGATGTCTCTGTAAGATTTAGTCAGCCAAGACATGTCATATGTTACAATAGTACCATAGAACTCCTGAAGGGGCCAAAGACAAGGCACATTCGTTTAAGACCACAAATTTGTAGTAAAAACATCATGTTTTATCCACTGAAGAATATAGGTGGCAGCCACCTTATAAATTCCGAAAGGATAGGAAAAGAAAAAACAAAAAAAAACCCACAAATAGAGGAAGTGTAGACTTGATTGACTGAATTGAGTTCAAGACCCCATATATGAGCGGAGTAAGTCGATTACAGTGAGATCTGAACTCAAAGTCGTGGAAGAACTAAATACTGTAAAAAAAAAAAAAACTGCTCTTCTGTTCCAAACACCCAACCACCTTATTATAATAATAACAACAACAATAATTACGATTATATCACAGGCCCATGGCTACACATTTTTGAAAGTGTCATAGTTGATATAACTTGACTGAACCTCAGTTAATCGACCCAAAAAGAGTGACAAAAGATAACCTAGAATTTGGTATTTAAGAGTAGTTAAATACCAGAATGTATATTTTCTGGTACTCAACCCTCTATGTCTGATTTTCTTTCGAAGACAATGAAGCCAGCTATCCTTTTCATTAATGAAGAGGACATAGTCGATGAAATTAATACTGAAGACACATGAGTTGTGTCTGTTTTCATCTCCTTCTGGTGGAATGACTTGTAAAACAAAACAAAGAAACGAGGGATTTTGGTGAAAGAAACGACTGAAAATAAAATATCAAGAAGGATAACTGTGACATTTTGTAAAGAGTTATCTCCTTCTAAATTATGCAAACTGACTAGAATTTGTTCATAAACAGTTACACAAGACACACACACACACACACACACACGCACACACACAAAAAGGTAAAAAGCATTCGTTCAACATTTGTTATCAAACAAAAATTCTTGAAATTAATTTTTTTTTTTAACAATTTAAAAATAAAATATTTACTTAAAATCACAGATTAGTTTGTCACAATGTAACAATTTAAAAATCATTTTCAAACTTTTTTTTTTATGCATATATATGCCAGAAATGGATTAAAAATTTTAACATGCAAAATAAGCAAACAAAAGCAGAAAATAAATTTCTGTCCTAAAACTAATAAAGGCCAGTATACATATACATATATATATATATATATATATATATATATATATATAATGAATTATTAGTAATAATGCCAATGCTTCACACTTTGTAAGAAGCACTAGAAGCCAAGGAGAGATGTTGTATTTTATCCCTTATATTTCCATGAGGAATAATGCTACGGATTGGTGATACTGGATAAGTATCCAAAGATTGCTTACGTTGACACCTGGCGGATGCAGAACTGCTCAAATATTGCTTTGGTTTCTTACCACTGTGGTCCCTGATGTTTGGGTTGGCTTCTGTGAAGAAATAGAAAATGTAAGAAATGAGAGAAGCTAGAGGGTGAGAGAAGGAGAAAGAGAGAGAAATGAAGGTAAAAAAAGAATTTTAAAGAGGTTTGTACACTTTGGAAGATTTTAACGTTATAAGCTATTAAAAGAGTAATTTATAATAATTGGAGCATTTCAAACGATATTTTAGAAGCTTAAAGATGATAATTTATTTCTTCAAATATGTTGAATGCATGGAAAATTTCATAGTCTATTTCCAATATATTCCTTATAAGCTATCTCTCATTTGTTTTGTGTCCATTTTTCTATGCTAGCACAAGTTAGGTGCAGACTTACGTGGGGGCAGTATTATATAGATGGGTGGCTTTCTAGTAAAACCCTTTTTTTATGTATGGCATTCTTTTTACATTAGTTGTTTTGAAAAGCAAAGAGTGATGGGATAGAGAATCAACAGAGAATGTAAACACCATATTATTGCTTCCTGTTTCATTCAGGGATATGATAGGAAAAGCTGTGAAATGTCAATATTTGTGCACATGCATACAACAGGATCCCATGTAGTTTCCATCTATCAATACTACCCACAAAACATGTCTCTCTGAAGCTATAGTAGAAGACAGCAGCCCTGAGTGTCATGCACTGAGAGAGAACTCTGATGCAAATATTCAGGATAGGTCTCAGGTTTGAGAAAACATTCTCCTTTCCTCTCTGTAAAGAAATTATAGGTATATGTACTGCCTTTCTGCCTGACTAGAAGATAAAAAGTGAGAGAAAAATGGACTATATATATAAGTTAGTTTGGAGGAATATATTATCCAGGTGGATACTGTATTAGCTCTTGGTTAAGTTCCAGTTAACAGCTAACCATCTGCAATAGTGAGTAGTCACAGTAGCGGAAACATGAGTGGAATTTGAATCACCAGTCTGGAACCCCTATCTTGCTCAGGACATTGACCTCCTGGAAACTGTTCAGAGACATACAACCAAGCGAATACTCTCCATCAGGAATCTACCATATTCTGAATGCCTTGCTTCTCTGGGCATAGATATACTGAAGATCTGACAACTGACTTAGTAAACACCCACAGAATTATTAACTATTGCACCAACAATCACCTTGAACACCTTTTTTTTTATAGCTCCATGTGCATGCCTACAAATCAGAAAACAGCACAGCTCCCATGACTTTTGGAAACATTTTTTTCATGCTCAGAGTTGCTGAGGCATGGAACAAACTACCTACATCAGTTATTAGTTGCCGAGACATTGTATCCTTTAAAACCTTCATGCTTCATGAAATTCACCAATGCTATACCTGATATCTCTCCCTCAATATGCATGCACGCATGTATAACATGACTCTTACACTGTTCACTTTCCTGACTTTTGTATATAATTCTATGTACGGCACATCCACCTTTGATGAGTTGTAGTGCACCTCAGCACTGTACACAATAATTTCATTATTATTATTTTTTTAAAACAAATTTTGTGGATGTACGGCTCTCCATACTCTTTATTATATATATATATATATATATATGAAAGAAAAACAGACTGCTGCTTACTGTATGTTTGAATTAGCAGTTCAATGACATCATCATGACATTGTATTGACGCAAGATGAAGAGGAGTGAAGCCCTGTGGAAGGAAATAAAGAAATTTAATTAAAGCAGTAGAAATATAATGAAGCTAAGCTAATATTAATAATAATAATAATAATAATAATAATAATATTTTCTACTATATGTACAAGGCCTGAGATAATGGTGGAGGTGTTAGTCAATTACATTAACTATAGTGCTCGACTGGTACTTAATTTATCAACCCTGAAAGGATGAAAGGCAAACTTGACCTGAGTGGAATTTGAACTCAGAACTTAGATGAAATAACTCTAAGCATTCCACCCAGCATACTAATGATTCTGCCAGCTTGCTGCCTCGATGATGATGATGATAATAATAATAATAATAATAATAATAATAATAATATAATAATAATAATAATAATAATAATAATAAAAATAATAATAATAATAATAAGGGTTTCAAATTTTGTCAGAAGGGTAGCAATTTTGGGGGAGAGGATGAGTCGATTACATCGACCCCAGTGCATAACTGGTACTTGTTTTACCTACCCAAAAGGAATAACAGTTAAGTCAATGTTTTATTTCTTTACTGCCCACAAGGGGCTACAGACAGAGGGGACAAACAATGACAGACAAACGGATTAAGTCGATTATATTGACCCCCAGTGCGTAACTGGTACTTATTTAATCGACCTCGAAAGGATGAAAGGTAAAGTTGACCTCGGCGGAATTTGAACTCAGAACGTAGTGGCAGATGAAATACCGCTAAGCATTTCGCTTGGCGTGCTAACGTTTCTGCCAGCTCGCCACCTTAAGTCAGGGTTGGCAGAATTTGGACTGAGAACATGCAGATGGAAGAAATGCCACTAAGTATTTGTCCAGTACAGATACAATTCTGTCAGGTTGATGCCTTAATAACAATGGATTCAAATTTTAGCACAAGGCAAGCAAATGCACAAGGAAAGGAAATGTCGATTCCATCAACACCAGTGTTCAACTGGTACTACTTTTATCAATCCTGAAAAGATGAAAGGCAAAGTCAGCTTTGGCAGCATTTGAACTCAGAACATAAAGAGCTGGAAAAACATGTTAATGATTCTACCAGCTCACTGCCTTAATAATAATAGTCTCAAGCTTGCACATAAGGCCAGCATTTTTGAGAGAGTGGGGTAAGTCATTTACATAGACCCCAGTGCTCCCCAACTATTCCCGCTCAGAGATGCCCATATTGTCAGCCACTAAGGGACATGCTTGAGTGGTTAAGGTCAAGCAAATGGCAAGTAAATATGTGATATTGAGCAGAATATTTGCTATAATGATATTTCTACTTCAACCCTATAAGGATGAAATGCAAAGTCAACCACAGTGACTTAAATAATAGGTCTATGGTATACAGTGCTCAGTAGCACATGGCATTACAAGTTGCTAGGAAAAACTAAAAGAGGGGACAGAAAGCAGCAGTAAGTCAAATAAAGAAAAAAAAACAGCAAAGAAAGAATTTTATTGGAGAATATTTATATGAAGGATATTTATTGACTGTAGGCTAAAAAGCAATAGGATTTCATTTATTGTTTTATTATTCCATTCAAAGCTAACCTTTCATTAAAGATTTTATTTTTATAGCCAAATGGTTACTAAACACTCTATTGAAAAGTATGAGAGGAATTAACCTAAGCACCAATCCGATCGTGGCCGGTGGCACGTAAAAAGCACCCACTACACTCACGGAGTGGTTGGCATTAGGAAGGGCATCCAGCTGTAGAAACACTGCCAGATCAGACTAGAGCCTGGTGCAGCCTTCTGGCTTCCCAGATCCCCGGTTGAACCATCCAACCCATGCTAGCACGGAGAACGGACGTTAAATGATGATGATGATGTCTGAGATAAGTAAACTGAAATAAGTAACTTAACTGAAGGTAGAACATGCAAGATGTAATAAGGTTTGAACTGACAAGGATGTGGTTAATTGCTCAACATCTTAATCTTTTCATTTTGTTTGGAACTTGGCAAGAAAAAAACCCAATCAATAGGAATAAGGTAACATTGTAATTGTAAATTATTTTCTCCAGAGTTTAATTTATGTTTCTCCTTTATCTTTGTTTGCATTTATAAAAATGTGAAAATGACTCTATTCATAGACAAGACCATTTTATAACATCAGTCAGTTTGGACATCACTACAGCTAGAGGCCATCAAATGAGCCACATATATGTGTTTGTATATATGAGTTGACATGTATGTATGTGTGTACACAGGTGTGTGTGTGTATGTGTGTGTATCCTCATCATCATTTAATGTCTGTTTCACATGCTGGTATGGGTTGGACGGTTTGACAGGAACTGGTTTCTATGACCAGATACTCATCCTAACACCAACACTTTACAGAGTGTACTGGGTGCTTATTATGAGGCACCAGTACTTTATATGTGGTACTACATCAGTTACAATGATGAGCATTCCAGTTGATCCAATCAATGGACCAGCCTGCTCATGAAATGAACATTCAAACAGCTGAGCACTCCACAGACACTCCTAATTTAGTTTTCGGGGAGATTTAACATAACACAGAATGTGACAAGGCTGGCCCTCTGAAATATAAGCACTACTCACTTTTGCCAGGCGAGTGGACAGGAAAAAGTGAAATAAAGTGTCTTGCTTCAGGATACAATGCACCACTGGATACTGGACTCATGACCTTACAATTGTGAACCAAGTACCCAAACCACTAAGCTGTGCATCTTCACACACACACATATATAATAATTATAATAATAATAATAATAATAAAAATAATAGTATATATACATTTATATATTTGTTGTGCAAGATTTTTTATGTGAAATCGTGTGTTGAAACAGATATTGTTGTATTTTGGAATGGTCATTTTGCCAGTTTAGCCAATAAAAACACACGCACTATATATTTGGTGTTACTTTGCTTCAGTGTTATTTATTTATTACATTAATCTTAATCTTATTTCAGCCAGAGATCTTTCGTCACACTCCTGTGACCGCATCAGTGGTCCTTTGCTTTTTTCTTTCTTATTTGTGTGTCTCTTCTTACTAACCGTCAGCCATTTTGTATTTGTATTGTATGTGTCTTCATTTGTGCATGCGTATATCTCTATGTAGTCTATGTTTAGTTAGTGTGTGTGTGGAAATGCCTGCAATATTTGTATTTTCTGTTTTTTTTTATCACTAGTATTGTTGTTATACATACATACATACAAGCATACGTAATAATAATAATAATAATGATAATAATAATAATAATAAGTGGGTGTAAACACATGAACAAAATAAGAATAAACAAAAACAAATTGCACGAATGTATATAAACAAGATATACACAAATATAATATATAAATATATATACCACATGGTTCTGGGTACTTTCCCACTGTGTGGCACCTTGAGCATGTGTCTTTTGCTATGGCTTCGGGCCGACCAAAGCCTTGTGAGAGGATTTGGTAGACGGAAACTGAAAGAAGCCCGTCATATATATGTGTATATATATGTGTGTGTGTATGTCTGTGTTTGTCCCCAAACATTGCATGACAACTGATGCTGGTGTGTTTACATCCCCGTAACTTAGCGGTTCAGCAAAAGAGACCGACTGAATAAGTACTAGGCTTACAAAGAACAAGTCCTGGTGTCGACTTGCTCGACTAAAGGTGGTGCTCTAGCATGGCCACAGTCAAATGACTGAAACAAGTAAAAGATTATACATACACATATGTAATATAGAAATATATATATACATACTGATATCAACACTGATATCAAGAAATCCTCTTGCGAGCGTGACCTAGGCATCACTGTCAGCAGTGATTTGTGTTGGACAAAGCATATCTCTAAGATTGTCAGGAAGGCCGAGGGTGTCTTGGCATCACTCAGCAGGTCTTTTGTTAGCCGCTCTCCAGCCATCTATTTAAAACTGTATACAGCTATGGTACGACCACACTTGGAATTTGCATCATCAGTTTGGAACCCCTATCTTGCACAGAACATTGACCTCCTGGAATCTGTCCAGAGACGTGCAACCAAACGCATACCCTCCATCAGACACCTACCATATTCTGAGCGCCTTGTTTCCCTGGGCATGGATTCACTGAAGCTCCGGCGTCTGGCGACGGACTTGGTAAACACCCACAAAGTTATCAACCACCTCACCAACAACAACACTGAACACCTTTTTGATCTCCATGTGTCTAACACACGTGGACATGCCTACAAAGTCAGAAAACAATACAGCTCTCATGACTTTCGGAAACATTTTTTCACGCTCAGAGTTGCTGAAGCATGGAATAAACTGCCTGCGTCAGTTGTTGACTGCCATGACACTGCATCTTTTAAGGCCCTCATGCTTTCCGAAATCCGCCGAAACTACACCTGATTATATATACACTTTAGATGAGTTGTAGTGCACCTGAGCACTGTACACAATTATTATTATTATTATTATTATTATACTAATATATACATACACATATATAATATAATATATATATACACATACACATAACATATGTATATATATACATACACACACATGTATATAATATATATACACATACACAGATACAATATATGTATACATATATAGATGCACTCACATGCAATATATATATATATATATATATACATACACACACACACACACATGCACAATACACACATTTATTTATTGATACGTTCTAACGAATAACAGAATGCTTTTAATTCAGTTGAGAATGAAATATTTTCATGCAATGATGTTTTTAAATCAAAAACATCTGAAAGATAGTTAAGTGAAACATAGACACTTATCTTCATAGATAACAGAAGCAGTAAAAAGGAAGCAACATATATAAAAAAAAACATACACATTACAAGAAAAAAAAACCCCCCGAAATACTTACGGCCTATGATAGAGAAAACGAACAAAATCAAATGTCACAATATGGTGGATGACATGAAAGAAAGAAAAAAAAAAAAGACATAAATACATATATCTGAATTAATGAATGTTTATTCATGTGTGTATGTATGTATGTATGCATATGTCTGTGTGTATGTATATATATATATATATATATATATATATATATATACATATATACATACATACGCATGCACAAACATACATATATATACACATAACACATATATATATATGCATACATACAAACATACATATATATATATATACACATAACACATATATATATATGCATACATACAAACATACATATATATATATATACACATAACACATATATATATATGCATACATACAAACATACATATATATATATATACACATAACACACATATATATATGCATACATACAAACATACATATGTATATATATATATGTTATGCACATACACATTATTTTATGTATACACAAACATAAAATGTGAAAGTATGTATGAAAACCTACACAGATGCATGCACATAGATATATATTGGTAAGCTCACAAAATCATTAGAATATCAGCCAAATATACTTTGTGGTATTTATTCTATCCTCAGTTCAAATCCCACATAAGTCACTTTATTCTTCCTGCAATTGCAGTTTCTTTGCGTCTGAAGATCACGAGGAAGAGTGGCACACCCTCAAGTGGCTATGTAAACTGATCCTTGAAACATCAGGGCTGTTTCTCCTGCCTGTGCTTAGTAGTTTTAAAGTGAGAGTCAGTCCATGCAATTCAATTCCACTTGTTATGCTTGGAATTGTGACCATAATGGATCAGTAGATAGAAGTCTGACCATAGTGGCTCAGTGGGTAGATGTCTGACCACAGTGGCTCAGTAGACTAAGACAGCTGCAGTGTCCAGCAAGGTGTAACTCTTAACTTGGAGTGGCCTTCTAGCTGATTTGCATGACAGGGCTGGAGAGCTCCACCTACCCAGGAGTTGCCATAAAGGTGTCAAAGTGGGTACTGGACTGCCTGAGTGACTCCACTATCTGATTTGCTCTCAAGGTTGACTCCTGGTTCTTTCTTTTCCCAAATCACTCACAAAGCAGTGAGGTGAGACCATTGCTGCCACTACAAAAAGGCAGAGAGAAGAGGTATATCACCTGTGGGTCAGTGGTTGGAGGTTGCCAAGTGACCTTTCCTGGATGCAGTCTAGTGTGTGTGTGTGTGTGTGTGCAGCAGCACCATCCCAGGTGTAGGTTGCGAGTGGTTGATGCATGGCTGGAGAATATTAGGCAAGAAATAAAGAGTGTTATCTGTGTGTGCGTTTTGTTGTGTACAAGTAAGTCATTGGTGCATAAAAAACCAGAAAGTTGGGGAACAAAACTGAATCATGGGGTATTCCAGAATATATACATAAACAGAAACACAAAATTGACAGAATGAAGGAGGGAGGAAAAGAGCTCTATCTTCACACACATCAATAGTGTGATCTGCTACTTAGTGTCTAGTCCAAGAGATGAGTGAAGATAGCATTTCAGGTACTTGACACAGAAAAATGCTTTATATGAAGGATGACAACATATCAAGCTTTATATCAAGGATGACAACAAGTTCTCTCTGGTGGGTGTCAGAGAGGAATGGGACATCACTGGCTTCACAGAAACTGTACTAAAGCTGTACAATAGACAAATACCAATGTTATATTCTGCAGTATAATACCACATTACTTGCATTCTTTTATTCTTTATGGTTATTTTAAAAAAATATATATTTTAGACAGATTTAGTAATACTGAACAGTGGAAAAATAAAAACTAGTGCAGATTATGGGAAAAAAAAAATAATATGAAACAAAAATAGTAATACTCACAAACTGGTATAGCCAAATTGCAATATGAAAGAAAATGAAATCTAATTTAGATATGGAATATAATGAAATTTTGAATAAAATTTAAATGTTCACAATAATCTTTATTAGCATTATACAACATGGGTTATTCTACAATAGAATAGTATAACTATATGAATGTACATAAAACACTGATTTCTTGTATACAACACAAAATTATAAGTCTGAAGTTTGGAAATTCATGCTTTTCCAAATGATAAATGAAGAGATAGAACTACATCTGGGAATCAAAATTGGTTTGCAGTAAAATAATTCCTATCATGCATAAGAGACATAAAACTAATGATAATGATTTTTTTTTTGTAAAGCTCCAAACCAGTTTTTGTAAAGCAAAGTAGTTTGATCATTTGCATAGATCACAATATATCATAAGCATCTATTTTACCAATCTACTCGAAGAAAGGACAGAATTGGCCATCGTTAAGATCTGAACTGCAAACCATGAGTCACTGTATTAGATACTCTCATCTAGCTCATTTGTAGCACGTAACATGAACATGAATTGCCTCCCTTGGTGATTGCCCGTTTAAAACTTGTACAAGTTCCATAGAATAATTTGCATGGCACATTATGGACTATATTGTATTCAGGTACAAAGAAAAAAAGTTCATACAGATTTTCAAATTTTTCAAATATATTAAATAGATGTTTACTGATTAACCTCTTTTTTCCCTACTCTCAAAATAGAACAATCGTTTCAAAAATAGCAATCTCCCTTTCAACTATTTTTTTTCTAATTTGGGCAATGGAAGCTGAATAGCAATAGAAAACCAGTTGTACAGTAAATATGGGTTAACACTGCGACATTTGAGTGCTAATCCAATAAATGAGGCAGAGAAAATTCTGAGATGGATAAATTACAGTTTTATAAAATACAAACATCTTAGCAAATGTCATGAGTTAGGGAGCAATTAGTTTTTGTAATGGGTGAACCTGCACAAAAAGGAAATTATAAGTTGAGGCTCCATATAGAACTGGTGTCATAACAGGAGAATACATGCAACCAAAGCTCATTGTCATATGTGGTCAGAGAAAGTTGTATCAAGATTTACAAGGTAATTTAAGATTTACATAGAACTGTCAATTATCAACTCAATTTTGTGATCTCAGTAACTGTGACTGCCACAGACTATGTAGAGTCAATTGTAACACAATGTAGATGCAAAGATGTATAGATCTAACAATGCTATGATTCATGGTTATGTTAGGGTTCCATTTATGGAAGAAAAAAAAAATCAGAAAACTATATGGAAGATATTTTTTTACTGTAATCATCATCATTGTCATGATAATAATAATGATGATTTCAAATTTCGGCACAAGGCCAGCAATTTTGGGGAAGCAGCAATGTCCTCTCAACGATTAGCCGAAGATGATTTTTAAAATGAGAATATCTGAAATAGACTTGACTGCTCTCACAAACGGGAATACTGAAAATGAACCCGACTGCTCTCAAAAATTAGGTAATAAAACAGAAAAAATAATCCAGAATCCTTGTCGAGAATCCTAATCAGTTTGTGCCATTGAAAGTTTCATCTAAATCCATCCAGTGGTTCTTGAGATATCTTGTCCAGGGACAAACAAACAAACATGACTGAAAGCAATACCACTGCCTTCGCTAAGACAGAGGTAATAATGCTTTCTACTATAGGTACAAGGCCTGAAATTTTAACGGAAGGGGGTTGGTTGATTATGTTGACCCCAGTGCATAACTGGGACTTATTTCATCAATTCTGAAAGGATGAAAGACAAAGTCGACCCCAGCAGAACTTGAACTCAAAATGTAAGGACGGACAAAATGCCACTAAGCATTTTGTCCAGCATGCTAATGATTCTACCAGTTTGCTGCCTTAATGATAGTAATGATGGTCTCTCCCGTCAAAGATAACATATGAGTATTCAACCTTTGTCAAATGACCTGCACAAAAGATTTGTTTATAGTGATCAAATGTTTGTGCTGCACATTAGCTCACCCTCTCCATCAAATCGATATTGTCTGAACAGGTACACAGTGTACAACACTTCAGGTGTGTGAAAGTGATCACAAAACAATGTGAGATGAAATGTTTTGCTTAAGAATACAACACACCACCCTGTCTAGGAACTGAAATCATGATCACTGGATCGGGAGTGCAACAACCTAATAATTAACTACAGCAATGTTCACTTTTCTATGCTTTCACGGGTCAGATGAAATCTGAGGTAAATTTTCCTATTTTGGAATAAACTGCAGGTAATGATGACTGAAATGAAGGTAACAGGGTTATTAAGCTAAGACAAAATGGTTTGTTGAGAAAATTTCCTCATGGTTTTTATTATCAATCTCATCAGCTGTTATTGTGGCCAATGACTAGCCTGGAGTCAGTTCTGATCAAGTAGACATGATCACTTATGACCATCTTATCAGTTTTTCAATTGCGGTGCATTTAATACTACACTATCCAATGTGCTCTGTCATCTTTGTGTTTTTTTTTGTTTTTGTTATAGAGTTTGTAAGGTGACGACATGAGGGAAAAGTGGTTGCTATTTCTAGCCTGTCAGGTGATTAGAGTATCTTTCAGTGTCCTTAAATGATAGGCAAACTAAATGTCTTACAATGCTTTGTTTCCCTCCTAAACCACTGAGTTTACATTCTACCATGGCTGGCTTTCTGTTATTCTACTGGATACATACAAGCATCATTTTATTTGACAATTAAACTGTAGCCATCACAGACAGGCTTTTGCTTATTGTTTTGGGTATCTATGCAGTTGTTGGCAGACCCAGACACTGTCTCAGCTTTCCCACACTTTGATCCAGTGGAACATAAGAAATGTGACAGCTGGAGGAGAAAGAGCTGCACTAGCACAAAGCTGGTATTAAACTTCAGTTCAACAGAATAGAATAACATCAAAGGAAGTGTATTTTTCAAGGATACAATACACTACTGGATCCAGAAACTGAATCCATCACATTATGATTGTGAGCCCAACATCCTAACCACCAGGCTACATGCTTTCAACCCTCTCTTACAATCATCATTCACATTAAGATTATCATAATCGCCATCACAATAAACATTTTGTGTCTATTCTAGAGAGATAAAATTTTGCTTAAATAACACACCACACCACTCCAATAATAAGATATGATGCCATGTACTCTGAGCCAGCTGGTAATCTATTGTTTTATTCACTAAGAAAACAAAAATTATTAAAAAAAAGAATAAAAAAATTACACTGATGATTTTACAATTAAGCGGTTAGTGATAGAGAAGACATCTGTTTTTAAAACACTGCAGTGGAAGAAACCTTTTGAGCAGACATGTAAGAGATATTATGTATTTATGACATTCAATAAGGTTTACTGATTAATTTACTGTAATGTTTAAGAGACAAACTGATTTGTTGCCAGAAGCTGAAGCAAGTTTGGAATGAAATACCACATGAAAAGTGGTGATTAAGAAAGAGCAGAAAGAATTGAATCAAAGATTACACGTGGAACCAAAACAAACAGCATCTATCTTTAATAGTAAATGATATGTCAGATTGTCATTGCTGTTGTCACTGTTATTGAGTAACTGTGTTAGTAAGATGATAAGCTTTGGGATAAATACATAATCATAACAGTTGTAAAATATTTAACATTCCAAGAAATTATGATAGGGGTAGAGGGAGAGAAAAAGGCTTTCTACAAGTAGTTACCAATGTGACTTGCATGGAGAGAGAGCAGGGGAGAAATGTGTCTAGTAAATCCTGATAACATAATGATATTATTATAGAGCAGTTAGCCATATCTTTGGCGAATAGTGGGAACCAGGATATTTTGTGTGAGTAGTTAATGGAACTGATGAAAAGATGCAAGCCAGGAGGTTTTTGAATGGAAACGAATGAATAATTAAATGGTGAAGTTTTGCTGTACCGCTAAACTAACAAACTGTAACTTGTAATTATAGCAATTACAGACAAGAAAATATCTGCCTGCACTCGGTGATATACTAAAATATGAATAATGTTTGAGGTTTTCTCTCCCAAATAAATGAGGTAACAAAAAAGAAACAAGAGTCACTTTTAGATTTTTGTTTTTTTTGATTTTTTTTTTCCTCCTCTTCATTTTCTTTGTTGTGGTTGAGATAATTACAATCTTAGCAAATTGTGAGTCGGCAGATTTCTCCAGAGGCAAACCAAAGAAAGGTTTGGCAATAGTTGGAAATCCTTATAATTTATTTATTTAGTTAGTTAGTGTTTTTTTTTCTTTTTCTAATGCATTATGAGAATCAACAAATACATTGTAGTATGCAATTCTCAGTGGAGCTTAGACAGAAATCAATATTATTATTTTTTTTTTCATTTCTTTTACTTTGATAAAGCTTGATGAGTAGTGCTGTTATTGTTGTGACTGTTTAGCCTCAGGTCAGCCCTGGTACTACACAATAATAATTAAAGGCATTCCAGCTGTAATCCCCATCAATATATATTTTTTTCTCTGTGTATTGTATAGCTAGGACAACATTATTCAGATAGATAGAAGAGTGTTGTAATATGTATTACATTTGGCTGCTATTTCTAGCAAGTTGGTTGACTACATTAGAGGCTTCTCTGTTAGTTCAAGATGGTCAGAAATGGTAGAGATCTAAAGAAGTTGCTTATGTTATCTTGCTTCATACACCCTGTACTGAATTCAAATTCTGCCTGCATTGACTTAGCTTTTCATATCTCTGGATCCAATAAAATGAGTAGCATTGTTTTGATAGCTATAATTCTATACTTGCATGTGTTTGACAAAATTCATTGATGTAGAGGTAGGTAAAACAAGTGTGGAACCTGTTTGTCAGCTAAACAGGCTGAGGCAATTAAGGGGGATTGCTTGCTTTACTCTGCAGTACCATACAATAACTACAGTAAAGCTTCAACTCATTATCTGATCAGTGATCCTTGATCATAACCTCATACAGTACTTCATCCACATCGTCATTATTTGACCCCAAAAGGATGAAAGGCAAAGTTGACCTTGGAGTCCAGAATCTGTCAAGGTCGACTTTGCCTTTCATCTTTTTGGGGGTCAATAAAATATGTATTAGATGAGCACTGGAGTTGATGCAATCAATTAGTCCTCTGCCAAAAAATTTCAGGCCTTACACCTATAGTACAAAGGTTTATTATTATTATTTATGTCAGAAGAAACAATACTGCTAATAACTAATCTTTTTAATAAATCAAAATAGTTCGTAAGATAAGTACTTATCCATAACTTTCATTTATTTGTGTGCTCAATGTCCATTTTGCATATTAGCATGCAACTTTGGATGAGGACATATTTGAGGCAGGGATTTTTATGACTGAATGTTCTTCCTGCTGATGGACCTTATGTGACATTTTCTTTTTCAGCTTAGGGATTTTATTTTTATTCCACAGTTCTTCGAAAACACAAACTGACCACTCTTACTGTCAACAAGGAAAGGAAATATAATCACTGTTTTACTTGGCGATGCTGTAGAATGTCAATATTTGTGCACAAATGAACACACCATACATACATACATATATATTCATATATGTATATACAAGAGTTACAGAATGGAGTATGTAAGATCCGGGTTACATATGTTCTATAGTGGGCAGAATTGTTCGAAGCTAACTTTCTTCCTACACTTCAATTCCTGGCTCTTACATTATATATATATATATATATATATATATATATATATATTATAGACAAAATGAGATAACAAAGCCAAGGCTGTGAGGAGTTTTCAGGACATTTATAAGGAAAAAAGATATAGATATAGTCTTACAGCTGTTTCTGGGATATTAGGAATATCCCTTCATCAGAGACGATGTGAGATGATTAAACAGAGGTAAATATTTGAGTTTGAAGTAAGGAATTATTATGGAAAAGGAGGAGATAGGGAATATAGAGGGAAATAAGAGAATGGAAGTAGAAATAAAATATAAAATATTGTAGTTGCAAATATATATATCATCATCATCCTTTAACATCCATTTTCCATGCTGACATGGGTTGAACAGATAGATCTGAGCTGGCAAGTCAGAGAGCTGTGCCAGGTTCTAGTCTGATTTGGCTTTGTTTCTATGTCTGAATGCTCTTCCTAATGCCAACCATTTTATAGACTGTGCTGGGTGCTTTATACGTGATACACACACACTCATATGTGTGTCTGTATGCATGAGACATGCATAACCATATAGTTTTTTATTTCTTTATTGCCCACAAGGGGCTAAACATAGAGGGGACAAACAAGGACAGACAAAGGAATTAAGTTGATTACGTCAACCCCAGAGCATAACTGGTACTTAATTTATTGACCCCGAAAGGATGAAAGGCAAAGTTGACCTCGGCGGAATTTGAACTCAGAATGTGGCGGCAGACGAAATACCACTAAATATTACAGCAGCATGCTAACATTTCTGCCAGCTTGCCGCCTATATCCATATAGTTTCTGTTAAGTAAATTCACTTGCAAATTACTGGTAGGCCTGAAGCTATAGCAGAAGACACAATGGGTATGAACCCAGATCCATGCGGTTGCAATGCAAACTTATAACCACAGAAGCCGTGTCTGCTTCTGTAACATTAAACGGAGGGGTAATTCTTCTATGGGTAAGATGTTGGCCTTTCATAGATAACATTTTTCTGATAGAAGAAGAACTGAACTCAGTACTGCATGATTCCTTAGTGCTGCCATTGCTTACAGCACAAATTATTCCTCTTCCTACTCCTGCTGCCTGTTTATGGGTAAACAAACATGGCTGAGTATCCTGATGGATGCAGATGAGAGAGAAGAGTGAAGAGCAGGTGGTTTTAAATACAATGACATTATGAAAGCATGGGTAACAGAGATAAATAAATGCATGCTGCATCTTTATTTATTTAAAAAGTAACATATATATTTTGAAAATCAATTCAGGAAAATAAGTTCTGTTGTGAAAGCAAAAACGACTTTTTGAATGTTGAAATAAGATAAATTTGGTTTGCATTGCTTATCTCTAAACTCAGAACTTTATCTCATTATTTATTTATCACTTAGCAGTATTTTACTCTTATTTTTTTTTCTTTTTTAATCTGAGTAAGTCTTTCTATTGTTGTTATTGATGCAGCATTTGTTATTAATGTTGGTTTTTATATAAAGTAGTTAATTTAATGTTTACACAACTTATGTAAAAAGCTTTATTCTTCTCTGCTCTTCTTCAATACAAGCAGAAATACACAAACAACACATACATATGCACCTATAACATGTACATGCACAAACAGTATATACATATATACACATACATACACAAGTGCGTGAACTCTTCTGTGGTAGTTCAGATTCTAACATAAAGACTACAGTAATCTGTGTACTTAACATAATTTTCTCCATTGTCGTTGTTGGGTGGTTGGAACACAAAGCAAAGAAAGAAGCAGTGGTGGTGGTAGTGGCGACAGGTTTAGTTTAATAATGGTACCAATTTGAGAGAAGTGATAAACGGCTATATATGTGTCAGCAGATGTATCAGTACTAGCTCACAATTCCTGATGAATCAGCATTGAAAACAATAACTGCAGGCATGGCAGTAGTGCCACCACATCTGTAAGCTGAGGCCTACTAACTCCAGATATACCGATAACAACAGTGCATAATATACAGCAAATATAACAGCACATGGATCAACAGTTACATAGTTTGGAGCTCAGTCCGACTGCACAGCACCTTGTACAAGAGGTGTCTTCTACAATAGCCCTGGATTGACCAAAGTCTTGTGAGTGGATTTGGTAGATGGAAACTGAAAGAATCCCATTGTGTGCACTTCCATATAAGTGTGTCTATGTCTGTATCACCTTGTCTTGATGTCGCATGATTGTTGTAAATGAATACCATTTCCTTTCCAACCTTCTGTACAACTCATACAAGCAAAAAAACAGTAGACAGTAGGAGTGGCTGTGTGGTAAGTAGCTTGCTTACCAACTACATGGTTCCGGGTTCAATCCCACTGCATGGCACCTTGGGCAAGTGTCTTTTACTATAGCCTCGGGCCGACCAAAGTCTTGTAAGTGGATTTGGTGGAGGGAAACTCAAAGAAGCCAGTCGTATATATGTGTGTGTGTGTGTATATATATATATATATATATATATATATATATATGTATGTGTGTGTGTATGTGTTTGTGTGTTTGTCCCCCCAATAAGTCCTGGGGTCGATTTGCTTGACTAAAGGCGGTGCTCCAGCATGGCCACAGTCAAATGACTGAAACAAATAAAAGAGTAAAACAATGATGATAATATAACAAATTGAGAAGTGTCAACTGAGACACCAAATGTATCAGAAAATGACTTGCTGACTTGAAATATGCAAGCAGAGTCTACCACCTGTAGACTTGTATGTGTGAACAGTGATGCACTGGCTTCAGCTGATTCACCAGTCATATATGAAAAGGATCAAATTTGTTCAGTTTCGTATCGTATCAAATTTGTTCAGTTTTGTATCATATCACTTATTAATGACCTGTATGAGAACTGCATTTCATTATGCAACCATAATATATTACAAAGTACATTTAAAGCTTTTATAAGTCAATACTGTGTTCTACTGTGTTAGCAGTGCTATTAAATCATAGTGTTAAAGAGTATTGAAAAGATTGACATAAATACCCATGGGCATGATTTATATAGAAGAATATGAAAGGTTCCACAACATTTTGTGTTATTCAGGAATTTCATTAAAGTGAATATAACGAATTAGCCTGACAGCCATATTTCTCCAATGTAAAACAAGAGTGAGAATAGTTTACAAATATAGTCTGCACCAGCACGAAAAAGTAAAATGTGAAACATGATATTTTTCAGATAACTGAGGATTGTGGGAAAGTAAGCTGAGCTTGCTTGGATTGGCCTAACTTCATGATCCTTCATGATCCTGCATAAGAGCATGAGGTCAGCACACCAACATCTCATGCCCATACAGAGCTGGTCAACAAAGTTTTCCTCTGGGCTGCCATTCCATGCATATTCGTATCAGGGATGTTTATTGGAGTGTATCACAAATGAGTTATTATATAACTCTCCAATAATATTCCACAAAATGCATGCATTTCTCTCTCTCTCTCTCTCTCTCTCTCTCTAATATCGCAATTTCTCCACAAGGACTATTATGCAGCTATGTCTATGTTTTTAGTCCACATGCAATATTTCTCATTAAACATAATCAAAACAAAACAATACTTACTGTTTTTTGGTCCACGTTAACACCAGGCTTTCCACACAATAATTTAACAACATCTGGTTTGCCATGTTTTGCTGCCCAATGAAGTGCAGTCTGCAAAGAAAATTATTTCGATTTGTAAGCACAAACTAAATATAAGTCACATAATAGATTACTGTTATCATCAACATTGTTATTTATTATAAATAATTTTAAATATTAGAATAATTATAAATAATTTTAATTCATTGTTTGTGAGCATCTTATGTTGTGTTATCACTCTAGATGAATCATCACAGGAATGTTTCAATAAAACATGCAAAAAAAATATTTATAAAAAATACACAAAAATAAAATATCAGCAAAAGTATATATGTGAAATGAGTATGAGCAAAAGTTCAATTCTAGTAGAAGCTTACAACATCTACTCCAACTAGTGGAAATATATGGCAGTCCCATGTCATAGCTCCAAAAGAGAGCATGTCTGACCTGGCTAATTATCCAACAACGGCCCTCACTGCTATTATCTCAAGGGTTATTGGGATACTTCAGCCCTTTAACATTTAAACTGGCCCAGATAATCTATCTGTTTCATGTTCAAACTGGCCATGTCTAGCTTATCAAACCTACTCTGCAATATCATTATAAGATTAAACAATCACATCAATGAAATCTCAAAGCTGTGAGAAAATGCATGATTAATTCAAAACAAAGTAAATGAATAAGCACCCACTACACTCTTGGAGTGGTTGGCATTAGGAGGGTTATCCAATTGTAGAAACCATGCCAAATCAGATTGGAACCTGGTGCAGCTCCCCAGCTTACCAGGTTTCAGTCAAACCATCCAACCAATGCCTGCATGGAAAAAAGATGTTAAATGATGATGATGATGATGATTTGACAGAGTAATCTGAATGCTAAAGGGTTAATCAAGGGAGTCCAACAAAGTTGCGACCTACTAGAAATGGTAGCTAAATCCTCTTCAAATTACTGATTTAAATAAAGAAAGATACATTGAATAATGTAGTCCTTTATATACAGAAAAACCGGATGATCATGGCTGGAACAACTTTGATCATAGGTCAGCTCAACCAGAGCTGACCTGCAGGAGTAAACAACATCAACAATCGACTTTCTGATCTTTAATCCCTTTTCCTCATCAGTGCTACTTCCAAAGAGTCATAACTACTTTGAACTTGTTTCCCTATATCACACATCAGTAGTCTCTCACTCTTGACAACCTTCAGCAAAACTTTTAAACATGTCTGGTACATGCCACTTAAGTAATGTAACCTGCTAAAAAAAATAGACCACAAATTTATAGTCAAATTCACTAGAATTGATCCCCAGTGCATAGATGTTTGATAAGTTATTGAAATCCTTTTTGGAAAAAAGGAAATACAGCAACAAGGTTAAAAATAGACCAGCTGATATAAATTCTAAATATAAAGGAATAAAAAGAAAATATCAACTAACAAGCATTACCATTTCTGTTAGTAAACCACTTTTGTTAATAAATGGTACATGGAATAACTGGGAGAATTTTTAGCATGAGAACAATTACTGTAGCAATATGAAGGTGAGACAATGGAAAAAATGAATATTGCAAATTGTGGTGATAGCTGTATTATGATCAAGAAACAAGAAAAATTTTGAGATTTATCAGATTTTCAAATGTTAGGTTGCAATGACACTGTCATTGAAGAAAATAGATGTACAAAATGCAATCTCAAAAAAATTCTGTTTTATACAAACTATACAAATGTAAGACACTGAAGAGGTATTAGTGGTCAACAAAAGAAAAATTATGAGAATAATCCAAAACTCACAGGAAAGTTTGTAAGAGAATTCTTTAAGTTTAATTGCTATGAAAGAGCGAAGAATCTAACATTTTGGTGCCTTGTCCTTAATTAAAGACAGAGAGTGTATGTGTTGGTGGGTGTTATCATTTTGGTTATAAGCTAGCAGATAACACACATTCTATAATATTTTATACCCTTACATAAAAGGCAAAGCTATGAGACCTTACATTTCTTCTACAAACTTTCATAGGAAAAATTAGTATAAAATGTATCAGAAGCAAAAGTTACTTGCCGTAATTTGCTGCCAGAGGTAATAATCTCTAGTGTAATGTATGAAAGAGGGGAAAGGTAATGAAAAAAGTAGTGGGACCCATGAAAATTCATTTTGATGCACAAATTTATAGATCTTCCAAAGACTGATTCATTGTACTACTATAGGCACAAGCCCTGAAATTTGTGTGAGTGTGTGGGAGGGGGACAAGTTGATTACATCGACCCCCAGCACTTGGCTGGTACTTATTTCATGAACCCCAAAAGGATGGAAAGTAAAGTCAATCTCAGCAGAATTTGAATTCAGAATGTAGAGACAGATGAAATACTGCTAAGCATTTTGCCTGGCATGCTAACGATTCTGCCAGCTCGTTGCCTTAATAATAATCCTTTCTACTATAGGCACAAGATCTGGAATTTGCAGGAAGGAAGACAGTTAATTACACTGACCCTAGTACTCAACTGGTACTTAATTTATCGACCCTGAAAGGATGAAAGGCAAAGTTGACTCTGGTGGAATTTGAACTCAGAACATAGTGGCAAATGAAATACCACTAAATATTTCACCAGCTCGCTATCTTAATAACAATAATTATTTCTATTATAGGCACAAGGCCTGAAATTTTAGGAAAGGGGACAAGTCAATTACATTGACCCCAATGTTTCACTGGTACTTAATTTGTCAACTCTGAAATGATGAAAGGCAAAGTTGACTCTGGTGGAATTTGAACTCAGAACATAGTGGCAGATGAAATACCACTAAACATTTCACCAGCTCGCTACCTTAATAACGATAATAATAATAATTATTTCTATTATAGGCACAAGGCCTGACATTTTGGGAATGGGGACTAGTCAATTACATTGACCCCAATGTTTCATTGGTACTTAATTTATCGACCCCAAAAGGATGAAAGGCAAAGTTGACCTTGTAGCATTTTGTCCCGCATACTAACGGATAATAATAATAATTTCATCTGCCAAAGGCAACAGATGAAAGGACATTGCATGGATAAACAACAATTGACAGAAATGCATGTTGATGGGAGTTGTGGTGGTGAAGGGCCAGAAGATTTGTGCCTCTGTATTTTTGATTTCGAATAAAGCTAGTGTTGATTTAATGAGTCACCTTTCTAGCATCGATACATTAAATACCAGCAAAATAATGGATGTTGATTGATTTAATCAATCAAACCCATCTCTCTACAAAAAAAAAAGAAAAAAATAGCTGCATAAAAAAAAGAAAAAAAAAGGTAACATAAGCAAAAATTTACTTGATTTTTGCTGATTGTTTAGTTTAGTTTTCCTTGTTGCAGCAGCAGCTGCTCTTTTATATATTTATTATTCTTTTGTTTCCCCATCACCCATTGATTTGCAGTGTAATCTATCTCGTTAGCATGCAGCAACCAATTAACAAATAATATATGAGAAAACACTAGACTACCAGAACTGAACTGGTTGATGGTATTTTTATTTTATTTACCTTTTTTTTTCTCTTCCTTACTAACACAAATAGGCAGGCACACAGAAACATCAGTGTTTGTAAAACAGTAGAAAATACTCAACCTAGATGGTGGTGGTGGTGATGATGATGGCGATGGTGGTAGTGAAGGTGGAAGTGATGACAATGATGGAAATTACCTATCTTTAAAAACAGGAGTTTAAGTGCATGTGTGTATGTATGCACACATACAAATATGTTTCATTTGTGTGTTTATATATATATATGTATGTGCATACTCATACATAAAATTGGAAGGACATATAGATATTTGAATGTATTTATTTACACACACATACACATGCATGCACACAATTACAAATAATTACATAGACATACACATACTCCCATTCATGTCACCCACTTGCACATGCATACACCCACCCCTGCCCATAAACAAATCACAAAACTAATTGTTTTAAAAGGAAAAATTAAAAGGAAAATGAAGTGAGGAAAGAACATGAGGGAAGTGAAAAAGAAACAAAAACCAAAAAACACATGTATAAAAGTTTAAATACAGGGGAAGAGAGGAAGAGAGAGAGAGAGAGAGAGAGAGAGAGAGAGAGAGAGAGAGAGAGAGAGATTGTGTATGTGTGTGGGTGTGTGTAAGTGTGTGTAAAACGAAGATGAGTATAGACATGAAGCAAACACACTATGGTAGGTCTTTTCAACAACGGGACCCTCATTCCACTATCACCATTCCCGTATTGCTACCACATCTCTGAGTTCTTTCACTGCAACACCACTGACATTACTTCACACAATATTCAAATATAAATATTAAAGGAAAAAGAAAAGAGCAAATGAGATGGTCGCTAATCTTACTAGAGATAACAAATGAATTGATCTGAAATCTCAACTTATTCTCTTCTCTTTTCTCTTATACTTGTTTCAGTCACTTGACTGCGGCCATGCTGGAGCACCGCCTTTAATCAAGCAACTCGACCCCGGGACTTATTCTTTTGTAAGCCCAGTACTTATTCTATCGGTCTCTTTTGCTGAACCGCTAAGTAACAGAGACATAAACACACCAGCATCGGTTGTCAAGCAATGCTAGGGGGACAAACACAGACACACAAACACACACATGTATATATATACATATATACGACGGGCTTCTTTCAGTTTCCGTCTACCAAATCCACTCACAAGGCTTTGGTCGACCCGAGGCTATAGTAGAAGACACTTGCCCAAGGTGCCACGCAGTGGGACTGAACCCGGAACCATGTAGTTGGTAAACAAGCTACTTACCACACAGCCACTCCTACGCCTTATCTTCTCAAAAAGCATAGATATTTTGGATAATATAATCCGAGATACACAGTGTGAAAATATGATGGGATGACCTGCTCACTACTGGTTGGAATGCTTAAAACCATAGTAAGACCTAATCAGGCTTCACTTAGGGGCTAAACAACACTCTTGCCATTGAGCTGGTACTTCATCCTTCATGCAGTAAATATTAGTTTCAAATTTTGGCACATGGTCAGTGATTTCAAGGGAGGGGATAAGACGATTTCATCAACCTCAATATTCAACTGGCACTTATATTATCAACCCTGAAGGGATGAAAGGGAAAATCAAACTCAGTAGAATTTGAACACAGAATGTAAAGATGGACAAGATGACACTAAGCATTTTGTCCAGCATGCTAACGATTCTGCCAGCTCGCCATCTTACATCCATTGACTAGCAACCCTTTTGATCCCATCGCACTGGAGACTAATTCTATTATACAAACTTCTTGTTTTAAAATCAACTAAATTCAAATAACCCATCAAAATTCTATGTTAATTTATGTTCCAGCTACCAACTTAAAAGAAAGAAAATTATTTTAAAAGATTATTCATTATTTTCAAAATTAATTGAAATAAAGGTAATGTGTATCAACATAATTTGGTAACAAAAGGGTTAGCTTTGTGTTAAGTTTTGTCTCATTGTTCTTGGATTGCTTCTTTATTGTTGGAATAGATTGACAGAATTACTGTGGTAAAAGTTGATAAACCTTGTTCTGAAATCTGAAATGTTCAAAATTCCATGAGAGGTGTCACAAATGAAATGTTCTAGAAAGAGCTTGGAAACTTTCCTGGGAATATACAGCTGTTATAAGCCACATGTTGAACTGCCAGCCGTTGGTAGTAACTTCACCCAAGCCAAGTTGGGCAAAAGTGAATTTGTTTTAGTGCAAAGCGAAACACGACAAAACTGATATTTGGTGCAAAGCAAAACACGGCAAAACTGAAATTATTACATGAGCAAAAGTGGACAAGCACCAAATTTATATGCAACAACCATCATGACCTTTTATAATAATTACTGAGCTGGCAGAAACTTTAGAATGTGGGACAAAATGCTTGGCAGCATTTCTTCCGGCTTTATGTTCTGAGTTCAAATACTGCAGAGGTTAACTTTGCCTTTCATCCTTTCAGGGTTGATAAAATAAGTACCATGTAAGCATTGGGGTTAATGTAACCAACTTCCCCCTCCCCACAAAATTGCTGACCCTGTGCCAAAAGTAAGAAGAGATTATAGGCTATATTGCAAAATATCAACAAATAGTATATACAAATTCAGGTCCCATCACCCAAATGCCCCATTTTATAGATGAAATATATTGGGTTGAGGAATAATTCATGAGTATTTTTTTCAAATTTAAAAATGAACGCAGAAATAAAATACATTGGCAAAATGTTTTATGTTATTTAAAAAGGAATTTTTTGCTCTACAAGATAGTGTGTTTTGATTGTTTAATTTTATTGATTTTTGTGTATTTTCAGATCATTAAAATGGAATGTCAAGTGGACAAAACTAGATATTTTTGATACCATTTGCTTTTTGCATTTAATCGAGGTGTTTAGCTGCTCGTGAGATTTGCGCTGTGTATGGAGAAGGAGCAAAGCCTCAAAGTACCACCTGCCACTGGTTTTTGTGCTTCAAAAATGGGAATTTTGACCTCAAGGATGGATTACACACCGATCGACCAATTGAGTTTGATGAAGAGAGCAATTGAATCAACTTCTTCATGAAAATCCATGTCAAACAACCAGAGAATTGGTGGAGTAGATGAACTGTGATTAAGAAACTGTGGCGAACTACCTTCACTCAATAAATTTGAAAAAAAAAACGCTCGTGAATTATTCCTCAACCCAATACAATCATTTTGAAATCTAGAACATTTCCAGTCCAAAGCATTTCAGATTAAAGATTAGCATTTGTATTTGAAGTCATTGTCCTGCCCCGCTACTACACACAGTTTCTTAATAGGTTAGTCATGAAAAGATGAACTGTACCCATGATCTTTACAGACAAGTGAAACTCTTGCAGCTTGAATAACTGTCATTATTGTCTACAGAAAAAAATGTCAGTAGATTGGAAGACTGAAATTTAATTTAGAATGTTTGGAAGTAGAAAAAATAGAAAAAAAATAGGTACCATTAAAGGCACCCAAGAGCAAGGTGGTGGTAATAAACTGGGTGCTACATTAGGATAACTTCTTTAAAAATAAAAAAAACCCTCAAAAACCACATGAAAATCTATATAGGCATCAACATAGCCGTACGGTTTAGAAGCTTGCTTTGCAACATGCTTTTAGGTTTGATCCCATTGTGTGACATCTTGATAAGAGCACAGTGTTCTTCAATTATAACTATGGGTTGACATACTTTGTGAACAGAACTTTCTTATTAGATGGTTATAGCACTTTCTCCCTTTGACTATGAAATATGGTCAACAAACAACTTATACTATTATAACTACTACTGCTACTATTATTTGAAACTTTAGATCTAAATAATTAGTTGTGGACATAAGATATAGGAAGAGGGTGCTGTCGAAAGGTGTGCATGCCACACCTTGAAAAAGGCAGTGCTGGTGTTTTGATTTCAATAAGGTTTTTCATGTAGTATGGCATCATTTCAAATACTTCTATTTCTTCAAACATTTCTTTTCATTAGTTCTGAGTATCTTGATTGTTATCAGAGAATAACTGGTACTTAAAATGGCCATGTTAAAGAGAGCACTCAGTTAAGGTTAAGAAATAAAATAAATTGAAAATATATTTAACTCTCTCTCCCTCTCATATATATATATATATATATATATATTATATATATATATATATATATATATATTCAGGACACCATAATAGATTGTTAGCTCCTACATGCATTTTTTCTCTCCTTGTTTTTTTTCTGTGTATCTTTCTGTCGAAGAGCGTAGGCTCGAAACGTAAGAGACTTTTTCTATTCCTGAGCGCTATACTAATACATTTGTTTGTTTGTACTGCCTTCGTCTTTTGTTTATTTTCGTAAACTTTCCCTTTAGATATATATATATATATATATATATATAAATTATGCGACATAGAATTCAACTATAAGTGGCCTATACTCCATGTTGGAGGGTTAAAGGCATAAAGAATAAAGAAGAAGATATATATATATATATATATATATATATATATTTGTATGTCGTGCTGGTTTAGTGTAAATAAATAGCAAATGCACTTTTTGAACCAGTTTTAATTTCTGGATAAAACAACTTCAGTTAGTTCAAAGAAGATCTAGGAAAACTTAATTTAGTGAGGTTCCCAAGAAAAGAAAGAATGAAAAGCTAAATCAGTCTTGTGCTCACTCATATCCAAGAGGAACACTTCCTTCCCTTCTTTTTGAAAAAGAGATCTGATTATGAATCCTTTAATCTTAAAATAAATGTAAAAAGAAAAAAAATATGTAAGAAATGGTAATTTTCTTATTTATTTAGAGAACCTATTGTCAATTATATAAATTTCATTTCTGATTAATATGTAATAAAAAAAAAAAAAAAAAAGTGACACTGGCATGAGTATTGTTATGAAGTGAGCAAGTTTTCAAACTCTTCATTGAAGGTTGGAATTAGCAGCAGCTGGGGAGCTGAAGTTGGCTTCAGAAAGAAAGTAAGGGAAGAATAAGGGAACTGGTATTAACAGTTAAGTGAAAATGTGAGTAGACAGGAGACTATGTCATGAACTGTTCTCTTGCTACATAAATAATCAATTTAAATAAATAATCAGAATGATGTCTGAAATTTAAAAAGGGGAAAGAAAAAGAACATGATGAAGCCAGGATGATAAAGCTCCCTCTTGCCTCTAACAATGGATGTTGTATGAATAAAATATCTAACTTAACCCAACTGCTGCCATTTTAACACAACTTTTGACTTGTCCTGTTCACTAGTTTTTCTCTATATATGGACACGTTAAATTAGATTTCATTTTACAACTACAACTATTCTCAAGTATTAAGATGTCTGTACCTTTGGATTTATTGCAACTAAAGGGTCCACCCATTGCCAAATAGGGAGTGAGGGCAATGATGAAAGAAAGTCCAAAATAATAAAAAGAAAAGCAACATTAATGTAAGTTAATATTTATAAATATAACTGAATTAAAAATATTAAAAAAAAAAAGTTGTGAAGAAATTCAAATGAGTATTATTTATTACAGAGGTGGGAGGTTGGAAAACAAAACAAACCCCTGCAAAGTAGGAAACACCTTACATTTAGCCATTTACCATGTCAGTTGGGTATAATGAGGTGTTGTAGTGATGGACATCCAACTAACAATAGGAAAGAAGTGGGAGAAGACACCTTTCAGAAGATCTCAAAAGCCTTTGTGAATTACTCAGGCTTATGACATGCAGTCATGTGTGTATATGTGTGTGTGTGTGTATATATATATATATATATATAAGTAACCTTTCATATCTACATCAATTTGCATCAGTAAATTCAAATTATGAAGAATCAAAATTAGAAATCTTTTGGAAATTACTCCAATTAAAGGATGAATCCACATTCAACCCTTTTTATAATATATATATATATATCAACCATAACAATAACTAAATTTCCCAAACAAAAATAAGAGTAATACTTTTTAAGTCTATGCCTACCACATTGCTTATCACTTTGCTGCCATCAGAAATGAGGGTTGTCCTTGAATGAAAAGACTTGGTTGAGAGACAATCTTTCAGAAGTCTGAAAGCATTGTTATAGATAGCCAAATAGACAGAGAAGTAAAGAAAAGAATGGAGTGTGAGTTTACTACAGCAAAAGAAAGCCATGGTAGGTATAACTGTTGTGGTATCAATTTATTAAACAAAGAAAAGGCAACTCAAGCATCTCATTCAATGGAGAGTCTATGCAAATGATGGCATGTTGCTCACCACATTACAAACCAGACAAGAAAATGGTAATCCAGCATGCTAGGTCTGTGGCTGGTGTGTAGATCAATTGCTTACCCATTCTCTAACCATTTTGAAATGAAGCTGAACAATATAGCAATACCAAACAAAACTGGTACTGTCATGTCCTAGACCTGTGTGGGGTACAATAAGGGTAACAACTACTATTATTTAAATGAGGTCCAAAAAGAATAAGAGTATTATTTAAAATACTGTGGAAAAAAGGGTCTAAATCTCAACAATTATAAAATAATTTTGAAGAGATTGTTCATTTTTGCCATCATAGCAGAAAATAAAAAGCTAATAGTGAACCAGATTAATGACTTCAGTCATTAGCACGAAAGGAAAAATTCAAAAAGGCGAAAGACAAAACTAAATATTGGAAGGCTATTAGTGCCTTTATTCTATTTTTAACTGACCCTTCACTATCTGCTGTAGCGGTGGTGGCGGCGACGACAACAACAACAACACTACTACTACTACTACTACTACTACTACTACTACTACTAATAATAATAATAATAACAATGGTTTCAAATTTTGCCACAAGGGCAGCAATTTTGGGGGAGGGGACGAATCGATTACATTGTCCCCAGTGTTCAACTAGTACTTATTTTATCGACCCTGAAGGGATGACAGGCAAAGTTGACCTCGATGGAATTTGAGCTCAGAATGTGGAGACAGATGAACTGCTTTAAGCATTTTGTCGAGCATGCTTACAATCTCTGCCACCCCATTATAATAATAATGATGATGATGATGATGACAATGACTACGATGATACACTAACCTGTCAAAGACGGTGTATGAATTTCAGCTTTTGCCAAACAACCTACACAAATGGTTTGATTACAGTGATCAAATGCATGTGCTGTACATTAGTTCCTTCCATCTATCAAATTGATATTGCCTGAAGAAGTGCACAGTGTAGCACAAACCATGTGTTGAAGTGATTGCAGAGCAATGTGAGATGAAGTAATTTGCTCAAGAACGCAATGCACCACCCAGTGTAGGAACTGAAATCATGATCTCACAATCATGAATACATCATCCTAACCATTAGACCATGCTTCCTAAGAACAATGATGATGATAATAATCCTTTCTATTTTAGTTACAAGGCCTGAAATTATGGGGTAAGAAGTAAGTTGGTAACATCAATGCCAGTACTCTACTGGTATTTATTTATCAACACAGAAAGGATGAAAGGCAAAATTGACTTTGGTGAAATTTGAACTCAGAACACCAAAGAGATGCAAAAAATGCCACGAAGCATTTTGTCCAATGTGGTAACAATTCTGCCAGCCGGACTGGCTGCTTTTATCATGTCACCAGTACAATTGAGGTCACCATGCACTTTGCAGGACTACAAGGCCTGGGGCAGGTCAGCTTCATGACAGGATGAAGGGATTACTATGACAGAGTGGGGCAGAGAAGGTTCCTGCAGATGGATCTGCAGGACAACAAACTGGGAACAATGAATTAGATAAAGACACTGAAATCAGAGAAATGAGACCAGGGCAATCTCTATAAATATTTAGTAGTAAATCATCTCCCATCTCCTTATAAATCAACACTATATTAATTCCTCTTGCATTTGTACAGCTCATTCACAATTTGCACCAGGTTCTCACCACTGATTCGGATGACCATGAAGACTAGGCTTAGCAAACAGATAGGTGCTCTACCATGAGGAACTTCCAGTAGCCAACCTGTTTTTGTTTTGTTTTTTAGACTGGGGCCCATACTTCTGCATCTTTTACTGGTTTTATTTTCCTAAACAGTTTCCATCCCATCCTTCTTTATGCTCTATTGCCTCCTCAACACTATCTCAAGATGACGGAAAACAACTGCTGCTTGGTAACTCTGGCCAGTTCAGTGCTTGAGGAGGGTATACTTTGTCCTTTTACTGCTCTACCTCATCAGCCACTGGCATGAGTAGCACTGAGGACAACATAATTCTACTTGACTTTGCTTCTACTCTAGTTATTCTCAGAGCTGTGATTAGTGAGGCCCTGGAAACATTATTAGCAGCAACTATGGTTTTCATAGTTTACCTCACCATAGTGAGTTACACCATGGTTCCTCTGTTTTGTGGAAGAAGTAGGAAGAAAGAGTGAGAGAAAGTTGTGGTGAAAGAGTACAGCAGGGTTCACAACCCCCGCCCTGCCAGAGCCTCATGGAGCTTAGGTGTTTTTGCTCAATAAACACTCACAATGCCTGGTCTGGGAATCGAAACCATGTTCTTACAACCACGAGTCCGCTGCTCTAACCACTGGGTTATTGCGCCTCCATACTGCTGTTTTTTTTTTCTAGTTTCAGCTCAGAGCTGCGGCCATGTTGATGTACCACTGTCTGTTGCTACCCTCTCAATTTTTCTGTCCTTCTGGGCAGAAAGCCCTTAAGAGGCCTTTACTACTAAACATGTAACAACTAGGCCTTATGTCCTGCTCCACCAGTCAAATTTACTGCCTCTTTACTTCCTTAATGAGATACAGTGTCGCAGGAGTATTGTGGTCAAGATCTAAAGGTCTATGCAGATCATACCCAATATGTTACTGTAGGTCAACTCCATGTTCACAGCAGTCGCAACTGGACCAGACCAACGCATCAAATAAAAGAAAAGATACTAAATGCAATTTTACAATCCATGATGTTGATGATAGCAGACATATTCTTGTGATAAAGTGCAGAAATAAAGAAGAAAATATATCATAGTAGCGCTGTCATAGAAGTCGTCAGAAGTAATGTAATCTAATAGATAAATTTTAGCATAGATTTATACAGTGAGTGCAATAGAAATAGAAGCTTTTAGTGGGCGGAGACCCAAGTATGGTCTTGATTTCAAATTGTGGCCATTTCAGTTCAGTTGTATCAGTGCTAATGCTCAGTAGAGAAACATGGACATGACAAAATCTCGCTTCTTTCTTTATAAATCTGAGACTTAGTAAAAAAGAAACATGTCAAAATATCATCAGTGCTGCATCATATGGTACATGACAGACAGAGGGGCTTTCAGAAATTTATAAATAGTCAGAGGTCCTTACCAGAAGAGGTCGTTTACCACTATCAATCAATACAGAATAGAGTCAATCATGGAAGTTGGACAGTGTCTCTCAACAAGTGGTAGTTGTGACAGGGATAGCATTACTAATAGTGGCAGTAGTGGTGGTGATAGTAGTGATAGAGATGTAGTTGTGGTGGTAGGGAGAGTGATACTAGTGATAGAGAAGTGATAGTGATGGTGATAATAGTAGTGATAGATGGATAGTGCTGGTGGTGATGATGATGATAATAGTAATAGAGAAATGGCTATTGTAATGAGTGAGATAATGGTGTTAGTGATAGTAGTAGTGGTCGTAAGGAAGCAGTGGTGGCAGTGACTGCTATAGTGATGGTGGTAATGACAAAGGTAATAGTGTTAATGATGGCAAAAACAACAGTGAGAGTGACTGTTGTGGCAACAAAAGATCTATCATAGCAGCAATGATGACAGTAGTAGTAGTGATGATGGTGGTGGTGGATGTGTTAGTAGTAATAGTGATGGTGGTGGAGGTGTTAGGAGCAGCAGTAATAGTAGTGATGGTGGTGGAGGTGTTAGTAGCAGTAGTAATAGTGATGGTGGTGGAGGTAGTAGTAGAAGTAGTGATGGTGGTGGAAGAGGTAGTAATAGTGATGGAGGTAGTAGTAGTAGTGATGGGGGTGGTGGATGTGTTAGTAGTAATAGTGATGGTGGTGGAGGTGTTAGCAGCAGTAGTAGTGTTGATGGTGGTGGAAGAGGTAGTAGCAGTAGTAGTAGTGATGGTGGTGTTAGTTGTAGTAGTAGTGGTGATGGTGGCAGTAGTAGTAGTGATGATGGTGGTGATGGAGGCAGTAGTAGTTACAAAGGTGCACAGAGGTGACAGGGACGGTGGTGAATGAATTGATGATAGTGGCAATGATAGTGATGGTGAAGGTGATGTAATAGGAGTGGTGGTGGAGAAGTTAACTATATCAGAAACAAAGAAATACTTCTATATGTAAAGAGCAGTCTTGTGTTAGTTAATGAACAGTAGTTTATTGATCTCAAGGCTTGATGAGCTAGTAGTGACTCAGAGAGTACTTCCCAAAGTACATTGATAACAAAGCCAGAGGTCAAGTGAACCATTTAGGTGCACTGGTCCTCATATGGTCAACAGATATAAACATTGGGTGAACTTTCCAATTAGAAAGTATTGGGTTGTCAAGAAAGTAATTTCGGCTTTTTAGTGTGAAATAAAAGTATTTTTTTTATTTTCATACAAAGAATGAACTTTAATCAATTATATATTTTCCATTTTGTTTGATGACCTTTTGCCATCTTTCAGGCAACTTCACGATTCTGTGCTCATAAAACTTCCGGTCCTTATCAGCCAAAAACTGAAGCTAGTGTGATTTCAGGTCGCCACCATCATTATTGAAAGTTTTACTGTTCAAAGAATTTTGCAAACTTTGAAATAAATGGTAATCTGATAGTGCAAGGTCAGGGTTATACGGAGGATATGACATCACTTCCCAACCAAGCTCCAATAATATTTTATGAGTCAGTAAAGACATGTGATCTAGCGCTGTCATGGTGGAACACGATTCCTTTATGATTTGCCAATTCTGGCTGTCTTTCTTTGATTGCTTCCACCAGTTTCATTAGTTGTTGACAGTAAATATCTGAATTGATCATTTAGTTCCTTGGAAGCAGCTCAAAGTACACAACACCTTTGTAATCCCACCAAATTGACAGCATGACCTTTTTTTGATGTAATTCGGCTTTTGATGTGGTTTGTACTGGTTCATTATGCTTGAACCATGATTGTTTTCGATTGGTGTTAATCCATTTTTCATCACCAATGATGATTCGATTAAAAAAAAAAAGGTGGATTTCATTGCATTTGAGATGCATATTGCAAATTGATTCGTTGTATTAAGTGAATCTCTTTCAATTTATGTGGAATCCAAATATTGAGCTTCTTAAGTCCAAGACATTTAAGTGATTTTCAGTTGTTGTGCATGATACATTTAATCTTTCTACAATCTCAGATTCAATTATGGCCTTGCTTCAATCATCATCAACTTCAGTAGGTCAACCAGAACGTTGGTCATCTTTGAGTGAAATATCTCCAGAACAGCATTTTAAAACCAATTCTGACATGTGTTCTGTTAAGCAATCAACACCATAAACTTTACATATCTCTTTGTGAGCCTCAGCAGCTTTCTGGCCTTTACAGAAATAAAAAGGCAAAATATGGCAGAAATGTTCATTTTTTTAACTCCATGTTAAAATTGACACTGAACTATCAGCTGTAAACAAAATTACATGCAATTTGCTTTTAAAGTAAGCTAAAAGTAATGGCTATCAAATGTCAAAATGTAAAAAATCATAACATTGACAAAAGTCATTCAAAATAATCATAACTCTATTTGCAAAAAACAAAATTACTTTCTTGACAACCCAATACAACAGAAACACTGAAACTGGTTTTGTTTATGTTCCCATAAATACGTTGTGGAATCAAAAATTTATGTACTGTCATCGAAAAATTTTAACTGGAAAAATGCAGAATTATCGGAGTTATGAGAATTGAAAGTGTACATGCATCAAGAAAGTGCAATAATATGGTTTAGCAGTTGAAAACTGTGAATTGATTGCTTCACTAAAAACTAACAACTGTAAGTGCAGGTGCTATGGGTTATTTCCCTTGAGTGTTTAAAAAAATTATTTATATGAGGTAGATATAAATATCCCTTCCAGGGGCTGTATTATCGATTTTTTCAACAATCTAAGTATATCACAAGGTTTCCAGATATGAGTTCTACTCATGTGTCAAGTTTCATCAAAATCAATAAAATGATGTAGGAGGAGTTAGCTAACAATGCCACAAACAAACACACCGATTTTCCACATATGTAGTAGATATATATATAAGTGCTTGTGACTTTGTGTTTATGTTTGTCTCCCACCACTGCTTTACAACTGATGTAGGTGTGTTTATGTCTCTGTAACTTAGCAGTTTGGCAAAAGAGACTGATAGAATAAGTACCAGGGTTAAAAACAAAATAAGTATTTGGGTTTATTCATTTGACAAAAAAATTCCTCAGGGTGGCACCCCGGCATGACTGTAGTCTAATGACTGAATCAAGTAAAAAAATACGAGATATATATACACAAGAAAGCATTTAAATGACTTATAAATAGAATAAATAGTAACTGAATGAAATCAAGTTTTAATGAGATATTAAAAATTAGATAAGCGAGACACAATTACCATATACATGTGTACTCTGGATTTCTGCAATGCCTAACATGGTTATATTATATCATAATGGCAGGATGATGATGGTGTATTTGGCTGTTGTTGTTTAACCATAGGACAGCTCAGTTTGGGCACATCTTGTTTTCAAAAATACTCTGGCCTCAGCCATCCAGAGTTTTTTTGGCATTATGTGTCTCGGACAACATTATTGAATATATTTTTCCCTTTAAGATGACTGGGTGTGATAGAAGAGAGAGAGAGTGAGTGAGAGAGGGGGAGAGAGGGCTAAGTTTTACAGGTCAAACAAGAACATTTTGTTGTTGATTTGAGGCTTTCTCCTGCAGATTTACTTTCTTAAGTTAATCTAACAATTGACTCTTGCATTCATACTAAATATACTTGAATGAATGGTTGGTTACACACAATCACAATTGGAGAATTCATTATGGACCATATCCCTAAGGGGACTTCAGTATTGCCATAAAAACAATGGTGAACTTTAGAACTGCACTGTACCTATTTAAAGAGAATTATCTTCATGTTATTGATATTCCAGTGCAGTGACACAGTTAGACAGGTACTCTAATTAACTTGACTTAGTATCTAATTTATATAGTAAAATCAACGAGGACAATTATATCCAATGTTTTGTGGTTTCTAATAAACATTTCATGATGATGATTGTGATGATTTGACTGGCTACTTGAATGTCTGTCATTTAATTGAAACACTATTAATCTTGAAACTTAAATTAGACAACAAAATATCTTGTTTTATATACATACGTTAATTAAAGCTAGCTAATATGTAACATGTTATAATAAAATCAAAGAAATGCAATATTTGTTTAGTGTTGTTGATGATGGAAATAATATAGAGAAAATTATTAAAACAAACCATTTAAAGAACTTTTCATGATCATTTATGGAGAAACAAGAATCTGATTATTTGGTTCTAGTACCAACAATCTTAAAGTTCATGAAATTGATTAAGTCTGTGTTCCATGAAAAGTAAGTAAACTTTATTTAATTTTTAAAATCTTAATAGATTTTCATGAACTTAAACTATCATTAGATTTCTCATCCCTCACCTCTAATTCATTGTTGCACACATATTTCATTATTTAGGACTCAGTGGAACATCCAGAATTTGAGAGCTAGAAAGAGAGAGACACCTGTCCTGGTACTCAGCTTGTACTTATTTACAGCTGACAAGACTGAAGTAACATGAAATGAAGTGCCTTGCTCAAGGATATGATGCACCATATGGTTCTAGAATTGAACATACAACCTCCTGTTCATGAGCTGAACACCTTTAATATTAGCTCATAAAATATCTCAGTAATGGAAAGCCACGGACAGAAATAAGACATTTGTCAGTATTTTTAAAGCTTAATATCTCACATTTATAAGTAAATCTGCCTTCAAATCAGTCTCATGCCTGTGTTTCATTTAATTTGTGTGTGCTTTACTACATAAAGGCCTACTCTGAGTAATTACTGACGGCACGTACCTGGTACAAAGTGAAAGAGAGGAATCCAAGGAAACTAGTGATGGTCTCTATGCCAGTGAACAAGAGTGTGACAAGGTCACAAAATAAAGAAAATTTTGCTACTCTTCATTGTTTGGTACAAAGTCTAGAAGTTTAAGACATAGTGAAAAGACAAGAGAAAGAGGAGATGAATGAATTGAGTGAGCTGGGTAGAGATATGTCCTTCACTGTAAAGAATTGAAATGTAGAAATAATAACAGAAGCAACAGGCAGAGAGAAGAGACTGAGGAAAATGAAGCAATACAAATCTTGAAATGAAAATAAAATCCCGTGATTATATTCTTAAAAGAACATTCTCATTCTAAAAAATGCTTTAAATTAGTTCTTGTTTAAAACTTTATTCAGGTATAAAGTCTCATTATGTTAAGAATTAAATCTATCTTTGGCCATTTCAGTACCTGCCTATAAACCCAGAAGGCAAATCGTATACTACTAATACAATCAAGTTAAAGTGGTCTGAAGAAGTTTCTACATTGTCCTTAGCAGTGATCATCATCATCATTATCATTTAACATCCGTTGCCCATGCTGGCATGGGTTGGCAGTTTGACTGGACTGGCATGCTGGAAGGATGCACCAGACTCCAATCTGATTTGGCACGGTTTTCTATGGTTGGATGTCCTTCCTAACGTCAACCACTCCGAGAGTGTAATGGGTGTTTTCATGTGCTGCTGGGATGGATGCCATTTATTTGACATTGGGGGGCTATTATGTGCCACTGGCATGGGTACCAATTTGCATGACACCAGTATCTGTCACAAATGCAATTTTACTTAGCTTGATGGGTCTTCTTCTCAAGCATGACATAATGCCAAAGGTATGATATTAAAAAAAAAAAAGAAAAATATGATTCTTGAAAACCTAAAAAAAATTGAATATAGTAAATAAATATAGCAATGTTTTACTTACATACTGTTTGAGGAAACCAAATAAATATTCAGAGTTCCAGGATAAATTAGCAAGTCATAAAAAAAAATAGGGAAAGAGAGTAGTGAAAAAAGTATGAAATACATTAAAAAGTTAACAAACATATATATGCATGCATACAGACATAAATTTATGTTAAACTAAATATATTAAGATTACAAATATCATAGAGCATAAGCTCAAACTATGTCAGATACAAAATGTTATTAGGCACATTGACCCTTTAACATTTAAACCTGTCATATCCGGCCAAAATATTTCACCCATTTAATGTTCAAACTGGTTGTATCCAACCTCTTACACCTACTCTACAATGTCATTGTAAAATAAACAATCACATCACTGAAATCTCAAAACCACAAAACAATGTGAATAACCGAGCATTATAGTTGACACACACAGTGAAGGTGTGTGGCTTAGTGGTTAGGGTATTTGGTTCATGATTGCAAAGTCATGAGTTCAATTCCCAGTGACACATTGTGCCCTTGAGCAAGACACTTTATTTCACTTTGCTCCAGTCTACTCAGCTGACAAAAATGAGTAATACCTGTATTTCAAAGGTCCAGCCTTGTCACACACTGTGTCTGTAGAGTGCTCAGTTACTTGCACGTTAATTTCACAAGCAGGCTGTTTCCTTGATCGGAATGACTGGAACCCTTGTCATTGTAATTGATGGAGTGCCAGTAATACAGTTGACAGAGTAGTATGAATGCTAAAGGGTTAATTTCTTTTACTGAATAATAGGTTTCATTTTATTTCTTAGTTAGGGTGTTATTAATCACATCGTCTCTGAGAGCATAGGTCGCTGATAAAATATTTTCCAAACATCTAGGGCTTTCTAAGGTTTCTGTTTTAGGGGTTTTCTTTTCGGCTGATATCTGCCTCAAGATATTAACATCAAATGTCCTTTACTGCACTCTTTTCTATAGTCTCAGGGCTGCTAAGTCAGAAGGGCCTGCCCAGTGATACTTAATTTAGGCTTGCTATGTGTAACTAATCTTAAGCATTTCTTAACTGTCCTTTGATTCACATATCTTGAAGAATGCTAGGTTAAGAACAACTTTGTGATGCAAGACTGCAGTGCTTAATGAATGAATCCAGCTTTAATATCATTTTATCTTTTACAGACTTCTATTCAATTTTGACTACAGGTCATAGTTACTGCTGTGTTTGGCCACCGGCCACCACATCTGCAAAACACATGCATATAAAAGCCTACAATTTCTTCAGCATCATACTGCTTTTTTTCATGTTTCAAACTCATATTGAGTGGCTATCTTCACTTTGTCACTTAATGTACTAAACTAATATATAACTATTAATAAAAAGATCATCTCCAACCAATGCAATAGCAAAAAGGCTGAGGCATACAATGCAAAATACATATAGTGATATGCTGCGCTTCACACAACAAAACACTATGTAATATATACTATATTCTAATAAGAAACTTTCTTGAAATATAATATTCCTAAGAACACAAGAGATGACACTCGTATGAAGTGGTTCCACCTGCAATGATGATGTCTTTTAAAATAATCATAACAGTAAATATCATTTCGAAATGGACAATGCATGTTTATCTTAATCCATAACTCTAACCTTAACACTTAACAAGTCATGAGCAAGATGTGGGAAAGAAGCTTCACTAGCATGGATGAACAGACTGAGCAACTGAAAAGCAAAATTTCAAAAATTGTATGACAAGTTTACTCTTCTCAGCATTGATGAAGCTACATCACAATTTAGCAGAAAAATTCAATCATCAAAGAAATAAACAAAGTAGAGTGAAAATGTTATGCCTTTGTTGGGCACAGTAATTTTTTTACCAGCAATTTGGGAGGATAAGGCTAGTCAATTACTTTGACCCAGAGCTCAACTGGTGCTCATTTAATCGACCTCCAAATGGATATAAGGCAAAGTTGACCTTGGCAAAATTTGTCCAGCATGCAAATGATTTTGCCAGCTTACCACTGGGCACAGTAATGGTGATCTTGTTTGTGCACTGACAACAGTTTCAACCCCACTAAAGCATATTTAAGTCCCATATGTATTTTAGCAGCCCCAATCAGCAGAAAAGAACTATGTCTGGATAAGTAGACAGGGAGTAATTGCAACTAAAGTTTAAAGAGTAACAAAATGATTTTTGAAAACTTTATTTCTATTTTCATTATTCAATTACAAAAAGAAAACTATATTTTCCAGATTTGTAAAAACTGCTTCGGAAACTAACCCCCATGCCAATCAGTTTTAATCAAATAACTCTAAAACACTAGATCAAATCCTAGAACATCTCCATGCATGAGATAAACATTTGTACTCAACATTTTCCAATAATTTCTGAGAATGTTGTTGGTTCTAGTAGAAACACATTTTGTTGTGAATAGAAAAAGATTAATTGATAAATGAGAGCTTTGTCATACAGGAACACTAAGCTTATTACAATGGCTTCTTATTGATACAACTTTCAGACAGAATGCAAATTAATTGGCTTCAGTATTATTCTTTCCTACTGCCAACAACTGACCCAAATACATTATAACAGGGAGGCTTTTAATATAAAGAGTTATTTCAAAGATTTGCATATCTTTTTTTAACAATGAGAAAAGAAAATTTACTTACACCCTGAAGTGATTCCAAATTCAGAAATTCAACAGTAATACCAAAATATGAAAGAAAAACGACATTATACATATATTACAAATTTTGACTGATCTTCAGCTTCTCTTACAGCTAAACAAATAAATATACACAAGCACATATACACATTGTGATATTGATACAAAGCAATGTATATTGACTAAGCACTCAATGTTCTATCCCTCTGAATACTATAATAGTCAACACAAAAAGCATGGTTTCTATGTGATTTCCATGGTTTCCACTTGGCTAAGTGTCCTCTGTTATATTCTAGAATTAACTAGTGCTCTGTGAGAAAAAACTTGATGGATGGAGTTTATCAGGGAAGATTTTCTATGGCCAGATGCAACTTCTTGTCATCAATCCTCATCTATTTCCAAGCAAGGTTATTTCCCCATGACCTAACATGTTTTAGCAGAAGATTGGAAATGAATAACATTTCTTGTGTGATAGTGACACACATGTACAACTATCAGGTGGTGTCAAGATAAGAACACACACACAAAGACGAGCTTCTTTTAGTTTCCAACTATTAAATCCCTTAAAGGTTTTAGTCAGCCCAGGGTTATAGAAGACATTTGCTCAAGGTACCATGTAGTGGGACTGAACTTGGAACCATGTAATTGGGAAGCAAACTGCTTAACCATAAAACCATGCTTGCACCCATATATATATGTGCAGATGTAGCTGTGTGATTAAGAAGTTTGCTTGCTAACCATATGCTTTCAGGTTCAGTCCCACTGCATGGTATCTTGAGCAGGTACCTTCTGGGCCAAAGCCTTGTGAGTGATTTGTATATACAATATATATATATATATATATAAGGACTGCCTGGGCAAAGTTCAGACAGCTTCTACCCCTACTGGTGACAAAGAGCTTCTTGCCCAGAGTGAAAGATAGATTGTATGATGCATGTATGCGAACTGCCATGCTTCATGTCAGTGAAACATGGACTGTGACTGCTGACAACATGCATAGGCTCGAAAGAGATGAAGCTAGCATGATCCGCTGGATGTGTAATGTCAGTGTGCACACACAAACAGAGTGTAAGCGCCCTGAAAGAAATGTTGGACATAAGAAGCATTGGACGTGGTGTGCAAGAAAGACATTTGCGCTGGTATGGTCAAGTATTACGGACAGATGAGGGAAGCTGTGTGAAATGTCACTCCCAAACAGTGGAAGGAATCCGGGGTAGAGGGAGACCCAGCAAGACATGGGATGAGGTGGTGAAGCATGACCTTTGAATGCTGGGCCTCACAGAGGAAATGACGAAAGACAGAGACCTCTGGAGATATGCTGTGACTGAGAAGACCTGGCAAATAAAGGGAGATCATAGCTGTAACCTACACCAGTGTCGCATAACCAGCCAACTCAAAAGTACCCTTGGATCATAGGGCAACATGCCATGCTTGAGGAGAACTACTAAGTCAAATACAGCAACATCAAATGAAATCAAATTACAATCAAATGGAAATTGTAGTTGTGGTCCCTTTGCTGGTGACACATAAAAAGCACCATCAGAACATCGTCGATGCCAGCCTCCTCGTCCTGACTGGCTTCTGTGCCAATGCCATGTAAAAAGCACCATCTGAACATGGCCAATGCCAGCAATGCCTTGACTGGCTCTCGTGCTGGTAGCATGTAAAAAGCACCCACTAGACTCTTGGAGTGCTTGGCGTTAGGAAAGGCATCCAGCTGTAGAAACACTGCCCAATCAGACTGGAGTCTGGTGCAGCCTTCTGGCTTTCCTGACCCCAGTCGAACTGTCCAACCCATGCCAGCATAGAAAACGGACACTAAACGATGATGATGATATATATATATATATACTGAGAGAGAGGGAGGCGAGAAAATTACAGACAGATAGGTATTTCTTGCTTGTGTGTGTGCATGTGTGTGTGTGTATTTGTCTCTTTCCAATTGTGGCTTGACATAACACATACATTATGTAAAATTACGCTGCCACACAATTTCAGTCTCAATTTTAATAATTTGTTTTTACCTTTATTCCAGATTCCTAGAAAGCAAAAGAAAATCTTATCCTCTCAAGAAAATTTCTCAGTTAATGACATAAGGCATTCCAGCTTTAGAAAAGCATCTTAAATGCTAATCTCTTTCAACTCTTCTCTAAAGTCCTTGAGACTGATTATACAAATGAATCTCTTACATCTGTTATTGCTAAACTAAATTAAATGCTCTCAAGTGTTACTCTCCTCATTCATGTATCTTTATTCTTCATATCATTTTGATCAATCTATTATCTAATTTTCTTTAGTCTTTGAACTCTAGACTGGGTTTCAGTGTCATTATTAATCATCATGCCACCATTGCATAGAATAAATATTAAATTTCAGCATATATATACTAATGGAAGCCATCCTATGTTGAAGTCAGAGCTGGGTTTATCGACTGTCATTTAGGGCTCACCAATTGTTGACTATTACTATATGTACAACCTGCTTCTTTTGACTAAGTTTCTACTGCGATTCAGCATCATCATCACTATAAAACTCATCATTTAACATCCACTTTTCTGTGCTCGCTTGGGTTAGATTGAATTTGTTGATGCAGATTTCCTACAGCTGAAAGCTCTTTCAATGTTTACTTTTCCATGCCTACAAGGCTCAGAGTTTATTGGGGCAGATTACTTGTAGCTGGATGTCCTTTCTCTTGCCTACCCTCACCGGTTTCCAAGCAAGATAATACTGTCCCATTGCCAGGCATGTTTTCACGAAAAATTAGAAATGAATAACACTGCTTATATGACAGGGACACTTGCTTAAGGTACCACACAATGAGACTAAACCTAAAAGTAACCTTCCTAACCACACAACCACATCTTTCTCTCTCTATGAGTGTGTGTGTGTGCATGTGTGTGTGTACGTACATACATACATATATATATATATAATTTATAGGAAGTTAATTACATGGCCAGTCATAGAGTGACCAATGGTTTTGCATCTATAAAGCGCTTAGCCTTATAGACAGTTTGTTGGACTCTAATGGATATGGGCACATATATAAAATTATCCTCATTTAACATACATGTTCTATAGCGGCATTGGTTGGGCCATATGCAGGCTTTAGTTATATTTTTAAACAATGCTCTCTGTATATTTATGCCTTATTTTACTTTTAGTAATTACCATGGCAAAAACAGCAGGGAGTGAGATTAAAATGATTGTATTAAAAATATAACAAAGGTTCACTTCTAGGTCTCAAACAAACTTAATGAGGTTTTGTAAAATGTGGGGTCTTATCAAACTAAAGGTTAACATTTTCAATCTGTTTCCATTTATATTTAGGAGTTGCATTTCACATGTGATTGCATATAACAAAGTAGAATGCATTAATTTTCTAACAATTAGCAAAAAAAAAAAGACTGGAAAATAATTTTAAAGCATTATGATAATTAGAATGGAGACAATTTCTTTACTTACATTAATAAAACTCTGGATTTCAAAATGGTAGCATGAAAGAAAAAAAGAAAAGCAAAAAGAAACAGACAATGAAAGTGTGCCAATAGATTTTTGAAAACATAACTAGAATTTAACAGGAATCATAATGAAAGATAAAAAAATAATTAGATTGCTTAATAGAAAATGAAATTTCATTAATTACAAAAACATCAGAGCATATTAAATGAGCTGAATGCATGGCTGTTTACTTTTTAATTACTGCTAATGCAGTTCAGGGAGTGTTTAATATTTTAAATCTGTTTTTCTAATCAAACTTCATTTAGAATGGAATCAGTTGCAACAACTGTAAATTCATAACAAAATTAATGATAAAATGAGCACCTCAAATTAATCAACTACTCTAAGTTCACCTTTCAAATAAATACTATAGGCTAATGAAAAGGTTAAATGGATTGTAAGTGCAATGTATGCTGCAGGCATGATTTTGTCTCCAGGTTGGGCATTGACATCTACATTCTCAAATTTAATTTACTGTGTGGAATAAGTTTCAAAACTTCAGAACATGTTGCCTGTGACAGACTAGAACTCAACTAGTGAAGAGAGCCATAGTTCATTTACTTAATGTTCTAACATTCATAGCTGAACACCAATATAGTTAACGGAGATATTGTATTCACTTGCTAGCTAAGTGCTTAACATGTGTTCAAGTACATGTACAAAAGTCCTTATCACATTGGCAGAAATACAAAATATCTGTGGGTTGCAAATCCATTGAATCAACCCTTAGTACTTATTTTATTTATGTCAGGCACTAACAAAATGCAAAACCAATTATATGGGATTTGAATTGAGAAATGTGAGATCTCAAGCTACATAATGTAATACAATTAAAACAGCAATGCATACTTGGCACGAGTTTGCTTTCCATAGTAGCAAGGATACTTATTAGGCACAAGCCCAAATTTAGGGTGGAGTGTTATTCATATTAATCCATTTCAATATATGTCTGGTGTTTATTTCATAAACCCCAAAAGGGTGAATAGTAAATTCAACCCTGGAAGGGAACATAGAATGTAAATAAATGTAACTTAATACCACAAGGCATTTTGTTCAGCTCTATATTGACCTGTTGCACTACTACTACTACTACTACTACTACTACTAATAATAATAATAATAATACTACTAATAATAATAATAATGGCTTCAAATTTTAGCACAAGACCAGCAATTTTGGGGGAGGGGATAATTTGATTACATTGGCCCCAGTGTTCAACTGGTATTTATTTTGTTGACCTTGAAAGGATGAACGGTAAAGTCAACTTCAATGGAATTTGAACTAAGAACATAGAGACAGATGAAATGCTGCTAAGCATTTTGCGAGTCTTGCTAATGGTCCTGCTATCTTTCACATAGGGCCACAAATTTGCAAGGAAGTGGTATAGTTGATTGACTTGTATCTTAATGACCACAGAGAAAACTGAAAGTGAGGGAAGCACTTGTCTAAATACAATCAGGCATCCAGAACAAGTATAAAAATTATATGAAAAGTGTTAAAAATGTGTGATAATGTGTGAATCCTGATCTCATGTATTTCTTTGCATTTTGTTACCCTTTAACATTATATTTGAATTAATATGCTTTGTTGTAACATTAATATGCTTAGCTGTTAACATGTAATTAATGATCAAGCCTAGACAACAAAATAAAATAGGTTTTTAAGTATGTAATGTAAAAAAAATTGTATGGAAAGATTAATTCTAAATAGAATTGCTCTTAGTGGAATATGTACATTTTATACAATTACAAATAATTATATGTGGATTAATTTATGAACAGCAAGGTCTCTATTTTAAATATGTTAATATATTTCTAAGACTAGCAATATTAGAGAAAAGCAGATTTGTAAATGAAATGGGTAATTAAAAGACAAGTAGCAGGGCCAAATTCCTAAAGAAGAACAATAATAATAAACTATTTAGTAAAGCAATTTGTTTGTATCTACAAATTATTTTTTCAGTTGTTTCTTGTAAGGCCTTAGATACTACTGTATCGTGTTACTATTTTTATCCAATTTATGTTTTGGAAGGCGGTGGGGAAGTTTCAGTTGTTCTCTTGGGTAGAATAGTTTTGGTTTTACAAGACAGCATAAAGTAATGATTTAATATTTCAATAAAATTACACACATACACATAGAAAGTAACAGCAGTAATGAATGAAAGGAATAGTATTAAATACTGTAAAGTGAAGGAATCATTTAGCTTGGTCAGGTGAATATTAATACCGATGCCCACTTACAATCTCCTTATATAGAAGAGCCTGACAAATGACAATTTTTTCACATACGGAGACTGGAAGTAGTAGGCATTATTGGTTTCAGCCAATAAGCAAACTTAACTACCTACTTACATACACACAAACACACATATTTTTTTATCTATTTCAGTCATTTAGACTGGGGCACCGCCTTGAAGAATCTTTAATGGATGAATCAACCCCAGAACTTTTACAGGGATGTAAACAAACCAGCATCAGTTTTCGAGCAGTAGTCGGGGACACACAAAGACACACACACTTGCATATATATATATATATATATATATATATATATATATATATATATACACACACACATATATATCTATATAAATATACACACACACACACACACATATGTATATATATATATATATATACATACATACATACACACACACACACAATGGTGTCAACATGTACTTTGAATGGCATGTGTTTTTAACTAGGCTAATTGAAAGAGCCAAAATAATGTGACTTTCATACAATGAATAGAGTCTGATATTCAATAAAGTTAACCTTTAAAGCATTAGAAATGAAAAACATTACATCTATCTCTCAAAGAACAATGCATGTAAATTAAGATGTTGGCATAAGGACCACATGGTAAGTTATCAAAATCCTAGTTGCTTGGTGAAAAAGCATAAAATTGTTGCCCTTTTCACGTCACAGCTGTATGGTTAGAACTATAACTAACATGGTGTAAATCATAATAAATCACTTATACAAGTGTGTGAGTCTGTGTTGTTTATAAGCAATGAGTTAAACTTACCCTCTCTTTAGCAAGGGACGGATTTTTTGATAGAAGTTTACTTAGTTCTTGATAATCACAATTAGCTGACTGCTTCATCCAAACTTTTTGCTCATCAGAGAGCTGTTTAATTAAAAAAAATATAATTTAGAAACCAAAATGAAACAGTTAATGAAGTAATTAGTTAAAATTAAAATTAAGACAAACTACAAATAACTGTGGAAAAAAAATTTTAATTTTGAGAATTCATCTCACTCACACACTCATGCACACACACACACACACACACACACACACACTGAAATTTCTAAGATGCTTTCCACCCTCCCTTCTATTAGCCTGAGAGACTTTTTCAAAGGGTCATGAGTAACTGCACTTCCTTCTTGATATCAAAAAAGTTATGCAAATAGAAGAGTTATAGCATAACAATTTAGAAAGAAAATTAACTGAGATATGAAACAGTTCAGGTTTGCAACAGAATGGGTCACTACTGATATTTTCTCACCAATAAAAGAACCACAGTGGCTTGCTTTTGGCTAAGGACATCTATGTACTGTATTTGTTGATCTAGAGCAGTGATTCTTAACCATTTTTTGCCTCTGGATCCCCTTGATTCCTGTTTCAATCAGATGGATCCTCATAACCATTCCATGTTTAATATTTTTATAATTAAACATTATTTGGAATTGTACAAAAAAAAAAACTTATCTAAAATATTTGGTGTATTGTAGAAGTATAAGCAATTTATTACATACAAATTTTAACTCCAAAATTTTATATGGATCCTCAAGAGCCATATGTGTGAATTAGTTTATGAGCAAACAGAAAAATATCCCTAGCTGCCAGTTGAAACCTCTGCTATATCCTGAAGAGCTATAATAAAACAAGGAAAAGGTTAAGAACTAAGCCTTGATGGATTCCTATCAGCTGGGTAAATTCTACTTTGAACTTGCTAATTTTCAGTATGAGTCATTTATCTACACTTGGTTTTCTTGATGACCACCAGATGACCAAGTGCAATACTCTGTTGAATATTTCTCTTGATCAGTGGTTCTCAACCAGGGTCCATATGGCTCTTGAGGATCCATATAAAATTTTGGAGTTAAAATTTGTATGTAATAGCTTATACTTCTACCATACACCAAATATTTTAAATAAGTTTTAGCCTGTCAAGAACTTAGATGCATTACTGAGTGGTTTTCACATAAAATACCGAGGTTTGATGAGGCAAGGAATATTTTCTCACATCTACTTCACTTAAAAGTGGAATGTAGATGAGATCATTCTCTAAAATTAGATGTGAAAACTCAAGATAAATGTTAAAAGATATTTGAAATAACTTACTGTGACAAATCCACCAGCGGAATTTGCATCATCATCATCAGCACCATCTTTATTCTGCAAGAATCAAAAACAAAAGAAGCATTTTATACCAAAATGAGTGATTGCCTCTACTTTTCTTAAAGTCTTGAACCTATGATGGTGTCTTCTTCATCAAATTGGTAACTAACAACAGAAATCAGAAATAAATTGTAAAGATAAAAATCAAAGACAAAAATCTGCTGAAAAATGAACATGTACATATTTAAATTAATGGTAACCAAGGTGTAAATATATTCAGTACCAGTAGTGAAGTAAATTAACTAAACTTCACTACTGGTGTTGTCAGACTTTAGCTTCTGCAAATTTATATGCATTCTAAACACTGTTATTCTGAAACATGAATGGTCATAATTATAATTTTCATTTTCTCACAACAGTTATCTGAGGATGTATGAATTCACAGAAACTCAAGAGTAATGACAATGCCTCAAGTCATTCATCAAAGTACAAACACACACACAAAAAAGAATTAGTTTATATAAAATGCTGGTCAGATTTGTGCCCGGATGTGGTACCACCAATGCTTTTGTCTGAATGAGACGACAACAACAGGAGAGATTCTTAGCTCAGAACAAACCACTATATCTAGCTTTCGTTGGTGTCGGGAAAGCCTTTGAAAGGGTTCTACACTTCTTAGTAAGGGTTAAGAAAAATTGTTGTAAAAGAATGGCTTAAAAGAATGGTGAAAGCTAAAAGAATAATGAAATGGGTGCTGTCAGTGAGTTAGCAATAGGTTAAGTTTGGGTATGGAATTTAAATTGTAAGGAGGTAATCCATCAGATTTTGATTCTTAGCCACCTCCTGTTTATTATAGTTATCCAAGTTATAAAAGAGGATTTTAAGATTGGCTGTCTGTGGATATTCCTGTACAGTGGCAATCAAGTCCTCATAGCTGAATTGGTCATAGATGTAGAGGAAAAGTTCCAAACATCGTTGCAAGCCTTAGAATCAAGAAATCTAAAAATAAATCTGGTAAAGATGAGAGTCTTTGTTAACCTCTTATCCAGTAGATTTTTGAAAAAAAACAACAAAAAAAACAATGCAAAACCAGATGAATCCCTTTTTTTTTTGCTTATGTTATAGTATATTTTATGCTATTGTTCAGGAAAGTGTTAGAATTTAAATATTGTATATACTTATGTAAATATATATGTTATCATTATCATATGTAAGCAAAAACGAGATATCTCAGCTTCTGTAAAAAAAAAAAAAAAAATTAAATGGAAAAAAATTGGAAAGAGTGTTTTAAATAAAAGAAAGGGATAAAATAAAAGCAAAGAAACATTACTCGCTTTACTTGTAGTACTTCTCTTTCATTACATGGCTATTTTGAATAAAATGCTTCAAAACCTGGAGTATCATATAATGGAACTTTGAAAATTTTACACATATAATGGGATTCTTTGTGAACTGGTTTTCCATAGGCATCCTGTTTTTTTTCTCGCATATTGCACACACTTTCTTGGGGGAAATTTCTCCTTTTCTCTAGGAGGAATATCCATGGGAAAATGTCCATATGAGTACTGAGTAAGGTGAGATGAAGATGGTCTTCCAGCTTCTCAACAAGGAACATCAACATAATTTTCTTTGAAGAGGGAATCAATAAGTTCAAGTCAATATTTCATATCAGACATTGGTTTTGCTGTGACTCATTTGTATCAATGATTTGTGCTGTGTCTCATTTGTGTCAATGATTCTTTATAAAGTATCTATGAATCCCACACTGCCAAGTCTATCATGTGAAAAAACACCTTGTAATACCTCCTTCCACATTTTCAGGGGTAATCAACCAAATGTTGGTCAAGTTTGTCAACTCAACCCACAGTGAAGTTGTAATCATAAACCACTTGTGGCTTTATTATCTGTTTCCTTGGAATGCTTACATCTATCATAGATGGATTATGAATGGTAGAGATCATAGTAACATCTTTTTTATCCTTCCATTTTAGTGCCATCACCTTTCCTCTTTGAAAAGCACAAATTTCACCTTATTTTTAGCTTTGCTTGCTTGATTTCTTTTGGAAAATCCTTTCTTGTGACACATATTGCTCCTGGAAAATCTGTGTAATTAGCTACTAAAATATCAGCTAGTTCTGGATAAGCATAAAAATTGTCCACAGTTAGGCAATATCCTTTTCTCAGCAAAGGTTCCATGAGATTCATCACTATTCATGGTGCCATGGTAAGTTCTTGATACTTGTTGCCATTTTGGGTTCCCTTTCCACAATAAATTATAAATTTGCAAACATAGCCAGAGTCAGATTCACATAACATGAAATATTTAACTCCAAATCTATTCCTCTTCAAGGATAAATATTGAATCCAACCCAATCTGCCTTTGTATAAAATGAGGCTTTCATCAACAGAAATGTCTCGTTTTGGAGTGTACAAACTTTGGAACTTCTCTTGTAGCTTAGAGTATATATCATATATTTTATGCAACTTAGGATGCAGGTGACTTGCTTTGTCATAAGAGTGATTATCAAGAAAATGTAGATATTGTTTAATCTTACAAAATCGCTTCAGGGACATGATAGTTGCATAAATTGGCTGTTCAAGAAGAGGATGCTTTGATCACTGCATTTCCAAATCTGGTGCCTTTATTATACTTCCAAGCATGTTCACAGCAAAAAATAAATGCATCTCTCTAACTGTAACAGGGTGCCGATTCTTATCGTTAGGTGAAGTTTGTTGTGCAAATCTATCTCACTGCACACAAAATCAACTAAATCATCATCAAAATAAAGGGAAATAAATCAAGAGGAGTCATTTCTGATACATCACCATCAATTGATATTACTGGGTCTCCAACAAAAGGAAATAGTAGAGAAGCAGGTGCAAGATTATCTCCAACAGGAAGCTGATACCATTGTCTGGCAGCAAGCAAGGAATCATCATTATCATTATTATCATCATCATCATCATTTGGGACAGTAACTTCTGGATCCTATTCACTTGCACTAGAATCTGAGGAGTCCAGATTAGCAAAATCCACATCATCAATTTCACTGTCGCTGCTCATTTTAAAAATAAAAAGCAAAAATGCAAAATGTGTCCTTAGAATGAGCAAACATATGCATGTATGTGTGTGCTAATGATGAATGACTGGTAAGTGCAATGATGTGAGACATGAATCACTTGGCTAAAGTGAGAGCATGAATGGCGTGATGCACTGCCAGATGCATGATTGGGACAAACATACTCGCTTATACCTGAAAAGTGCTGTAGAGTTGAGTTAGATGAGATATTATGTCCCAGCCATTATTTGAGAGAATAACTTTTGGATGAGGTATTTCGTCCAACTCCGAAAAAGGTCAAAAACGAGATATCTTGCCATTGCCAGGCAAGGGGTTCAAGGAAAGAATATAGAACTTTACTGCAATCCATAAAATAGTCATGCTTGATATGTAGAAAAATTTTAAATATGAATTCTTCAGTGTGTAGGCTATGGGTGTAAAAGAAATGCAACAGAATCATGCATGGTCTGATAGAAAAGGACTTTGTATATAACAGGTGAACAGAGATAGTTTGCAGTGAGTGAAACAAGTTTCTTCAAATAACCAGAAGGATCTTTTGACAGTTTTTGTTGCCATAGTGACCTTATCAATAATGGTGGTAGATAAAATGAAAGCATGGTATCAAAAGTGAAAATAGAATGGAAAAAGTCCAAAGGAGCATTGGTTCTGCTGGCAGCAAATGAACTCACTCTCTGGGTGAAAGATAGATTGTATGAGGCTGGCATATGAAGTGTGATACTGTACGAGTAGTTCAACAATGATACAGGATATAAAGTGAGAGCAAAGGCTAGAAAGAAGTGAAGCAACTATTCTCCACTGATTTCATAATATTTATGCACATAAAGAATGAACAAATGAGATGAGGAAAACTAAGTACAAGAAGAATCAGCTAAACTGTACTAGTATAGACATGTGACGCCTATTAAGAATGACAGTTGAATAAAGAAATACCAAGTGCTCTGAGGAGAAGGAGCTTCTGGAATAAGATTGAAAAAGACAAAAGAAGAATTAGCTGATCTTAACCGGATGAACCTCATCAATAAGGGATAATGCACTATGGAAAAACAAAATGCAATATGATAAAGATGATGAAATGTCAAGCTGGATATGATAACAAAAATGATAATGTTTTGATTAGACATGAGATGAAATGTTGTAGCAAGAGAATACAGCTGATTGAATAAAACTCATTAATTGTTTAAATTATAAAGGAACAACAGGAAAAGTTGACATTGGCAATATGTCAGAGGCTGAAAGTAAATAGTAAACACATTTTAATTTAATGCTTAACTGTCTCTCCTATCTTGTGTTTCTAGATATATAAATAAAAATAATAACAATGAGGAACAATACAAAAGTTTTGTATATGGGTCACCTCAAGTTGTATGCTACAGATAGCAAGCAGCCGTTACATAAAAATAAACAAATTCTGCCACAAAATTGATATGAAATTCAATTTGTAAAAAGTACATTTAAGGTAGCTGCTGAGAAGAAAATTAATTAACAAAAAAAAAAAAATTATATGTGAGATAAAGCACAGAGATAAGATAATTAAACCAAAGACTGACAGAGATAATTAAGAATTAATGAACTAGACAAAGTACTAAACAAACCTGAAAGAAAGGTTATGAAGGAATATTATAGATGCATTAGTTAAATAAAATTGTACTTAATGTAAGATAATAAGAATCAATATTCTAGCTGCTTCAGTAATAAGCTGTTAACGATTTAAAATCTTCAACTGAAAGTTAAGTAAGACTTGATCAGAAAGAATAAAAATAATTTCTGCATCTAAAATACACTGTCTTAAAGTCAACATAAGAAAAATTATATTTACTAATGAATATTGGTAATGAATATTGGGAATTAAGAATCTCCTGCAATTAAAATAATTTGCATACAATGACAAAAATATCTCATTGGAACAAAATGTGAGCATGTTTTCTGTATTCAGGAAATACAACAAATGTGAAGTACTAGCTGAAATAATAGACAACTATCTGAATGTGAACAAATAACAGGCGCAGGAGTGGCTGTGTGGTAAGTAGCTTGCTTACCAACCACATGGTTCTGGGTTCAGTCCCACTGTGCGGCACCTTGGGCAAACATCTACTATAGCCTCGGACCAATCAACGCCTTGTGAGGAGGAGTTGGTAGATGGAAACTGAATAAATTAAATTAAATTGAATAGAAGATATGAAATCCACCTGATGAATGTCATTTGAAGACAGGAAACAATTGTAGTGGTGATTTATTTACTTTATATTAAAATTTTTTTTATGTATTGATTAAGTCTTTCCTTGTTTGATTTGCAAAATAGTGGTTTTGTCTCTAATTAATATTATATAATATTTTACTATAAAATTGGATTCAATCCTAAATCTGATTTTTCCCTGTAAATTTGGATTTATTCCCTAATATTTATTATTATATATACATATATATATATATATATATATATATATATATGTATATATATATACATATATATAGCTTAAAGCTATATATAGCTTGGAAGCTTAAAGATCCTGCAAATGGACAGAGATTTAGAGACATATTACTTGAAGCCTTTGACGAAATAGAAGGGGGTATAGCTTCACATGGGATAGAAGACAACTGGAGGTCTCTAAGGGACAACCTGCTGAGAGCCACTGACCAGATCTGTGGTTGGTGCAAAGTCCCCTCAAGACCCAAAATAACGTGGTGGAACAATATTGTTGACAGGGCTATTAGACAAAAGAAACAGGAAGAACGGTGGTAGCAGGGAAGTGTATCAGACTGCCAGAAGGGACGCTAGGAAGCAGGTGTATTTAGCCAGAGGGGAAGCATATAAGAAAAAATTTGCCAATGTTCTGCGCTGTGAGGATGAAAGACTTGAGGTATTTCGTGTTGCAAGACAGTGTGTGAGAGAGAATCGTGACGTAGGAGAGAAATGTGTTCACAAGGATGATGGTTCACTTGCGCTAAATGAGGATGCAAAGAGAGAGGTTTGGAGACGCCACTATGAAAGGTTGCTGAATAAGGAAAATGAATGGGATAAAGAGAGTCTGTCAACCCAACAGAGGGACCAGCAATCCGAGTTGACAGTTCCTTAGTAGTTAAGGCAATTACAAACAGGGAAAGCCACAGGCCCATCAGGAATTACTGCAGAGATGCTCAAAATATCTGGTAGTGTCGGCTATAGCCTAGTCACCTGTATAGTTAACCAGGGGTATCAAGCTGCTGGATCAAGTAATGAAGGTTACGGAGACGGTTATAGCCCAACTAATTAGAGAGAGAGTTAGCTTAGATGAGATACAGTTTGGGTTCGTGCCAAGGAAAAGTACTACCGATGCTATATTCCTGGTAAGACAGCTGCAGGAGAAATACCTAGCCAAAGATAAGCCCCTGTACCTGGCTTTTGTTGGCATGGAGAAAGCCTTCGACAGGGTCCCCCAATCCCTTATCTGGTGGTCAATGAGGAAACTAGTGATAGATGAATGGTTAGTGAGAGCTGTGCGAGCCATGTACAGAGACGCTGCTAGTAAAGTGAGGGTTGGCAACGAGTACAGTGAAGAATTCTGGGTAGAGGTTGGGGTCCACCAAGGTTCAGTCCTCAGTCCCCTCCTATTTATCATAATCCTCCAGGCAATAACGGAGGAATTCAAGACAGGATGCCCCTGGGAGCTCCTCTATGCTGATGACCTTGCTCTAACTGCTGAGTCACTATCAGAACTGGAGGAGAAGTTTCAGGTGTGGAAACAAGGATTAGAATCGAAGGGCCTTAGAATCAACCTAGCCAAAACCAAAGTCCTAATAAGTAGGAAGGTAGACCAATCACAAACACCTTCAGGTAGATGGCCCTGCTCGATCTGTAGAAAAGGTGTAGGTAGAAACTCTATAAGATGCACCAAGTGTAAGCTATGGACACATAAGAGGTGCAGCAATGTTAAAGAAAGGCTAACTAGGAAAATAGTTTTTGTTTGTGGCAGATGCTTAGGAGCAATAAACACTGAAAATGTGCAGAGACCAACTTCTACCACATTCCAGGGAGAAAAACTAGAAGTAGTTGATAGCTTCCGCTACCTAGGTGACCAAGTCAGTAGCGGGGGTGGGTGTGGTGAAAGTGTAACTGCTAGAGTAAGAAAAGCCTGGGCAAAGTTCAGAGAGCTCTTACCCCTGCTGGTGACAAAAAACCTCTCGCTCAGAGTAAAAGGCAGACTGTATGATGCATGTGTACGAACAGCCATGCTACATGGTAGTGAAACATGGGCTGAGACTGCTGAGGATATGCGTAAGCTCGCAAGAAATGAAGCCAGTATGCTCCGATGGATGTCAGTGTTCATACTCGACAGAGTGTAAGTAGCTTGAGAGAAAAGTTGGACCTAAGAAGCATCAGTTGTGGTGTGCAAGAGAGACGTTTGCGCTGGTATGGCTTAAGATAGTTCTGTGCAAAAGAGCCACACCCTAGCGGTTGAAGGAACCTGTGGAAGAGGTAGACCCAGGAAAACCTGGGACGAGGTGGTGAAGCACGACCTTTGAACTTTAGGTCTCACCAAGGAAATGACTAGAGACCGAGACCTATGGAAGTATGCTGTGCGTGAGAAGACCCGTGGCCCCTACCTGGTATGTAGCCAGTCAACTTATACATACCTTTCCTCCTTGGGACACAAAACTCCACTTCTGAAAACCCATTGAGACAAGTGAAAATCAAATCAAATCAAATCAGATATTAGAAAGCAGAACTAAAATCGAAGTCGATCAACATCAATGGAAATTGCAGCTGTGATACCAGTGCCGGTGACAAGTAAGCAAACCATCCGATCGTGACCGTTGCCAGCGCCGCCCCGACTGGCCTCCGTGCCGGGGGCATGTAAAAAGCACCATCCGTTTGTGGCCATTGCCAGCCTTGCCTGGCCCCCACGCTGGTGGCACGTAAAAAGCACCATCCGATCGTGGCCGTTGCCAGCCTCGCCTGGCCCCGTGCCGGAGGCACATAAAAAGCACCATCCGTCTGTGGCCGTTTGCCAGCCCTGTCTGGCACCTGTGTGGGTGGCACGTAAAAAGCACCCACTACACTCACGGAGTGGTTGGTGTTAGGAAGGGCATCCAGCTGTAGAAACACTGCCAGATCAGACTGGGCCTGATGCAGCCTTCTGGCTTCCCAGACCCCAGTTGAACCGTCCAACCCATGCTAGCATGGAAAGCGGACGCTAAATGATGATGATGATGATGTATATGTGTTATGTTTGTGTATCTGTGTTGTTTCCCCACCATCGTCTGACAGCCGATGTTGGCGTGTTTACATCCCCTGTAACTTAGCGGTTTGGCGAAAAGACACTGATAGACTGAGTACTAGGCGTACAAAGAATAAGTCCTAGGGTTGATTTGTTTGACTAAAGGCGGTGCTCCAGCATGGGTGCATTCAAATGACTGAAACAAATAAAAGAGTAAAAAAAGTAACTAAAAACTTAAATGGGGCCAGAAAATAGCATGGTAAGATGTGAGCAAAAAAAGCCCTTAAATGGTCAATACTTAATATAACTAGCCAAAGTAGAAGTGGATATCATTTTTCACTACCCATCTTGAGCTTCCTGTGTTCTTTCATTTGATAATTTAAGCCCAAACAAGACAGGTTTCAGTTGCAAGCCTGGAGAACAGTAAGTTGCATACAGCCAAATCAAAATGTTTTAAATAATAATACATGTAAGTTGTACTTGATATGTTGAGTACCTTTTTCTTTTGTTTCTGCATTCACATGAATGTATGTGTATGTATATATATATATACACGTGTGTATGTATATGTACAAATATACGACGGGCTTCTTTCAGTTTCCGTCTACCAAATCTACCCACAAGGTATTGGTCGGCCTGAGGCTATAGTAGAAGACACTTGCCCAAGGTGCCACGCAGTTTGTGAGGAACCCATTGACCCAATTTTTTGACTTTTCCAATGGCATACAGGTGTCGATGAATGGTTGAATGACTAAATCCAAGCTTCTCTGCTAGTCCCTCAACAGTTACTATGGAATTTTGTTCCACCAGGGTTTGCAGGACATCCTCATCAAGCTCTACAGATCTTTCAGGACGAGGCTCGTCTTCTAGGCTGTAGTTTCCAGCTTGGAATTTCTAGAACCCCTTATACTGCATTAATATTCCTCGCACTTTCCTTTGCATTGTTTCCTTTATTGAACTCATAAAACAAACTATGCCAAATATGCTTCTTTGACACTTCTATTATAGCTTAAAAAAATAACTGTTAAAATCGAATTGCACTCTTGAAAACTTGCACTAAGAATAAGGTCAAAGTAAAACTACTACCTGGTTTTATAGTAAGGTGTTGCAAGTAGTTTATCCCATCCCCCTCCAACTTTCAGTTCATGCAAATGAAAAAAACCACATTATTTATGTGATGACCCAATACTTATTAAATTGATCTCTTTTGCTTAACCGCTAAGTTACAGGAACATAAACACACCAACACTAGTTGTCAAATGGTGGTGGGACAAACGTATGTGTGTATATATATATATATATATATACATGGGTATCTTTCAGTTTCCGCCACCAAAATCTACTCATAAAGCTTTGGTTGGATCGAGGCTATAGTGGAAGACACTTGCCTATGGTGTCACGCAGTGGGATTGAACCCAGAACCATGTGATTAGGAAGCAAGCTTCTTACCACATATCTGTGCCTATACCTTTATATACAGGGTGTCCTAAAAAAATGTATACACACCTTAAATAATTGTAAATTTGTTATTCTTTGTAAGCCTAGTACTTATTCTATTGTTCTCTTTTGCCGAACCAATATGTGTATACATTTTTTTTGGGACACCTTGTAAGTGTATATAAACAATACGTAAGTGTATTGTTTATGGTCACTTTAATGTGGCTGTCCTCTAAGAGACAACAATACTGCCATTTTAACTCCAGGAAGATACTTCCTCCAGATGGTTTATTCAGTGAACTTCTCGCACTCAATAATTATAGCAAGCAAGTGATAACTCCGGCCACCCTAGCTCCAAGACCACCAGACCATGTAGTTTTGATCTGTATGGGATCTTCTTGGTGGTGGTCACTTGTTGCCAGGTATGGCAGCAGTTTAACCTTGCTGGCAATACGTAGAAAACAGTGTCATGCAATCATTGATCTTGCAAATAAGAAACTCTCTCCCACTTGCAATAAATATTGAGTGCCAGAAGCACACTGTATAAACCAACTGAAGATGTATTTTTGGAGTTAAAATGGCAGTATTGTCATCTCTTAGAGAACAGCCACATTAAAGTGGCCATACACAATACGTTTTGGTCCATATGCTGCTTCTGTCTCAAACAGAGCTTTACTAACAGACTAGTTTCCTAGTTACAAAATCAGTGAGTTATGAAACTATGTACATTACAAGTAAGGTTAAAAAAACTGCTGCTATGCCTGGCGACGAGTACCTACAACTGAAAAGATCCAATACAGATCAAAACCACATGATCTGGTGGTGTTGGAGTTAGGGTGACAGGAGTTATCTCCCACTTATACATACACACACACACACACACACACATATATATATATATATAAAATACACACACATACATACTTACATACATACAAACATACGTGAACAAATGTTTTAACATTGTCCTGTTGAATAAATTAAAGAATGGACGGTTTTTATGAATAATCTGCTGAAAACAGTTGTTCTTGAATGGCTTAAAACATCTCTTCAGCAGCATAGCAACAGTTTATAACTGGTGAAATTGGTATTATAGCTGATCTTTGGGTTATAGTAGAAGATATTTGTCCAAAATGTTGCATAGTGTGAGTGAATCCAAGATCACATGGCCTAGTTGGGAAGCAAGCTTCCTAACCACAGAGCCACACCTGTGCCTATCTATGAGCAATTTAAATTCATTTGATCAATTGTCTACGTGTAATATCGATCTGTTTGATCAGCGATAAAGGAGGCAACCTAAAACTTAAATACTGAAATCAACGAGCCAGTCAATCAACACCACAAAGTTAAAATAGAAAATCAAATGTAAGACATTATTGAAACAAAGAAAACACTGTGCTAAAATTAAATAAACACATATAAACAGAATATAAAAAAAACCCCAATCATATGAAGAAAAAGAACAGAGTAAATTTTTTTTAAATCTCACTAGCTGAAATAAGTTTATATATACATATATATATATATATATATATATATATATTGCGTTATAGTAGAAAACCTGATTCCTAGTTAAAGTTTAATTCTTTCAAAGCAGAGAAAATTAGACTTTAAATAAAGAATTGACAAATTAACAGGTGTTCTGAGTTAGTCATCATGCTTAAGCAGAAATCTCTGGCACTAATTTCAAAGTGGTATGAAACAAGAAAATTAGGAGAGAAGAGAGAGAGAGAGAGAAAGAGGGAACAAGAGCAAATCAGTGAGGATGGAATGTAATAAGAAATAATTAAAAATATAAAAGCAAACCACAAAAATAACTATTATGTGAAATGATTAGCTAATCAAAAGGCGAAAATTAGTCAAACAAAATTAATGAAGGAAGGAAAAAAAAGAAAGAAGAAAGGCTGGTGAAGGTGGTGGTGGTGGGGGGGGGACACCAAACAAAAGCTAGAACAGGGTTTAGGCAGAAAACCAAAAACCATACACAAAAAAGCTAAACGCTAATCTGATAAGTGGGGAGCTCGTTAATGATTTGAAAATTAGATTAAAGCATAATATGTATGGAATATGTAGCAGGAGTGGGGGAAAGGAATAAAATGGTAAGAGAATAGACCAAAGTAGAGAGGGAGAGGAAACAAAATGAGAGAGGAGAAGAGAGAGATAAAGGTGTGAAGTAACAATAATAAGAATTGAATAGAACATAAGGGTGGGTGGAGGAACGGGGCCAGTAATTGTAACAGATGTTTTAAATATGTAAAACATGGTCAACTCTAACAATAAGAGAAAACAATGAGAGTAACAATAAGGGTGGGTGGGTGTTTTGGTGGTGGTGGTCGAGGAGGAGGAGGTGATGCCTGACTGAAAATAAGAGGAGGGTTCTTCTCAAAAGACAAACAACGAATCAGAATTTTAGTTGATGAGAGGCAGGAATGTGTGTGTATATGCATATATGATACGTGCAGATGTTTCTTCAGGGTGACCTCATTTGTCACACCATTTTACTGAAAGTCCTATGGTGATGGAAGAGTGTCAATGTGTGCAAACCTGATCAGTTGGAAGCACGCAATAAGTTGCAACTTCCATCCGTCACTTATGCTTCAAATCATGCAGATCTGCAATAAAACTGAATAGTTATCCGAGAGGTCATGGACAGAAAGTCAGAAGTGACAACAAGCAAGGACAAAGAGACGGCAATCATCTGTGAAAGGGGAACGATCACCACCTTTATATATACATATGTATGCATGTGTGTGTGCGTGAGTGAATACGTATAATTTTATATATATCATCATCATCATTGTTTAACATGATGATGATGATGATATATATATATATATATACACACACACACACCACACACACACACACAAATGTGGCACTGATGGCAAATTGGTTGAATCTTAAGAAGACTGGATAACATGTCTCATAATCTTTGATCTGACTCTGTACCCTTAGTTCAAATCCTGTTGAGGTCAACTGGGCCTTTGAAGTCTCTGATCTTGATAAAACAAAAAGTACCAATTTAAGGAGATAGACCGCCAGACTCATAAGAAAGTCACATTGGATGGCTTGCAATATTTGTTCTGACTGTTTGCACTCTGATTTCGAATTCCACCATGGTCCATTTCAGTGGTACACTTATTTAGCTGCCCAGTTAAACAATAACCTCTTGGTACCTTAGACTCCTTTAATAAAGTTTACTCTGTAGTAAGAATTAGGACCAGGTCTCCCTTTTAGCCTCTCATTCATTTTGGAGGCCCAGTGAAAAGTCATAGCGACTGCCTGCTCTCTTTACTGAAAGATAAAAAAAAGTATGTACAAATATACACTTATTCACATACAGACTGTGTATGTGTGTATATGTATTATATATTATTTACAGCTGATATTTAAAAGTTAATCTATATTAGTTGATAAATACATATAAATACAGTTTTGAGGTTGGATATATGATAGCCTTTTACAAGAATTAAACCAGACATTTTTTGCTTTACTGGAAAGATGTTAAATGGAGCAAATGGATCTGATTCAGTGACGGCGAAGTTCTGAGAACTGAGTGGAAGAATGTGTCATTGAATCTGAAGAGAAATGTGTACACTGCATATGTGAAGAGTGTTATTATATATGGGGGTGAGACACAAGTAATAAACATCAAACATTCTGATCCTTGAAGGAAGAATGGAAAGAATGGAAATGAGAATGCTATAATGAATGAGTGGAGTTTTGCTGAAAGAAAAGGTAAACAATGAATTGCAGAAAATGATGGAATTAGAACTCGTGACAGGTACTGTGAAGAGAAACAGGATAAGATAGCTTGGCTATGTGTTGAAAAGATAAATTTAGATGCCTTTAGTTTATCAACAAATTTTGGTGTGACAGGTATTTACATATGGCAGTTTAAGAATTAGTATCTACATTTATACAAACATACATATATATATATATATATAACGGGAAGGTTTACGAAAATAAACAAAAGACGAAGGCAGGTTTATGAAAATAAACAAAAGACGAAGGCAGGTGGAGTACAAACAAATAATGTATTAGTATTGTGCTCAGGAATAGAAATAAAACAAGTCTTTTACGTTTCGAGCCTACGCTCTTCGACAGAAAGATACACAGAAAAGAAACAAGGAGAGAAACAAGGAGAAAAAAAATTGGGTGTAGGGGCTAACGATCCAACATGGCAACATTTACATATATATATATAAATGTTTTTAAAAAAAAGCGAAACAAACCATGAAAATAATACAAGCCCTCAATGGTGAATAAATTTTGTAAAGTATTTTGACACTTTTTAAAACATCAATTTTAAAAGTTGTTTAGCTCCCAAATCAACAAAGATGTTACAGTTATATGCATCCATTTGCTTTTCTCTTGCTTTTGTGGTATAGTGCACTGATAACTACATTATCTAATTATCCTTTACATATTTTTAAAATCAAGAGTGAATTTGAAGGAAATTTAGATACTATTTCTAGCAAGTTGACTGACTACATAGAAATTTTCTTTCCCTGACACTGTATAATCAAAATAGAATTCTTTCTTATTCATGAAGATCTATGATTAGAAGGGAATGAAATAAGAAGGTTCAATTTCTAAGCCTTGCTGAAGAGCATTAGTAGAATACCATAAGTCTTGATTCTCTGATGTATAAATTTGTAACTGGAATTTTACTGTGTGCCTATAGAAATGAAGGTACTGATGCATTGTTTTCAAAACTACGATAGCAACATTTGTTGCTATCGTAGTTAATCAAACATAAATCAACACTAAGTAGATTTCAGAATTGTAATCAAATGTTTTCTAGTAATGATCAAATGTTTTCTAGTAATGATCATTGTTTTGTTTTGGGGAGGTGTGCTTAGATAATATTTTCCAATGTATCCTGTTTTTTTTTTTTAAGATAGTAGGCTGTAATTTGAAGAGGATTTAGCTGTTATTTTTACATGATTGAGCAACCATATGAACTCCTTCAATAGCTTACCTGCAAACAGGTTCTTTCTTTCCTTTATTATTTTCTTTAGTATGGGACTGCTCTAAATAGGGGGAGTACTCTAAGGTTGATGAGTATTTTGCTACACTGACTTCTGGGCACACATGAAAATGGAGTCTTGAATGTTGTTCTTACAAAACAATAAGCTATGGATTTACTATACATGATGAAAGAAAAATAACATGAAAAAACTTTCAAGACAACTGCTAAAACCCAATGACCCTTATGAGCTTTGCAATTTATGTGAATGCAAGTGTTGCAGTTGTTGGACAGCCCTTTATAAGCTTTGTTTGAACATATCTTTCACATAGAGACTCTTAATCAAGTATAGCAATACTATCTTCATTAAGACACATATAGTAGATTTGCTGTGAAAATTATTTGCTACAAATTATGTATGTCAAACCAGTTAATTCCTAGTTACTAACATGAAGGAATTTGTAATTATCTTAGAAAGGAATCAACTCAAACAGTGAACTAAATTAATTAGTCTATTATAAAAAGAAAGACCAGATTTGAGTTTAGCACTTTCTTTGTTGATTAGTGTTATATGCAATCTCATTATAATAGAGGAAGCCATTCACAACAATTAACAAACTTTGCTAAGTTTTTATCAGGAATGTAGCCCTGTGTTCTGTGTGTACTTCTGGAGAAGTATTATATTGTTATTTATGGTTTTATGTTGAATAAAGCCTTTAACCCTTCAGCATTCAGATTACTGTATCAAATATAATACATATTTAATTAACATTGATTTGAATTAATTATGCATTATCTTTGTAGTTTTGAAATTTCAATGATGTGATTGTTTATGTTTTGAATGACATTGTTGCCTAGGAGTGAGAGATCAAATCTGGCCAGTTTGAAAATTAAATAGGCGGAAAATTTTGGGCCAGACATAGTTGGTTTAAATGCTAAAGGGTTAATAAAGACTTTTTCAAGTGGTTGTATTGTTTGAATTAAGAGATACCTATTTAAAAATAAAAACCCCCAAAACATTAAAAATGATAAATGAGTGTGTTGATTTTGCTGATACATTAAATAGTTTAAGCAACTTCTAAGGTTGAGCCAGTGAGAAAGGCTTTACATGGTGGTGTATCAGTTTGATAGAAATAGCAACCAAATATTCTTCACATTACCTACCACACATCTACAGTTTTAAATAAAGGATATGGTATATTAGATAATATAGTTCTAGATCTAACCCAAATGTTGAAATGGTTACAACAGGAATGCTTTTAATCACAAGTCTCCTTGATCAGCGTTGACCTGGGGCTAAACAACAAGAACCTTTGAAGCTCCCCTTTTTTGACATATGTGTGTAAAGAATTTATACAAATGTGTGAGTATACCCGCCTTTAGAATCTTTAAAGAATGCTGAAAAAAAAAAAGCAAAATGAAATATCAAGCCAGAAAAACAAACAATAATATTTAATAAAAACAACCGAAAGACAAAAGAAAGATAGAAAAAAAAATCTATAAACATTTTTCTTTCAAAACAAAAATCAACAATAACAACATTGTAATTTGAACAGGCTACAAAACCATGCATGATTGGTAACGAGAACCGAGAAACTGCAAGTGTAATTAATTTTCCATGTTGTGAAATACAAGGTGCAAAGACATGCTAATTGTATATATGGTTAATAAGTCAGTATATACATAATAAGCAAATGTCAAAAGAGAGAAGAGGGGTGGTAGGAGAGAGAGAGAGAGAGAGAGACAGTGCAATGGGAGTGTTGGTTATTGTGTTTTATTTTAGCTTAGTTTCTCAGATCAATATTTTCAACTTTTAAATGAGGTGTGGCTGGGGGGTGGAGAAGAAATGGTAAATAATGGTGGGTGTGTGTGTGGAGGGGGGCAATGATGATTGTGAAAGAGGAATGGGGAGGAAAAGAAGGATAGAAATAAAAAGGTGTGAAGGAGGAATGAAAAAGTGGGAGGAAGAGTAAGAGAGAACAAAAAAAAAATATGCTATAGAGAGATAAGGTTTATTTGAAGGAAGACTGAGGATTGGAATGAGTGAAAAGGGTGGGGAACAAGGGAAAATGAAAAATAAAAGAGAAAGAGAAAAAGAGAGGGAGTGGGAGAAAGAGAGAGGGGGAGAGAAAGAGGGAGGGAAAGAGGGAACGAAAGAGAAAAAGGGAGGGAGGGGAGAGAAAGAGGGAGGGAAGTGGAGAAAGAAAAAGGGAGGGAGAAAGGAGAGATAGAGAGAGAGAGAGAGAGAGAGAGAGTGTGTGTTGTTAGTGTAATGGTGGAATGCAGAGGGAAAGAGAAAAGTGTGAGAGAAAGGTCAGTTTGAAGTAGGGAAGAGAGATAGGAAACTAAGAGCAAGTATGAAGGAGGAAGAGAGAGAGGTAGAGGTAGGATTAATCAGAAGAGGAGAGGAGGGGGTTAAGAACTATATAGAGACAAAGAGAGATTGGGGAAGGAAAAAATGCAGAGTGTGCTGGGGTGTGAAGGAAGGGTGAAAGGAGCTAAGGACAGTTTTATGGTAGAAGGGAAAAAAGAAAGATAGAATAGTATAGAGGGGAAGGTTGGTGAGAGACAAAAGAGAGAAAGAGTAATAGTTTGAGGAGAGAAGGGAAATGAGGGTGGGATGGGGTAAGGACTGCATACTGGTAAGAGTGGCTGTGGAGAATCAGGTATGACAAAAGAGAGCCAAAGACTATAAAAAAAAGCTGGAGATTAAGAATGAAAAGAGGTACCTAAAAGAGAAAAAAACCAGTTGAGAGTAGTAAGAGGGAAAGAGATGGAAAAGTAGCATGAAGGTGCATGTGGGTGTGTGGTGTGAGAGAGAGAGAGAGAGAGGTTTAATTAGACAGGGATCAGTCTTAATAGAGCAGGTGTAGATAATCAGTCGAATGACTAGCCGAGACCTACAAATCCCCAACTTAAGATAATCTGTGTGTCTAGATAGTGGATGGTGATATCATCATCACCATCATCATCGTTGTTTAACGTCCACTTTCCATGGGTTGGACGGTTTGACTGAGGACTGGTGAGCCAGAAAGCTGCACCAGGCTCCAGTCTGATCTGGCAAAGTTTCTACAGCTGGATGCCCTTCTTAATGTCAACCACTCTGAGTGTAGTGGGTGCCCTTTATGTGCCACTGGCATGAGGGCCAGTGAGGCAGCATTGGCAACGACGACACTCGAATGGTGCTTTTTATGTGCCACCGGCCCAGGAGCTAGTCAGGCAACAACATAGTAAAGTTTATGTGTCAACATAATGTGACAGTCCCATACAAGGATAATGTTACTGTTATTTAGCTCCAGGGAAACATCTTTTCCAGAGTGACCCTTGATGGACCTGACGGTTGGATGAATTGTTGGGTCTATTTTGGAGATGTGCCTCACCAACATTTACGACGTCAACAACAGGGTGGAGGAGTTATGTTGTGGGCTGGTATCATTGGGTACAGAAGAGAATTCAGGGCAGTATGAGGGGGAACGGTGGTTTCAAACTATGGTACAATGCGAGCAAGTTCAGAGTAGAGAGTAAGTCAATTACATCGACCCTAGTACTCAGCTGGTACTTATTTTATTGACACTGAAATGATGGAAGGCAAAGTTGACCTCGGTAGAATTTGAACTCAGAACATAAGGAAGGACAAAATGCTGCTAAGCATTTTGCCCATGTGCAAAGCTCACTGCCTTTATGAGGGGAAATATTAAAAGGTAAACTTATGCGTTCATAAAAACAAGTGAGCTGGATGAATGATAATTAAAGTAGTATGTGATGTGAAAGGAGTGCTGTAAACTGAAAAAACAAAGCGAGAGAGAGAGAGAGAGAGAGAGAGAGAGTTGGATTTGTAAATAAAGAAAAAACAAACAAAAATATCATAAAAAAAACTCCAATGTTTAATAACCCTCTCAATAACATAACACTGCTTCTCCTAGCAGCCTTTGCTGCAATTTGTTAATTTTGCTTCTGAAATAAATGTTAATTCAATATGTTATGCTTAATTAAGACACAGATACACATTTTAAAATCATTAATGATTAATTTTAGCTTATTTCTTCTTAAATTGTTTTTTAGTAGCAGATTTATGAGTGACTATGAAGGGAAGAGAGAGAGAGAGAGAGAGAGAGAGAGGGAGAGAGAAAGAGAAGGGGCAGAGAGAGGGGAAAGAGCACTGTTTTTGCAAGAAATACCTATCTACATATATAAAACAAACTGTTTTAGATTGCAATTAATATTATGCAACACATACACTAGCTAATTATCATCAAGCTAACCATATCTCATAATTAGCAGTTTCAACAACAAAATCAAATCCTTGAACTTTCATTTAATCCACTCACATACAAATATATAGCAATATCTGCAAACTATTACAATCAACAACCCCAATACTACTATACGTTCTTCTGAACCTCAATAGCCATTTTACCATACTGCATAGCTTTGCTTTAATAAATACTGTCAATAAAACAAGAAGTACAGTGTGGACCAAAATGATCTGACACATTTGGAGGCTTCATAAAAGCACAAAATAAGAAATAATGAAAAGAAAAATTTTATTTTCTGAATGTACATATAATGCCATTTTATTTCATTAAGTTTTAAAAATTAAATCAGCTAAATGCTTCCCATCATTGTCAACACACCGTTGGAGACATTCATGAAAGCTATCAATAACTCTATGGATCATTTCTTCTGGAATGGTGAAATGTGATTTCTTCTTGTGGGGGTATTTAAAATCAAAAGTATTCAGTCATTGCCCTCGATCTATTGATGAATTAAAACATGCAATTTGTATAAAAATAGCAACCATTCCAGGAGAAATATGTACATTCAGAAAATAAAATTTTTCTTTTCATTATTTCTTTGTGCTTTTATTAAGCCTCCAAATGTGTCATCATTTTGGTCCACCCTGTATAATCTCTTAGATACAATTACATCACATATCAGACAGGCAAGTACCTGGCCGAATAATTAAGAAGTTTGCTTTACACTCGTGAAATCTTTGGTTCAATCTTACTGTCTGATTCCTTGAACAAATAGCTTCTACCACAACCTTGGGTTAGCCAAAAAGTCTGAGTAAAATTGTACAGATGCAAACTGGATGGACATCCATCAAGTGAGATATACTTTTAATTCCAAAGGCCAGCCTTTTCATACATCATAATTTTTTATTCTTGAACTGGCTCAAAGGCAGTGGGCTGGCAGAATTGTTAGCATGCTAGACAAAATGCTTAGCAGTATTTGGATGGTTTGACAGGATCTGATGGTTCCAAGGATTGCATCATATTCTAGTCCAGTAGTTGCTTTGGCATGGTTTCTATAACTGCATGTCCTTAACACTAACCACTATACAGCATATACTGGGAGCTTTCTTTTTTTATGCCACCAGAAGTAGTGAGACCATCATACAGTTTGCATGACTATTAACATAGAAGAAGCACATGTCTGCTAACATATGTAAGAGTGTGTGTGTGTGTGTGTATGACAGGCTTCTCACAGTTTTCATCATCCTAACACCACAAAAAATATTGGTCAACCAGAGGCTATAGTAGAAATAGACATTTGTTCAAAGTACTACAATGTGGGATTGTACCTTTGAACCCAATGATTTTGAAACAAACTAAACCACTCAGCTACACTGATTCTCCCTGAAGATTACATTAAAAGTACAAATGGCAGTTGAAACTTAACCTTTTACTTTATAATATAATGAATGAATGGTTCTGTTGATTAGACAAGTGGCATACTCTCCAGTGAAAATAACAGGAGACTGTCTGAGGCTATTGGTTCTTTCATTTGACATTTCGTTTAACATCCTCTTATGATTTGCAGGAGATATATATTTAGCCTTATTTGTGAAAAAAACCTCCTGTAGGCACTGTAATATAAGGTTGCTGGAGTTTGAATTCAGAGAATAGCTATGTGGGACTAAATATAGCATGTAGTGGGACGTGTAGTGAACAAGAAGTTAGGTTAATAAACATTGGTAGGTAATTATACTTGGTAAGCAAGGTTAAAATAATATTGGCCTCAGCAAAGAAGTTTGTAGAATTTGGCAGTATTTTATTGGTACATTCAGAAGCTATAGATGTTGATCCCTTAATTTCATAAATTAGAAATGAAATAATGGGTTTCCCAACATTCTTCAGCAAAAACAGTAAAGAAAAGTCTGTTTACATAAGATAAGTTTGATGTTAATCTTGTAAACGATGGTACAAAATTAGTGAAGTAACAGTTGTTAGGCTGGTAACAGTGGTTGACAGGTTAAGAAAACAAGTAACATGTTATTGCCACGTAAGTCTAAAAAGCTCAAGGTAACCAGCAATTTTAGGAGGAAGGTTACTACAGTAATACACACACACACACACATGTATATAAATATATAAGTATATACATATGAAAGACACCAAAGTAGGTGTCCAGTCTGTGCTCCAAAGTCACTTGTTAAATTTGCTACCACCTGAAACAAAATATTTCTTTTGACTAGACTAAAGGTTTTATGTTTAACCCTTTAGACTCAGATTATTCAGTCAAATGTAAAAAGTAAAGACCCTCTTCAGTCATGAATGATCATGGGATTGCACTTAGAAAATTCCTCTCTGATGTACAAGTCCGGGCAAGGTTGTTTATGGAAGACTAGCAGTCAACCAAGCATACCAATCTCCTCTTTACACACCACCAATGTTGCCCAAAGGAAAGGCTAAGGCCAATATATCTTGCCCCCAGTGATGTCACAACTCATTTCTACAGCTGAGTGAACTGGAGCAATATGAAATAAAGTGTCTTGCTCAAGAACACAACACACGGCCCAGTCCAGGGAATCAAACTCACTACCTCATGATTGTGAGCCTGACACACTAACCACAGAGCCATGTGCCTTCATCAGACATAATGCTTATTCATTTACACTGTTTTGAATTAATCATGCATTATCTCATTAGCTTTGAGATTTTGATGATATGATTACTCTTTTACTTGTTTCAGTCATTTGACTGGCCATGGTGGACCAAATCGACCCCAGGACTTATTCTTTGTAAGCCCAGTACTTATTCTATTGGTCTCTTTTGCTGAACTGCTAAGTTACGGGGATGTAAACACACCAGCATCAGTTGTCAAGTGATGTTGGGAGGACAAACACAGACACACAAACGTATACACACACACATACATATACATACATATATATGACGGGCTTCTTTCAGTTACCGTCTACCAAATCCTCTCACAAGGCTTTGGTCGGCCTGAGGCTATAGTTGAAGACACTTGCCCAAGGTGCTACGCAGTGGGACTGAACCTGGAACCATGTGGTTCGTAAGCAAGCTACTTACCACACAGCCACTCCTACGCCTTCTTATTTTTCAGTAACATTGTATGATAGGAGTGACAGGCCAGATATGGCTGGATTGAACATATAATTTGTAGAATATTAGTATTAAACCAGCCATATCCAACCCAAATAATCTGCCTACAACATAACTCTAAAAATAAACAATCATGTCATTGAAATCTCAAAGCTACAAAGTAATGCATGACTAATTCAAATCAATGTGAATAAATAAGGATTACATTTGACAGAGAAATCTAATACTAAACGAAGTGGTTATTTTGACATCTTTGCTTTTCTTAATAGTATTAAAGACTTAAGGTTATAGATAAACTGTTCAGGTTCCAACAGGTAGGGATTTGGACATAGCTTTTCGCTGTGTGCATGTAACACCCTTTAAATTTTCAGATTGTGTTTTACTCTTTGCAGCCATAGAATTTTGGCCATGGTGGATGGTACCTTCAAGGGTTTAGTCAATAGTATTGACCACAGAGATTAACGAGTATCTGACTGAAATATGAACTATGTGTAGAATTGTTAAGATACTGAGAAAAAAATGGGGATAACATAAACTAGTCAGTGTAAATATAAACACACACATATCATCATCATTTATCAACCACTTTTCCATGCTTGCATGGGCCAGACAGAATTTGTTGAGGCAGATTTTCTATGGCTACATACCCTTCCTGTGCCAACCCTCACTTCTTCCCAAGCAAGCTAACAATTGCCTTTAGCCAGACATGTTTCCATCTATCAAATTTACCAAGGCTATATTATATATATATATATATATATATATATATTATATATATATATATATATATATAAACCATTCATGTATCACAAAAACATCATTGAAAAGTGGGTTTACAGCAGTATTTGTCCCAAGATAACATCTCTTAAGGATGGGGTGTGTTTAAAAACACAATATGTGTGTATATATATATATATTGCAGGGAGATGAAAACTGTTCTCAGATGTCTATAAGAGATGTTATTCTTGGACAAATGCTGCAGTAAATTTGCCTTTGCAAGATGTACTCATATTAAATATGACACACAAAGGGCTATTTTAGCAATTCTTCTATTGCACACACACACACACACACACACACATACATATGGCAAACTTCTGCACATTTTATGTCAACCAAATTCTATGTTGTCAAGGTGTTGGTCAACTAGAGGCTATAGAAGAAGACACTTGCCTAGGGTGCTCACATTAAGATTAAACTATGTCATTGTGAAGCAAACTTCTTAACCACATATACCTGAATGAGTGATTAATTTCTTCAACTGGAACTACACAACACATTTGTATGGTTTGAGTCAACTGAATAAGCTCCACTAAATTGCTGAAAGTTTTGCACTTACCAATATTTTTGTGATGTAAAGCATCCCTGCTGGGATTTGGACTCAAAATGTACACAAGTGGAACTCAATACAATCAATGTAGACAAGTGGAACTCAATACATTGCAAAACCATTTCTGTCATTTTGGAATATTTATTTTAAAGAGTACACTACTGATAGTAAGAAAGGGTTCAAAAAGTAGGTTTGGAAATTACAGGGTATATGATTTTTGTATTTGGTTTGCAAGATTCTTGATATGAATTTGTGTGTTGAAGCATGTTTTGTTGTATCTCAGGAGGGTCATTATGCCAATAATAAATACACACATGGGTTCGATGTCACTTCAGACAAACCTGAAGCAGAGAGAGCTTGTCATTGATGAGGTTGCAAATTGTGACAAAAGTTACTTTGACAAACCCAGCTGATTGATTAATCAACTGAATAATTAATAAAAATAAAGTGGAACAGAACCAGTGAATATGTTTATTATTGGCATAACGACCCTTCCAAGATACAACAAAACTGATACTTAAGTTTCACCAAAACAGGTAGAATTTAAAGTCAGGGAAAAAACAGGTGCTGTGTGTTGATTTTTGTGGTTTTATGAACAGAACATAGGAGAAATTGCAAAGATTGAATAAAATTACATGGAAAGTATGTATATCAAGTGTTGGTTACATCAATGCATACATGAATGCTTATATGTATAATTCCTGAGCCAATGAAAATAACCTCTAAAAGTTACCAAATCTTCCTCAAACTTCACCCTACCATTTTAAAAATGGATGAATATGCTGGATAACTTGGTTATGGATATAATATTCCAGAACAGAAAATGGAATGATGGAGACAGGGATTATACCAACCACTTAGATGACTACCTACGTACCACAGGTTTGATTGATCAGGTCTGACATGAGTCTAAACAACAACAAACTGCTGCCAAAGCGACAATGTCAAGATCACTGATATATATTATGTTGAAAGCTAATCTGTTTGTCTATCTCAAAAACTCAAACAATGGAAGAATAATTTCAATTTGAAAAGAATACAAAATGAGCTGGAATATTGCCTTTATTTTCAGTCCAAATACAGGCATGGAATGGAAAAGAAATAAATGATGAGAAAGGCAAAGAAAGTACAGGAGAGTACTGAAAGAGTGAAGATATGTAAAAAAAATTTTCATTTTGTTTCCTCTTTTTCACATTCTATAATTAGGTAAGAAATAAAACTATATTATTAATAAAAAAAATATATCGATGATATGATAAATAACCATGATAGATTTACACCTATTTTCCACTTAGGTAGTGTGAGGTAAAAAGTGTTAGTTGTCTAGATCTCAAGACATAACTGGAACAACAGAGATAAGATGTGAACTTGGAACACATGCATGAAGATTTCAGAAACTTATTTAAATGACTATAATGCCAAGTCACAAAAAAAAAAAAAGAAAAAAAAAAGAAACTGGTTCAAGAAAAGTACATCAAGCCTGACCAGTTCACTAGAAGCACAAACTTCAATGGAAATGTTTTTATGTTTCTTTTAATTTTTTCCTTTTTTTTTGTTTTTCTGCTCCATCAATGCTATGTACTAAGAGGGGAAAAGACCACGATGAAGTTTTATGATAAGCAGAGAGAAAATGAACTCATGAAAATAGAAAAGAGAGACAACAACAAAAAGAAATATGAAATGAAAGAGTAATGAAACATTAAAGCAGTAAATGAAGAACTGCTGGATTTTACGGTAAATGGATTCATGCAAGCAAAATAGAAGTTGAATGAAAGTGGCGACAACATTTATGTTCAAATTTGGCTGGTTGGTCATAAAGACAAAAAAAAAAAAAAAGTGTTCCCCCAAAACAAATGCCATCTGAAGAATGATTAATGGTAAAAAAAAAAAAAAAGAAAACATTCAGTGGTGCCAGTGAATAGATAAAAGAATAAATGTACAAATAAAAAGGAAAACAGAAGGCAAGTGCAATGAAATGTGAGATTTAGAGTTGAGAATGAGCACTCTACAATAGATGGCATCAGAGATGATGAGAAGAAAGTGCAAAAAGCGTGGTTATAAGATGAATGAGCAGAAAATAGCCAAAGAGAAAAAAATAAGGAAATAACAATGAGGATGACAACAACAAACAACAATAATAACCTAAAGCAATATAGTTGACAAACCAGGTGTACTTTTAAAGAAATGAGCTAATTTACTGCAATATGAGTTAGTCACAAGAGAGAAACTGAGAGAAGATATGCAAGTAAGAGAGAATGAGAGAAAAAGACAGAATTTATTCAGATATGGTTAAGTTTTCAGCCAAGAGAAGCTACAACACACAGGCAGCTGTTGTTCAGAGATGAAGAGGAAGATGATGATGGTGTGGGAGCAGCTTACTTTGTCAGATTTTGATTTGTCATGCTTTCGGCTAGTTAGTTTCTGCAGGTCACTTTCTGATTGTAGTTTGTTCAGATGTTTGGCTTGGTCCTTAACGCTTCTGATACCAGATGGAGCACCGTCAGATGTGTCTTTTTCAGATGCCTGCAAAACATCACACTAACAAAATAAGGGAATCACAAACACAAGCAATCAAAGATGCATTTCACTTTGGAAGGATGATAGACTGAGCTGGCATACCGAGTTTGTTTTCAGTCCAAACAAAGTTATGGAATGAAAAGGAGATGAGCAGGAAAGAGAAAAAAAAAACAGAAGAGAATTAGAGGAATATAAATATGTAAAAGAATTTTCCTTGTGTTTTTCTTGTTCACATTCTATAATAATCTCAAACAAAATCGTGCTTGGAACATACACAGGCCAGAAATAAATAATCATAAAAGAACATAAATGTGCGTAGTAAAATCAAATTACAAACAGCTATGTTGCATGAGACTAGTAAGGTCTATATATGGATATGTATATATAATGTATATAGACCCCACCATAAGTACATACATATATTGTAGACTGTTTTGTAAGATCTTGTGTCAGAACTAATTGGTGTAAGATCAGATATGTTCATGTTTACACATGACATGAGTTAAAATAGAAAGAATTTTGTTATTAAAATATATTGAAACCACAGATCAGAAAGGTCTATAATTTACTACAATTTGATTTACTTCCTATGCAATTGTTACACTCCTTAATGGTACACCAATTCCATAATAACAAAAGGCATTGGTCAGATAAGGATGGACTATCTTGATATATAGCAGTATAAGTCAACTTATAAAGGATTGTTAACAGAATACATAGGTAAGGTGAAGAATTATGAATAATAAAATACAACATAGGTCATGTCAGAAAAGTTAATGTTACGACCCAGGTCTTCATAAGTGAAATTAATTCACTAGGTCATTGCAAGTGATACAGGCTGACGGGACTTTGAATCCAATCCATCAGCCATCAGAAACAAACATTTTGAAGTGTAATAGCCAATAAGAGATCGTCTTTCAGTAGATAAAAAAATAAAACTATATAATATATATATAGTTTTACATACTAATAAAATAGTTTTAGGCACCTTATCCTTTGTTTTCTACATGCACCCATCAACATCAATCTCAACAGAAAAAAATGTTGGTCTTTTTAGCTACACATACCAAAACACCATGTGTTTCAAAAGGGTTAAATACATTATCAACATAAACTTAAATGTGCACACGTTTTACTTCTTGCATACAGTATCTTTATATTTCACCAAATCTTCCTTACATTGCACAAACATTGATAGTTGTAACCCTGAATTTCTGGTGGTGGAAGGATTGATGATCCTCAAGGTCAATTCTCTTTGTACCACAAAGAAAGTGCACAAATGCTTGATGATAGTTGAGGGGATTTTACATCTGATCAGATGTTTCAATCTAACCACCCCACTAGTGGGTACAGTACTAGCATGGTAAGTCCTGTGTATGCCATTAGGCTTTATTAATGTATTGAATTATTTTATATTTTTGGCACTGTTTTAATAATAATAATAATGAAATTATTGTATACAGTGCTCAGGTGAACCAGAACTTGTCAAAAGTGCATATAAAGAATATGCAGTAATGTACAAATGTCTGGAAAGTGAACAGTGTATGAGTCAGATACATGCTTGCGTGTGTATGGATGGGAGAAAATCAGGTGTAGTGTTAGCAAATCTCAGGAAGCATGGAAGTTTTGAAGGATGCAGTGCTCCGACAACTAACAACTGATGCCGGCAGTCTGTTCCATGCTTCAGCAACTCTTAGGCTGGATGCTCTTTCCACTACCAAACACTTTACAGCATGGACTTGGTACATTTTATCATGCCACTGACCACTGTGAGGCACACTGTCACAACTCAAATGCCCTCCAAACTATTACAGGATGCAACCTTTAGCCCTGTTCTATAAGAATTTTCAATGTAAAGTGAAATTTAATATTGGAAGACGTTTGCTATCTCAAAGGCTGCCATTTTGAAAATCTAAAAGCATTTACTTTTAATGTTTCCTTGCCAACAAGACTATCTTTCATCTATGACATTAATTTGATGTGTCTCCACCTATAATTCTTTTTCTTTTTTGTTTTTAATGCCATCTCTCTTCTGAAACAGAACTTCTTTAAATAATTCATACAGCTGTTTGCAACTAAATGGTGTTAACACAAAAACTGACAATGATAACAGTAAACATTAAAAGAGTGATCACTTGTATTCCTAGTTGAATTTGGATTCTAACTGAAGATTTCTAAACTCTAAACAAAAACATGTCATCAAGTCTGTGATTTTGGCATATGAATGTCTGTTTACACATATGTAGTAACAAACAAATTTTCAATAAATAAGTCATTTAGGTGTAATTTCTTCCCATGTGTCCTGAAAGTGACCTAGTAACACAAAATAATTACTGTTTTTAGTTCTCTATGGAACTAAATAATTAAAAATAATCAAAAGGTCTCTGCCTGTCTGTTTCTATATTCATATCCACAAACAATCATATACTTATATATCATTTAATAAACACAGGGCCGCAAACAGTACAGTCATCAGATGGGCTGATTGGAGTAAAGTACACGACATATAAGCCCATCCAGTTACTGTACTATCTGCAGCTCACATATAAATCCTGAGTTTATAATATAATACTTATCTGTTGTTGGATTGAGTACTTTTTTAGCTGTGCCTACTAACAATGGAACAGTACAGTGTGTATATATACAAATATATATATATATATATTTGACAGCAAACAAAGTAAAGATGGCAAGGATGGAGACGCGGGTGCTGATGAAAAAAGTCACCCCCACCTGGTAGACACTCAGGAAGAAAACTCCAGTGAGAAACCTGCCCGGGAAGTAAACCCAAATGCAAGTGCTCCTACCAGCACCAAAAGCCATGGAGATGAAAGAACCAAAAAAGGAGGAAAAACTAAAGCTAAAACTCAGGCAAAACCAAAAAATGAAACAGCCAAGGATAGAAGCAAACCTGACTATCCATATACCAAAAAGGATGGAAACAAACAGCGCACACGGGTGTGTAGGTTCTACCTGAGAGGTGCCTGCTGGCATGGAGAGGAAGGTGCAGGCTGCCGTTTTGCACATCCGGGACCCTGCCGCAGAGACACGAAACAGGTCAGAAACCAACTACCGAAAGGAAAAGAGATGGACCACGCACCACCTGCCCCAAAACGGAGGTACACAGATGTGGTGCGTGCCACAAACCGCCAACGTGTTGTTGAAAGGGCAGCTGCTGAACAAGAATCCTTTTTGTGCATGGCACAAAAGATTGTACAGCAGCTAACCTGGCTCCATCAAACTCAAGCTCGCAGATGGGACTATCCACAGTTCACAAGACCACCACTGCAAATAGACCCAAGGTGGACACCACCGGCAACAGCATACACCTCACCTCGATGCTCCTACTGAACATCAGAGGACTATTAACACACAGTAACAGGACAAAAATCCCGTTCTTGAGAGACTTTGTTGCATGCAATCAAGCCTTATGCATAGCACTTACGGAAACACACCTGAAACCAGACATAGCGGATGTGGAATTACACATACCACAGTATGTTGTACTATGGACCGACAGAAAAGAAAGGAGTCATGGAGGAGTTGCTATGTACATCTGTGAGGACCTCACACCCCAGGTCCTTTTGTCATACTCAAACTCGGTGTGTGACACACTAATTGTACATGTAAGGCAACTTGGTGTAGTTGTGTGTGCTACATATCGCCCTCCAGATGCCCCAAGCCCTATGGGCAAGTTTGAAGACTGCCTTATAAAAATAGAAGAAGTTCTAGTCACACTAGAACAACACATAAGTGTACTTCTCATGGGAGACTTCAATCTACCCAATGTCAGATGGCCCGAGGGCCTTTCTCTCCCAGGAATGACAGGATGTGAACAAGGACAGGCGAGGTCCCTCCTGAACATCATCAACACCCTGTACATGGAGCAAGTAATACTCCAACCAACCAGGGCAGGTAACACACTGGATCTCTGCTTCACAAATAATATGGATCTCATCCATAATGTGAAAGTGACACTGACACTACTCTCGGATCACAACATGGTAGAGCTGACCATGTACGGGCCAAAGGAAAGCATGGACATGCAGCCTACAAGAAACTCTCAGAATCTTTCCAGCTTGAACTTCAATAAGGCAAACTGGAAACAAATTGAGAAAGAGATCCTCAAACAAAACTGGCCTGAATGTCTCTCCTCGCCAGACATCGACATGAAACTTCAACAATTCATGTCTGTAATGCAAGCCATATGCTACAAATGTGTCCCAGAGAGAAAGGGCACTGTACACAAGAACAAAATCCCCAGAGAGAGGAAAATTCTAATGAGACGGCGTACAAAAATCTCAAATCACCTAAACAAACAAATTGAAAGCAGTGAAAAGTCCCGCCTGAAAATGAAACTGTTGGAAATTGAAAAATGTCTGCAACTCTCCCATGAAAAGGAAAGAGCAGACAAAAGCCTGGGCTATAGACAACATAAAATCTAACCCCAGAGCTTTCTACAGGTATGCCAAAGAAACAGCTACGGTGCACTGTAGGATAGGGCCACTCCTTGAAGGGGATGGCACACTCACAGGAAATCCAAATCAGCAATCCAACTGACTTCTTCACCACTGCAGATATGGGGTCAGAGGCGGCGATGATTGATTACATCAATATAAAGGAAGACGATGTAATAAAGGCTATAGATGAGATGAAAACAAACTCAGCTACTGGCCCTGATGGATTCCCGGCAATCCTTCTAAAAGTATGTAAGAGAGTCCTAGCAAGACCACTGCAGTCTCTCTTTCAGAGCTTCCTTGCAACTGGCAAACTTCCAAGAAAACTGAAGGAAGGTAAAATATGCCCTATTCATAAAGGAGGTAGCAGAGCGGAGGCCAAGAACTACAGACCTATCTCTCTGACCTCACACATCAGCAAGGTCATGGAACGAATAGTCAGAAGGAAACTAATCACCTTCCTTGAAGAAAATGACTTGCTGCCTGACACCCAACATGGTTTCCGACCAGGAAGAAGCTGCTTAACTCAGCTCCTACAACACTATGACTGGGTGCTGAAACAACTGCTCAACCACTCAAATGTGGAAGTGATATATCTCGACTTTGCAAAAGCCTTTGATAAAGTCGATCATGGAATGATATGTCACAAACTGTGTGATCTTGGCATAGTTGGAAAATTGGGAGAATGGCTTCATGACTTTCTGAAGAATAGAAGTCAGGTGGTAGTAGCCATTAACATGCAAATAGTGAGCGGTGTTCCGCAGGGCACTGTTTTGGGACCACTACTGTTCATAATGGCCCTCTCAGACATGCCCTCAGCCACGCAGAGAGTCACGATCACAAGTTATGCAGATGATACAAAAGTTTCACAGGCAATACAGAACCCGAGAGTGTAGTGGGTGCTTTTTAAGTGCCACCGGCACGGAGCCAGTCAGGCAGTACTGGCAATGACCTCGCTCAAATCTTTTTACACATGCCACTGGCACAGGTACCAGTAAGGCGACGTTGGTAACGATCACGCTCAAATGGTGCCCTTTTACGTGCCACCAGCAAGGATCCAGTTGGCTACTCTGGCAACGATCACACTTGGATGGTGCTCTTGGCACCCTACCAGCACGTGCACAAGTGCCAGTAAGGCGACACTGGTAATGATCACACTCGAATGGTGCCCTTTTATGTGCCGCTGGCACGGAAGCCAGTTAGCCACTCTGTCAACGATCACCCTCATATGGTGCTCTTTGCACCCCGCTAGCACAGATGCCAGTCGTCGAATTTGATACACACATACATATATGTATACACATGTACATATACATATATGTATACACATATACATATATATATATACACATATACATATATATATATACATATATATAATACATACATTCATATATATATATATATATACATATATACATATTTATACACATATTTATATATATATATATACATATATACATAAGCGACGAAAATATTTTGACAAATTAAACTTAAATGTTGGAGTGAATCGAACGGCTTTTGTGTGTTTCTTAAATGGCTTATAAACACCTTCCATGCTGCAATTGTTTTCGTTTCAGCACACGATCTCAGATCAAATTACTTGCTATGCGAGTACATCTCCGTAACATATATACATATTTATACACATATTTATATATACATATTCATATCTATATATACATATTTATACACATATTTATCTATACATAGATATGTATACACATACACACACATATAAAGTTAATCCAAACATGAAAACACAAAGAGAAAACAACAACGCGAGTACGTGGAACAAGTATAGTGTTATTGGACGCTCAGGAAAGGAAAGAAATAAGGAGGATTTAACATTTCGAGCGGAGCTCTTCATCAGAAACATAGGAAAAGGAAAGATCCAAGGAATGGAAAACGGAGGGAAAAAATTGCCAACGATACACACGCGGTCACATATTGAATGACCGGAAGGGAATGGGTGAAGAAAAAGTTCTTTCAAAGACAGGAGAGTGCAAGAGAAGGAGGTATGTGTGTGTGGCTGTTAATCTATGTGTGTGGTTGGGCTTAGTATTGTTTAAGGTCATAGGAAGAATGATAGTAGGAGTGTCTCTTGTGTCTACCTACCCATGTGCATAGAAGAATGGTCAGTGGAAGGTACTGGTAGTTTGAAGTATGTGTGTGTGCATGTATGTATATGTATTCTGTGTGTGTTTTATTTGCAGTGTGTGTATGTATATGTATGTATGTATGTGGTTGCGTGTGTGGGGAATAACTGTGCTTTCTTTTGTGCATGTGTGTGCTTGTATGTGTATATACATGTATGTATAATTGTGAGTGTGTATGGGAGGTATGTGTGGGTTCATTTGTGTGTGTGTGTATGTGTGTGCATGTCGTATGTGCATGTGTATGTGTGTGCGTGTATGCGTATGTGGTTGTGAGTGTTAGGTGTGTGCATTCGTGTGCATGCGTATGTGTGCGCATGTTTGTGTGTGTGTGTGTGTGTCTATATGTGTATGTGTGTGTGTGCGTGTATGCATATATTGTGTGTATATATATGTATAGGGGTATATGTGGATTTGTGTATGCGTATGTGCGTGGGTTGTGTGTGTGGGGCGTTTGTGGGGATTTGTGTAGGCATAATGTGTGTACCTGTGTGTATGTGCGTGCATGTGCTTGTGCGTGTGTGTGCTTAAGTGCGTGTGTATGTGCGTGTGTGTTTTTGCCCATGGCTGTATAATTGTGTGTGTGTCTGTATGTGTATTGTTTGTTGGAGGTATATGTGCGAACCTGTGCTAGTGTGTGTGAACATGGAGATGTGTGTCAGGTTGTGTCCATTTTGTTGTGTGTACGCGTGTGTGCTTGAGTATGTGTATGTGGTGGTGTATGTTTATATGTGAGTGTGTCTAAAGGTATGTGTGCCTGTGTGCGTGGGGTTGTGTGGGATAGTATCTGTGCATTCCTGTGTGTGTGTATGTTTGTGTAAGTGTGTGTATGTGTGGAAGTATGTGTGTGTATATGTGCATGTATGTATGTTGTATGTGTGTGGTGTGTGGGAGGTATATGTGCGTTTGTGGATACGTATGTGTGTGTATGTGTTCGTGTATATAGAAATAAAAACAATAAATTATAAACAATAAAAAAAACAAAAAATTATAAAAACAATAAAATATAAGGAAGTAAATCCAATATAAAAGATGCAATTACAAGTAAGAAATAAAAAATGAGAAAAGAAATAAAGTTGCTTGTTGCGGGAGGTGTAGAGGCAATCAATAAGAAGAGAGGGTTGTGTTAAGTCCGTGCGGGATAGAGGTCTGTAAATTGAAGATATAGCGCTGTTCCAAGTGAAGCCTTGTTTCTGGGGATCCATAGTGTAGAGCGAGGCCAAAGACAGAGATGTTAGAGGGGAATGGTTGGCCAAGCGGAAGTGACGGGCGACAGGAGTGTTGGAACGTAGCCGAACATCCCTTAGATGTTCGGTGAACTGGTCGGACAGTCAGCGGCCTGTCTAACCTACATAAAGCTTCCCACAGAGGTTGCATTTAATGTAGTAGATGAGGCTAGAAGAAGTGCAAGTGAAGGAATTTCTAATAAACACAGTTTGTTGGTTAGAACCAGTGATAGAAGTGGTGTTGGTGATGAAGGGGCAGGTGTTGCAGCGGGATCTGGAGCATGGGAAGGATCCATGTGGGGCTGAGGGGGAATAGGAGAAGGTGCTACGGACCAGGAGATCATGTAGGTCCCGGGCGCGTTTGAAGGAGGACAAGGGTGTGTTAGGGAAAATGAAGTGGGTGGTGGGATCGAGCTGGAGACGACAGAAGGCCTGTAGTATCCTCCAACGAAGAGGTAGAGTGGAGGGGTGGAAAAGGAGGGGAAAGGGGGTGTGGTTAGGGCGTTGGTGAGAGGAAGGAGAAAGAGTGGTGATGAGTCGATTTGACGAGCATGGGAAAGGGCATTCTGGACAAGGGTTGGGGGTATCCTTGATGCCTGAACAGGTGGGCCAGGTACTGTGACAGAGTCTCAAAATCCTGGTCATGGCTGCACAAGCGTTGGAGGCAGAGGAATTGGGAGTAGGGGATGACCCGTTTGGTGTGGAAGGGATGGGAGGAGGAGGAGTTGAGGTAGAGATGAGAATCTGTGGGTTTGAAGAAGGCAGAGGTGGTGAGAGTGGGAGGGGTGGTCAATGGTAAGAGAGATGTCGAGGAAGTTAACAGAGATGTCAGAGATAGTAGAAGTGAATTGGAGAGAATGGTGGAAGTTAGAGAGGAAAGAGATGAAGTGGCAGAGTTGTTCATGGGAGAGGAAAGTGGCACCTATACAGTCGTCTATGTAGCGACCGTATAGCTCTGAGGTCAGCCTGGAGAACTGGCAGAATGCTTGGGCCTCAATGTGGCCAACAAAGAGGTTGGCAAAATTGGGGCCCATTGGTTTGATTGAGAACTGGTAAGCTCGAAGTATATATACACACATATATATATACACACGCATATATATATACACATGCACACACACACAGACACACACACATATATATATATATATACATGTACACACACATAGATATATACAGACATATATACACACACACACACACACATAGATATATATAGACATATATATACACACACACACACACAAACATATATATATATATATATAATATATACATACTTATATATACATACATATATACAGACATGGGATGAGGTGAATATATATTTATATATACATACATCATCATCATCGTTTAATGTCTGCCTTCCATGCTAGCATGGGTTGGACGATTTTGACTGAGGACTGGCGAACCAGATGGCTGCACTAGGCTCCAATCTGATCTGGCAAAGTTTCTATAGCTGGATACCTTTGCTAACGCCAACCACTCTGAGAGTGTAGTGGGTGCTTTTATGTGTCACTGGCATGAGGACCAGTCAGGCGGTACTGGCAAAGGCCACAGTCAAATGGTGTTTTTTACGTGCCACCTGCACAGGAGCTAGTCCAGCAGCACCAGCAACGACCTCACTCGAATAGTTTTTCACATGCCAATAAGGCGACGCTGGTAACAATCACACACAAATAGTGCTTTTTATGTGCCACCGGCATGGAAGCCAGTCAGCTGCTCTGGCAACGATCATGTTTGGACGGTGCTCTCAGTGCTCCACTGGCATGGGTGCCAGTCATCGATTTTGATTTCACTTGCCTCAACACTGGATTTCACAGGAGGGCTGCAATCAGAAAACCACAACTTTCATAAACAAATGTTGCAAAGCATTTAGAGTGAAGTAAAAACCTACAGAATTGGTTCCAAGAGCAGTGGAAGAATGTTATTTTCTTGGACGAGTCATCCTTTACCTTATTTCCAACCACTGGCCGAGTATACATGTAGAGACAGCCTTCTTCCAACTGTTAAACATGGAGGAGGATTTGTGATGTTTGGGGGGGGGGGGGGCGCTATATCTTGAAAATCTGCTGGCCCAATGGTTTCCCTTCATGGCAGAATTAATAGTCAAGACTATTTAAGCATTTTATCTGACCAAATTCATCCTAAGGTTGCGGAACTGTTTCTGAAGGGAAATGCAATCTTTCAGGATGGTAATGCACCAAGTTGTTACTGAATGGCACGAGGAACATTCTAATGAAGTTGAACATCTTATCTGGCCACCACAGTCCCCAGATCTCAATATCATTGAACATCTATGGTGCATTTTAGAAAAACAAGTAAGGAGTCGAAACCTCCACCACCATCACTACAAGAACTGGAGACTGTTTTAGTTGAAGAATGGACAAAAATTCCTTTGGAAACAATTCAAACTTTGTACAAGTCCATGCCTCATAGTATTCAAGTTGTAATTTACTGCCAAAGACAGTCCAACCCCATGTTAAAATAAATTTGTTTGAAATTTTAAGATGTTTCCAGTATTTTGTCCAACCCCTGTATGTATGTATATATATATATATATATATATATATATATATATTATATATATATATATACACACACACACACAAACATTTATATACATATATATATATATACACACATATATATGTATATATTTTAAAGTAAAGCAGTTCTAATAATGTAAACATTGTTGGTCACACATAGCCTATGCGTTTTATTGACTCAATTTTAAAAGTGGGTAACTATTCTCATAAACACTGGAGTAATAACCAACCCCCAAAATAATTTTCTTTCATTTTGTACATTTGAAACTATGGATTATGATAAGAGACACAGAGTGGCATCTTTTGATTAAAAAGGATGAAGAGAAAACTAAAAATTTTTTTAATCATCATTAAAATATTACACTATAAAATCTGGAAAAAAAGAACAAGTGACTTTATAACAAAGATTTTAAAATAAAATAACAACGTGCACATGCAGCATCAAACATGCAAGCCTAAGAATTTTGAACAGGAAAAAAAGCCAATTGATATGATCCACACTTACTGTTGAGGCAACTGATGATGTAGAGGCAGTGTTGCTGCTTTGTCCGAGATTTGGAGATTTACTGTTTTGTAAATTATTTTCACTTTGGCTCTTGGAAATGGTTTCATCGGTTTCTGATTGTGGTTCTTGGATGTTTATTTGAATACCAGCTGACAGCTGCATGTTAGGTGGCTCTGATTTGGCTCGCTTGCTCTGTCGGACAGCATTGTCAGTCTTTTCGCCTTCATGTGATGTTGGTGCAGATGCATGTGTTGCTGGAGGGGATTGTGGTTCAAAATGAGAGATCTTATTTCCAAGAAGTTTGTTTGAACGGTATTGCTTTTTAAGAACAAGGTACTTATTACCACTCTGAAGAAAAAGAAAAAAAAAAGTGAAAAATTAGGAATCATAATTCATTGTGTCATCATTACATTACTTTTTTTTCTGTTGATGTTATTAAAGAAGACAGTTGACAGTCAATTTGCTAAATGAGAATCATTATGGTTCTGCATAAGATTATTACTTAAAACACAATAAATTATTTGTCACAGATATACATTGTTCATTATTTCTTTCATCAAAAATAGCTCAAATTTTAATAACCAACTGTATAAAGAAACACAATGCTATTCTAGCCATGGCAATCCAAGCAGCATATAAATAAATATATATATATATATATACACACACACCCACACATATACACCAATGTATATGAAATGTATATTGATATACAAAGATATATGAGCAATTAACATCCTCCCTCCAAACCTTTTAAATTTCTAATTTATTTAGAAACTTTGTTTTCAGATTTCTAAGTTGTAAACGTTGGAGATTATGACTGCAAATAAAAAAATTTTTTAAATCACAAATTCCTTTGTTTTCAAACATTTTCTCTTTCTGTATAAATCTATCCCTAAAATCTAACCTGAAATCCTGACTTGAAAACATAATCCTACCCCTAAATTCTTAATCATAACCATTAACTGAACATTTCCTTGCAGGATCATAAAGTGGGGAAGCAAGTAGAAAGAAGTTTTTCAGAAACATAAAGAAATTTTCTGCAAAGAATAGAAGATAAGATAAAATAAAAAAATAAATAAATAAAAAAAAGTGAGACAGCTGTGGTTTATATTGCATGACTCAGTCAATATAGATTATTTAATGTATTTCATATGAAATATATATTGTTTAATATAGATGTAAATGTAGTTGCATGGTTAAGAATGGCACTTTGAAATCATGTAGTTTCTAAATACAATTGTTAAAAGCATATAGTTAAATCAAGAAAACATTGTCGAAAGTAAGTCAATTCAGCTCTCGTTATTTGACTCTTAAAAAGCGATGAGATGGAAAAATTATTAGTATGCTGGATAAAATATATAGTAGCATTTTGTTTATCTTCAGATTATGAGTTCAAAATCCACCATGGTTCACTCTACCTTTCATTCTTTCAGGATCATGGGAATCAACATGTGTTAGACTAGGCAAAAACACTACAAAAATTTCAGATCTTGTGCCTAAAGTAGAAAGACGTTTAAGACTCTTTATTTGTATTTTTTTTTATGCTGCTGTTCGCATTTTTATGGAACAAATATAGGAGAAATATCAGTTGCTTTGACTCAGCTCACATGTCTATGATTTAGTTGGGATGAAACAGGATTCTGAGATGTTCATATCATTTCCAAAGGTGGTTGTGAAATAAATGAAATGACAAGCTAGGGATTAAAATCATGTTGCATTATCTCAAATCTGGGAGTCAATCTTATCTTCTACAGTGCTTTAAAAATTGTAGTGTGATATTTTGAAATACCGTGAATCCTCGAGTATAATCCACATTTATTTCCCAAAATGCATACTATATACAAGGTTAAAAATGAAAAATATTTTTTAAACAATGTTCGAGTCTCGATTTGCTGTCCGGCAATGTTTATTCAGACGCATTTTGTGATGTTGGGTGCGAAAATACCTTAAGCTAAGCCTGAAAGTAATGAAGTCATAAAAGAATCATCCATAACTTGCAGTAAGCAACATTTATTAAAATAAAAGTATTCAGAACACAGAATAACATGTAACAAAAACAATTTGCAAACATATTTACATTCCGATATAACAGTTAAGAACATCACCATTATTGTATTACGCGACTAGGTGCTACTGGCTTAATTACGCATGACTCAAGCTAGAGAAGGAGTGCGTATTATACATAAGGTTTAGGGTTTTCAGAGGTACAGCCCCGTAAAAATCCCCTGCATATTATACTCAAGGGTGGACTATACTTGAGGATTTACGGTACTATAGTGTCATAGAACTGTTGTGCACTGCAGTATATATGTGGTTTAGTATCAGGTTGTAATATAGTTGGAAAGTGTATGTATTATGTAATATGAGGTGAATTCCTGAAGTTTTGAGACTTTCTTCAACGAGGTGGTTATACTGTCCTAGATTATTGCAATTTTTCTATGTCATTACTACACATCTAATAAGCTGACCTGCCAACTTTTGTTATTCTAGATTGAAAGAGCTGGCTGTAACAGCACTTTAAACATACTATTAAGCACTGCTTGTCACAGCTGACTAGATTGCAGAATGCAGCTATGTTTGGAAGCTCACCATGTTTTAGACTGGGCAAAAACACTACAGAAACTTACGAAATGCTTCAAACTTCTTATGGATTAACTTCTTTGCTAGCACAAGAGGGTCAAGGACAGTAGAGAGGAGGTGAGAGATAAGAGGTGTGGAAAGGAGAGGGATGTCAGAACATCAGAGCTGGCTGAAAAAAAATTGGCAATTTTCTCAATGAAGACCATTGTGTATTTATAAAGACAGACAATAAACATGTAGTTTGGAGTTGGTGTGGCAACTGTACATGGAATTACTGATGAAGATCTGAACATGTGCAAAGTTTGTGCCCTGGGTGTTCAGTGATGGGCATAAAAGCTGCCTCTCACATTTCCTGCAATCCAGACCTTGCTCTCTGTGACTTTTGGCTGTTCCCCAAACTGAAGGAGAACCTCAGGGGCAATTGCCTTTAAAACAAAGGAGACTGTGACAGTGGTCTGGGAAACCTTCATTTTGGAGGTCTTCAATGGGGCTAGAGTGCTACAACAAATGCATTGAAGTCAGAGGATCCTACTTAGAAGGAGATTAGGATTTTGTACTTTTTGAAATTAATTGATGTCTTTCCTGAAGAAGTCTGGAAACTACTGGAATGCACCTTGTGTGATAGTAGGAAATGCTAATATTGTGTAATGCTTCAAATGGTTCCATTGTTTTTATCCACTGAATGGATGTTATTAAATGCTTGAAGGTAGCAGTTTATTCTTAGTTGTCTTATATTTGATATTTATTTTACAATCTGCTACTTATTAATTAATCTTTTTGTGAGGTGTGATGTGGAGGGGGGGGGTTATAAACATTGGCAGAATCACTGGTTTTTTTGGGGAGGGCAATACTATCTTTTATGATAGTAATTCTAGGAAAACTACAGTAGGATTTGAATTAAGATTTGAATAATATATAATTCATTAACCTTACATTGTATAATACACAACTGTTAATCAATCATGCATTAAATAATAAACAATCAACATTGTATTTAATAATAAACTATTCATCAATCATTACACTGACTGGTACATAAATATTCCTGAATCATGCATTGAATAATGATATAATAACTAGTCATCAATCAAGCATTGAATGATAATACACACCATGCACTGAATAAGCAATGCGTCAAATAATACATAAAAATGCATTAACTGGGTATTCTAGAGAAGGCTGTCTGGATCATTATCCTATTTGTTAATTCAAGCATTTTTTTTTTATTAGCTTTCTGATTATTACGTTTAGTTCTAATTAATTGGGATTAAGACTATATTGAAAATCTGAGAGAAGAAGATTTAACTGTTGTATTAACAGGTCAGCTGACTTGTTAATTCATCTTCAGATTATTGAAAGCAACAGAGAAGTGGTGGTGAGATGTATCTGAGAAACTATGTTCCCTTAATTTGTTTTTCTCCATTTCCACACTTGACATCTATATCTAACCCTGACTGAATCTTCCAAACCTAGACATACATGTGTGTACATGAGTGCACACTCACATGCAGAATGTTTTACAGTATTTGTTCTGGATCTTTATGCCACAAGTTCAAATTCCAACAAGATCAATTTTGTCTGCCATCCTCCTGTGGTCAGTAAAATAAAGTACCAGTCCAAGAACGAGTATTGGCTGAAATATCAAACTAAGTACCACACAGTATTTGTTTAGACTCCTTGCTGACCGACGTTGCCTTTACAGTATGGACTAGAGAGATTGTCTGTTAGGACTAAAGTATTCCCTCTACACTATCTTTTACCTTTTACTTGTTTCAGTCAACTGACTGTGACCAAGCTGGAGCACAGCCCTGATGAAATTTAGAAGAATGAATCAACCCCAGAACTTTTTTTCTTTTAAAGCCTAGTACTTATTCTCTAGGACTCTTTTGCCAAACCACTAAGTTACATGGATGTAAACACATCAACACTGGTTGTCAAACAGTGGTGGGGGACAAACACAAAGACACACACACATTTATATATACGATGGGCTTTTTTCAGTTTCCGTCTATCAAATCCACTCACAAAGCTTTGGCTGACCTGAAGTTATAGTAGAAGTCACCTGCCTGGGGTGCCACAATGAGACTGAACCTGGAACCATGTGGTTGGGAAGCAAACCTCGTACCACACAACCATGCCTGTGCCCATGCTGGTTTTTAATCAGAGTAACTCCTATCCTAAATGGGTTGCAGCTGCTGTGGATTGCAGGTTTCAGATCTCCTACATGTGGTTATCGCAGAGCCCTTTTCATTAAATCAAGTTTGTTCAGATAGCCCAATTTTCTGAACAGGTTACCTTCTCTATGGCAGTGAAGCTGTATTTTCCCATATCTTTCCCAAATTTACCAGGCAGCCCTTATAGTCTGAGGTGATTTAGCAACAAAGCTATTTATCTCAGAGGAAGTCTCTATGACAGTAGAACTTTATCTCTCCATAATAATGCAAACCAAGCTACTTCTGAGGAGAAATTACTTTCCATCATGCAGTTGACAGTGAAAATGAGTGAGAAGGTAGTCACTATAAGCCACCAAGCAAGGGTGTTGGCTATTGAGGGCTGTTGAGGGCAAGTAACCTTCAATCAATTGTGGTCACTTTTGGCTTGGTCAGTATTGATATTATGAAAATATTAAAACTTACAAATAGAAAAATGAAGACGACTTAAATTGATCATAGCAGTTATAAAAACTACTACTACTACTAATAATAATCAGCAAAGTATTAGATAATTGAAAATAATTGATAGCATGGTACTGTAGGTTGCAGGCAGCAAGCCTGTTACGCATGCAAGGCTATAGGAGTTACAACAAAACCTGAGATAATAATAATAATATAATAATAATAATAATAATAATAATAACAACAACAATAACAATAATGGTTTCTGATTAAGACAAAAGCCAAAGATTTTAAGGGAAGGGCATGAAAAGGTTAGTTAGTAGCATCCATCCCAATACTTGATTAGTACTTTATTTTTATCAACCCAAGAAATATGAAAAGCAAAGTTGAACTCAGCAGGATTTAAACTCATACCTATAACAAATACCACTTGGCGTTTTTCCAATGCTCTAACTATTCTGCCCATCCACTGCTTTAATAATAATCCACTGACCTGACGATGATGCTTACGATGATGACAGGAAAGTATGATCTCATCTATACTATTTATTTTTCTGTTATTTTCACAAAAGCTTCAGAAATAACAGCTTCTATTTGTTCACCCAACCTGTCCTTGCGTTTTTGCTAATCTAATTCTGGGTTTTTACAGGCTCTAAGCAAAACTTATAACTTAACAAAACCAACGGTCAACTGTTGTTGTGTTTGGTTCAGTTATCAATATTAAGATGATGATACAAAAACTTAGAAGCTGAACAACAATGAAGACAAAGAATAGGAATATAAAGCTTTGTGAATGAATTTGGTACATGGAAACTGAAGGAAGCTTGTTGTATATAATTATGTGTGTGTGTTTTTGTTTGCCTCCTCTGACCGCTTAACAACTGAGCCTGGTGTATTTAAATTCCTGTAACTTAGTGGTTCAGCAAAAGATACTGACAGAATAAATACCAGACTTAAAAATCCAAGTTCTGGGGTTGATTCATTTGACTAAAATTCTTCAAGGTGATGCCCCAGCATGGTCACACTCTAATGACAGAAACAAGTAAAAGATCTGGCACCCTGCTGGTTACAGTGATGAAGGTCCCAGTTGATCTGATAAATGGAACAACTAGCTCGTGAAATTAACATGCAATTCCACAGACATGAGTACCTTTAATGCAGTTCTCAGTGAAATTCAGTGTGATACAGGATGTGACAAAGCTGATCCTTTGAAATACAGGTACTACTAATTTTTTCCAGCAGTATGTTTTGCTATCTGTATAAATCATGGTGAGATACTCATTACTAAAGAAATTGATAAGGATTGGAAAATACAGAGAGGATATTTTGGTCTATTATATGCACATCAAATAATGAGTGGTCATACGTTTACTCAACAAAGGAGGTCATTGTGTTAATTCTACTAAACTGTTTTGTAAACTGAAACCACAGCCTATATTTCTAATGGGTTGTAATGATAAACAGTATTGTTATTAACATTGTACAAAGTGAGAAGTAGACAAAGTTGTTTTTTTGGATGTGTGTGCGTGTGTGTGTAGCTTTTTTTTGAAGAACGTTTTCAGGAGAATATTTGTTAAATAATATATTTCATATAATGTAATATATTATCCAACAAATACTCTACTGAAAACATTCAATATCTATATCTATCTATCTATATATAAAATAAAGTGTCTTGCTCAAGGACGCAATGCGATGCCAGGTAGTGAACTCATGACATTAGTATTATGAGCCAAATACCTTAACTACTATGCAATGTACCTTCACCTGAGACTATAGTAGACGACACTCACCCAAGGTGTCACGCAAGGTGAACCTAGAACTATGTTTTCTATATGCTTCCTTCTCAACTGTTCACATTTCTTCTCTGCGTAGGAGTGGCTGTGTGGTAAGTAGCTAGCTTACCTACCACAAGGTTCCGGGTTCATTCCCACTGCATGGCACCTTGGGCAAGTGTCATCTACTGTAGCCTCAGGCCGACCAAAGCCTTGTGAGTGGATTTGGTAGATGGAAACTGAAAGAAGCCCATCGTATATATATGTGTGTGTGTGTGCATGTTTTTGTGTCTGTGTTTGTCCCCCACCATCGCTTGACAACCGATGGTGGTGTGTTTACGTCCCCGTAACTTAGTGGTTCGGTAAAAGAGACTGATAGAATAAGTACTAGGCTTCCAAAGAACAATCCTGGGGTCGATTTGCTCGACTAAAGGCGGTGCTCCAGCATGGCCACAGTCAAATGACTGAAACAAATAAAGGAGTAATTTGATTTTTAGTTCATTACGATAAGTGGTTTATACCTTATGAATATGTTTGAGGTATTTTTCAACATGTGAAACCATTAGTAGCACATAAACATGTATTGTATCTATTAAATAATATATATATAAAATTGAAATTGAAATCAAACTCTGCTTGCGAAGACCTGTTGAGGCAAGTGAAATTGAAATCAAACTCGGTGACTGGCATCCGTTGCTAGTGGAGCACTAAGAGTACCATACGAGTGAGAACATTGCCAGAGCACAAGCTGGCCTCTGTGCCGATAGCACGTTAAAAACACCATTCGAGCGTGATCGTTACCTGTGTCACCTTACTAGCACTTGTACTGGTGGCATGTGAAAAAAAAACATTCGAGTGAGGTCGTTGCCAGTGCCACTGGACTGGCTCCTGTGCAGGTGGCACATAAAAAGCACCATTTGAGCATGGTCGTTGCCAGTACCACCTAACTGGCTCTCATGACGGTGGCACGTAAAAGCATCCACTACACTCTTGGAGTGGTTGGCGTTAGGAAGGGCATCCAGCTGTAGGAACTCTGCTATATCAGATTGGAGTCTGGTGCAGCCAGCTGGTTCGCCAGACCTCAGTCAAATCGTCCAACCCATGCTAGCATGAAAATCGGACGTTAAACGATGATGATGATGATGATATATATGTAGTTTTAATTCAAGCTTCAAGCTAGAATAGAATTAATAGATGGAATCTGTATGAAGTTCCATTGTATGTATAAGTATGCCATTTATATGAATGGTAACATTCTGCAACATCTTTACATGAAACTACTCAAGTAATGACAGTAGCCAGCGATTTCACATGTACTCCTTATAATTATATGTTTGCATTGTTTAGAATGTAATAATGTATTTATCAATCAATCTTAGATTATAATAAACCATGTCATTCTGTGATGGTCACAACAATAGATCTCTGATCACTATACATATCTGATGAAATTTTTCCAAATTATTATGTAAATGCTAATTGTAAACTAGTACACTACCTAATAGAAATGCTGAAGTCTAGAAGCTGTTTTTTTTTTCTTTTGGATATTTAATTACAAATGCATTCTATTCTCAGATTTCTAGTGATTGTTACAACAAGTAAACAACCCGAAGTTCTATGAACATTTTTGCACTATTATAAAACAATCTGGAGCAGAATCGATACAGCTAAGTGTTCAGTATATAGTTTAATATGAAAAATAAATATGTAAATAAAAACTAGAATAAACAAATTGAAAGGAATTGTGATTAGAGAACTATAATCAGCTAAGAAAAAATTCTTTGTAAACTAGAATTCTATTATTGCTAAAAAAAAATTTTTTTTAATCAAAAGCAAAAAAAAAGAAAAGAAAACCTGACAACCTCCAGGGATGAATGCACAAGTTTTATGTGATAATACATAAAGAGTTTCACTAGAAGCAATATAATAATCTGATATGCTATGAATTGGCATGCACATATTCAGAACTTAAAATTAAATTATATACACTTAAGATAAATTGACTATGCTAAGGGTAAAAAAAAGGAATCAATTTTAAAAAATGGAAAGAATAATGAAACAGACTTACTCATATCTTATGCACAGAATTTATTACAGAATGCAAAAATAAAAGTTTGTTTCTAAATTTTGGCATCATCAAAGTTAACTTATAAATAATTCTTCTTCATAAAGTTATTTTTCATACTTGTTTTTAAAGTTTTGAATTATTTGAACGGAAAAGTTGTGGTGGTGGGATGTGGTGGGGGAAGAAAGAGAAGATGAAAAAGATTATAACAATAACTGAAGAGAAATAAATATTGGCTATGGAAAAAAAAAAAAAGATAATAGCTAAAATCTGATGTTGAGGCTGTTGTAAAAGTCTGAGATTCAATAGGTTTGTGTTAATATAACTTTTGGAACAATGTAAAATGAGTTCAATCATAGTTCAAATATCAAAGAACAGCCAGTTGAGTTATATTTATTGTGCATTAACTGTTAGAAAAATCCTTGTTTTTTTAACCCTTTGCCTATTTTGTATATCACATGTGGTATACAGGACATATTTCCCTATCTTCCATGTATCATATATGACACACATTCCCAATCTTTTTTTTAAACCAGCAGAGTAACTTAGGACTTATGAAAGGAAAGCTTTATATTACCCAGAACTTGTGAAACAGGGGCAAACTAAAAATCTGAAAACAAGCATGGATGTTTAAGAAAGACTTATGAAAATACTTTGGACAGGCAGGGTTTAAGCTTAAAAATGTTTAGACATGTTGACATGGTCAATCAAGTCAAAATACAAATCTCTGCAAAGGAATCTTAATTTGAAGGAAAGAAACAAATATAAAAGCATCCATCATTCAAGTGGGAAACTTTCCCAATGCCACCAAGGGTTTGATAAGTTGAGTTTATTTATGAAAGTAATGTCAGCAACTTAGGCCATAAAAGTGGATTCATAATTGAAACACATATTTGTTTATAATACATAAGTATATCTGCCTGTTTCTCTATGTGTTTGAGTCTATATACCTACCTACGTATGTATATGCACACGTGTATGTACCTATACACACACATCTATGAATATGTGCATGTTTCTATCTATACAGGAGTCTATGTATGTGTGTCTCTATGTAAGTTACCTACCCCCACACTTCTAACTGATAAGGGAAGTTAGCCATCCTCCATTTCTCACTCTGAACACATATACACTGAGTGACAGATCCATAAAAAAACACAGAGCTACACACCAACAAACATACATGCGCTAAAAAAAAATATATGAAAATGTAGTTATGCTTACAGAAAGATCAAGCCAAAACAATACACTCACACCCACAAGTATATAAAAAAATATCTGATACCCAAATCTCTTTAGCACATTAAAAAAATGGAATTTTAGTTAACAGAATCAGACTGCTTAGAGGCAGGCATTAAGTTATCTCTACTCGACATCATTTTAATGTTGATTTTCATGATTTAAGTTCTTTATGTAAAGATATTTACACTGTATATTGCTTATGATTGAATAAAAGAAGTTTTTACAGTTCTTATAACTCTCTGGCTCCACCTCTAATATGAATATATTTAAAACTATACTCAGTTTTGCAGTCAGCAACTAATGAAGATGTAAATAAGTACCACATTGCCAGTAAATTCACATCAGACGTGCACATCTAACCGGCAGAGCCAACTTAATGCTTGCCTATAACTATTTTGATTTGGTTAAAGTCCTATTTAAATATGCTAAATACTTCTAAGCACCTCATATTTTACGTATTAATAATCTGATAGAGATAATAATGTTATTTGACCTTTCCATAGAGTTCTTTATCAATCCATTACAACTGGAATATTTCCTGTAGCTCTAAGCGGTTATATTTCAGTACTAGTTTATTTTACTCATCAACTAACTCGATTATAAACATTATATATATACACACACACACACACATATATATATATATATATACACACACACACACGAATATAATACCTGTATAAGTATATATATGTCTATATTTGTACGAGTACATGTATGCATGTGTATATATTTGTGCATGTATGTATTTGTATATACCCACATATATATATCTGTAGGTATGTGTATATGTACATATATCTATCCATGTACATCTGTCAATATACATGCACTCTTTACTCTTTTTACTTGTTTCAGTCATTTGACTGTGGCCATGCTGGAGCACCGCCTTTAGTCGAGCAAATCGACCCCAGGACTTATTCTTTGTAAGCCTCGTACTTAGTCTATCGGTCTCTTTTTGCCGAACCTCTAAGTTACAGGGATGTAAACACACCATCATCGGTTGTCAAGTGGTGTTGGAGGACAAACACAGATACACAAACACATACACACACTTATATATACATATATACGATGGGCTTCTTTCAGTTTCCATCTACCAAATTCACTCACAAGGCTTTGGTTGGCCTGAGGCTAGAGTAGAAGACACTTGCTCAAGGTGTCATGCAGTGGGACTGAACCTGGAACCATGTGGTCCGTAAGCAAGCTACTTACCACACAGCCACTCCTACGCCTTTTCAATATATTTATTTATGTGTGTGTGTGCATGTGTGTTAATGGGTGTGTCCCCGTATGTAACTACATATAGGCTTATGTGTAGATATCTGCACCTATAGTATATGTGTTTGTGTGTATGCATGTATATACACATGTATATATATATAGATATATATGAGTATGTTTTCTGCAATAAATGAATGGGGATGAGTAACAATTCTGTAAATAATAATAATATAAGCTTTAAACCTTATAAGCAATCACCATGTATTGACTATACTATTTTCTTTAGTCAATACACAGTGATCCCTTATAAATATTATTAACAGATATATATACATATATATATTACAAACAAGAAAGTAAATTTCAAACACGGCTTACCTGTGAGAAAGCAGAAAGATTGCATATCTACCCTTATAAAACAGAAAAAAGTTGCCAGCTACAGGAATTGAATCTGTACCCCTCAGGTACCAGCTGAGTGCTTTAACATTAAGCTAAATAGCCCCCAGACAACAATTACCTTAAATTTTCAAGCTAACATTTTTTGAATGCGACAACATTTTAATAAACAAACTGTTTGGTTTTAAATATATACATTAAGGTGGCGAGCTGGCACAAACGTTAGTATGCCGGGCGAAATGCTTAGCAATATTTCGACTGTCATACGTTCTGAGTTCAAATTCCACCGAGGTTGGCTTTGCCTTTCATCCTTTCGGGGTCGATAAATATAGTACCAGTTTCGCACTGGGGTCGATGTAATTGACTTAATCCCTTTGTCTATCCTTGTTTGTCCCCTCTATGTTTAGCCCCTTGTGGGCAGTAAAGAAATATATATATATATATATACATATATATATATGTGTGTGTATGTATATACAAACTGGAACTCTGTTAGTTACAAAGATTCCAGTGATCTGATCAATGAAACAGCCTGCTCATGTAATTAACGTGCATGTGACTAAGTACTCCACAGACATGTGTACCCTTAACATATTTCTCAAGGAGAGTCAGCATGAAATTGAGTGTGATAAGGCTGGCCCTTTGAATTACAGGTACAACTCATTTCTGCCAGCTGAGTGGACTAGAGCAATGCAAAATAAAGTATCTTGCTCAAGGACACCACACATCACCAGGAAATGATCATGAGCCAAATACCCTAACCATTAAGCCATGTACCTTCATGCACAAACATACACACGTTTTGCTGCATGTATAGAAGTATACTTGTGTGTATATGCATCTGTGTGTGTCTATATGTTATATGTATGAAGATATATGTTTGCCACTGTTGCTTCATTTTCTCCCCCACCACCAGTCCATCCCTCTCGGTCTGGTAATTGGAAATCTGGCAAGGATTCTTATGTAGAAAAATCTTTTACTGACTCTTGTAAATGCTGTTTCTCTTTTTTCTCTGTCTCTCATTGTCTTGAATTTTGTCACATTCAATCTGTCTACATTCCCAAGATATATTTTTTACAGATTTTCACTTTTAATTATTTCTGTAGGGGTTTTTCATATACCTGTTCTTGTACATATATTCAAATAAAATTGTATCATAATCCACTTCTGGGAGAGGATTTCCTCACCTCAAACTCTTGACTTCATTTCCTACATAGGAAGGGCATCCAGCTGTAGAAACACTGCCAGATCTGACTGGGCCTGATGAAGCCTTCTGGCTTCACAGACCCCAGTTGAACTGTCCAACCCATGCTAGCATGGAAAACGGACGCTAAACGATGATGATGATGATGATGTTTATGCTTCTTCTGTTGGTAATATGTATATAAAAATATATGTAAGTAAATGCTTTTCCAAATAAAATTGCACTTCATGTTTGAAGCTCTGATGAAGCTTATAGGGAGATACACAAGCATTCAACTATGAGTGCATTGCATCTTATAGCAGAAAACAGCTCTAAGCTAATGAAATTCATAACAGAATTTCTTATTCCCTTGTCATTTTAATTTCTTATTACTACTCTGTACTCAGCTAATGCTTTGTCTAAAGTATATGTACACTGAATTCTAACACTAGGTTATTAGTATTGCTATGCCTAAGTGAAATACTGAATGAATGAATGCGTGTATATATGTACATGTCTATGTATGTATACACATAAATAAAGTGAAGGTCAGTGATGAATTTGACACAAAGGTAGAAGTTCATCATGGTTCAGTCATCAGTTCCCTCTCATTCATTATAGTGTCTTTAAAGCCATTACAGAGGAATTTAAGATTAGCTATCCATCGGAATTCCTATATGCCGACAGCCTAGTACTCTTAGCTGAAGCTATAGGGGAATTCAAGAGGAAATTCCAAGCATGGTAGCCAGACCAAGAGTTAAAGGTAACTTCAGGGAAATGGTCTAGTATGCTGTATTCATTGTAAACTATAGACACATAAGAGGCAGACTTACAGACATATTAAATATCCTTTGCTCTACTACTTAGTGAAATTGATCCAGCCTCCAGTGCTGCTACAACATCTTGCATTTTCACCATAATAGGCATCATAGCCACTGATATCAGATTCGCTATTATTCTAATAAGTAGCCTCAGTGTTTAATTGCAACTATAGTTGCCTTGGAAAACCTCAATAGCTAAAGAATGTGAACAATATTTTTGTATCTTGAAAATTCTGTAGTGTTAACTGATAAGATCCAAGAATAATTTCCTAGGTTTGGGCTTTACTAGCCCAACCTTCCCTCTAAAAGCATTTGTTAAATTGCTTAAGTTACTTCTGAATCTAAAGCATATTTAGAACTAATCTGTAACCAGTGATTCTAGGCAGTTGGACTTGAAAATGAAAGCATTGTACTTTTGGATAATGTAATACAGTTCTTCAGCTTTTCACGTACTGTATTCAGGCACCATTCACTTCAGTTGCTGATAAGCCAGCAAGAAAACCTCTATGTTATTATTTGACTTGATAGAAATAGCAGCCAAATCTCCATCATTATATACCCTACTAGCATAGAGAAAGAAGGAAATTTTGAATGATGGAGTCCAGAGAACACTTTCCCTGATTGAGATAAGCAAACCTCTGTGGATGACCAACCAGCTAATAATCACAACCAAACCTCCCTCAAAGTATACGCTACTGTGAAATAGAAAAGACCCATTAATTAACAAAGTCCTAAACAACCCTACAAAACTGGACAATCAATGATGGAAAAGTTTGGATCATAGGTTTGCTTAATCAGACCAATTGAGGGCTAAACAATTACATTTAACAAAAAAAGTAAGATGGTCATGGCTGGAATACATTTGACTATTCAGTCAGTTCTCCAGCAACTCCAGGGTAGGCTGAGCTCACCAGTCCTGTATGGCAATTCACCTAGAAGAAAGTCAATCCAATGTAAAAAAAACTTACAGCTTGTTGGTCACTGCAGCTGTGGTCAGGCCTGTTGGTCACTGTAGCTGTGGTCAGGCCACCAATTCTAAAGAGTAGGATCGGATTGTGTGGACTGATACTCACTTTAAAGCTATTAAGTGCAGGCAGGAAAAATGCCCTGCAACATCAATGATCAGTTCACATAACCACGTGAAGGTGTGCTGCTCTTCCTCATGATTTTCAGGTACAAAGAAATTGCCATCATCACAGCGTCAATATGACTGACTATATCTCTCCTCCAAAGTGTAGCCTTCTCCCAATCTTAGAGATCAATAACAGATATAAATAATAAAAGAAAATCCCCCAAGACCTAATGATCTCAAAAACAAGCCATCAGAGGAAGCCACTATGTAGATGCATGACGTGCTAGAAACAGCAGTCAAATCTTTCTCATATCATACCCTACTAGCTTTAAAAGGAAGGACATATTGGAGCTGAGCAGTAACAACAATGAAAGACCCTTTATATGGTAGCTTGATCTGCCACAAATAGCAGCCAAATTGCAACATGTAAAAAATTAGCAAGCAAATTTTGACTTGTAAAAAAAGCAGCCGAATCTCTTAAATCACAGTCAATTGTCTTTATCAAAAAGAAAGGGCATACTGGACATTTTAGTCTAAAACAAACTATGTTAGGAAAACAGGTTGGTCATAACTAGAATACCTTTGATCTTAAGTAGGCTAAATCTGGGCTGACTTTGGCAAAACAACAAAAAAAAAAACAAAAAACAAATGCTCACCTTATCATCTTTCACATGTGATAGAGTATTTACAAATTCCTTGAATTTTTCACGGTTTTTTACTGAAACGAAATAATAAAGTTAACATTAATTAATAATTTCTTAGACTAGCACAACATGTCGAATTAATTAGGGTGAGAGTATTATTATGGTGATTCTTTTATGTCTAAGTCAGCTACAAAGTAGACGAATTGAAGACAGAGGTGAAGCAATGTTCTGCATTTTTGTAATATCTGTCATAAATTGTTCTCAGAAGGAAGTACTGTAATTACTCATGAGGGCATTAATGCATAGAATAAACTATTGGGTTGTCTGGAAAGTTCATGCCGATTTTTAAAGGAAAGAAAAAGGTCAATAAATACTTGCCATTACATTTTTAATCAACCAAACATGAACCATTTTGTTGCACAATGCTTCTCCATCTTTCCTTTAACTTGAAAATACCCACTTCCCAGAATTGAGGGGGTTTCATGGCAAAAAATTCATCAAGGTATCTTTTTATGTCAACCAAGGAATTGAAATTTTTACCATTAAGACTATTCTGCAGAGACCTGAATAAGTGGAAATCCGAAGGAGCAATATCTGGTGAATACGGAGGGTGAGGTAACACATCCCAGCCAAACTGCAGCAATATTTATCTGGTTCCCAAAACATCAAGTGCCGAAAATTAACTTTCTTATCTTCCATTTTAAAGGGTTACAGAATTAACACAGGTTATAGGAACATAAACCTTCTTCAACAAAAAGATAGCATAAACTGTGCTCTAAATGGAGGTGTAGTCAAATCCTGTTTTATGGACTCAACCATGTTCTAAAATAAGTTGAAAGGTAAGCTACTATAAATCGGCATGAACTTTCCGGACAACCCAATATATATATCTTGGACCCACTACAGGGACCATCTATCTGAACTGACATATAGCTGGTCGATAAAGCAATTAAGGATATGAAGACAGGGAAAGGCCCTTGCCCATCAAGAATGGTTACTGAGATGCTTAAATATTTAGTGGATTGGAATTGGCCTAGTCACTTGTAGAATTAATCAGGTGGTCCCATGAGGAAGTCATACACAATGACTGATGTAGCAGCATTATAGTCAACTGCTACAAAAGTAAAGGTGACCCTGTCAGGCAAAAATAATTACTGAAGTATCTAATTACTGGACCAGGTCATGAGAGTTTCAGTCATTAGATTGCAGTCCTACTGGGGCACTGCCTTAAAGAGTTTAGTCAAACAAATCAATCCCCGTATTTATGTTTTCTAAGCCTGATACTCATACTACCAATCACCTCTTGTCAAACTGATAAGTTATGAGGATGTAAACAAAAGAACAACAGTTGTCAAGTGGTGATAGGGGACTTGTGCATCAAGGCAGTGATGCCAGCAGGATCGTCAGCACACCCGGCAAAATGCTTAGCAGAATTTTATCTGTCTTTACAATCAGAGTTTAAATTCTGTCAAGATCAACTTTGCCTTTCATCCTTTCGGGGTTTGATGAAAAAGTACTAGTTGAAGATTTGGGTTGATGTAATCAATATGACCCCACCCTCAAAATTTCAGGCCTAGTGCCTTGGCAAGCTGACAGAATCGTTAGTGTGTTGGACTAAAAGCTTACAGGTATTTTGCCTGTCACTACATTCTGAGTTCAATTTCTGCTGAGGTCAACTTTGCCTTTCGTCCTTTCGAGGTTGATAGAATACTGGAGTTGATGTAATTGACACACCCCTTCCTCCAAAATGGCTGCTCTTGTGGCAAAATTTGAAATCATTATTATTATTATTATTATTATCATTAGTAGTAGTATAGTGGTTGTGGGTAGTAGTAGTTGTTTCTAATTATGATTCTTAGGAACAGAGATTTCAAACTAAAATTTTTTTTTAGCAGGAGGAGGAGTGATATGACATCATCCTAATATTAGTCAAGCAAAAGAGGTTAGATAAAACCGCTTAATACTAATGCCTCACACTTGTGTGTGTGTGTGTGTATATTTTCATCTGCCTTCTAACAATTCAACTGTCTGTTATGACAAACATATTTCAGAGCATGAATAACTCCCAATAAAAAACATAATATTTTCTTATGTTTCATATGTGACTGTTATTTCACCATTACAAGGCAGCGAGCTGGCAGAAACGTTAGCATGCTGGATGAAGTGCTTATCAGTATTTCACTCATCACTACGTTCTGAGTTCAAATTCCACTGAGGTTGACTTTGCCTTTCATCCCTTTGGGATTGATAAATTAAGTACCAGTTGCATACTGGGGTCGATCATATCAACTGGCCTCCTCCCCAAAAATCTCAGGTCTTGTGCCTATAGTAGAAAGGGTTATTTCACCATTATATAGACAAAGCAGTGATTATCAAGATATATTTTCACTCTGAATGTGAACAGCTTAAAAAGCTTTTTAATCTACCAATCAAGAGCAAAAGAAATTAACCACAGCCAGAAGTCAACAACAAAATAAATGCATAATATTATAATTAATAACATTAATAACCTCATAAACGTTTATGACTGACATTAATACATAATTAAAGGTTACATAATGATAATAGCAATGAAGAACAACTAAACAAAAATTATGATAATCATTTCCTGTAAAGGGTTGATAGTTTAATCGTGTATTTAAATGTGAATGCATGTGTTGGAAAATAGTGGGGGGGTGGAATAAGGAGTTATGGTAATATACAATGCGATGAAGGTGGTGAGATAGCATGCTGGGTAAAATGCTTGGTGGCATTTTGTTCATCTTTACATTCTGTGTTCAAATTCGGCTAAGTCAACTTTGACTTTAATCCTTTCTTATTTATCATCATCATCATCATCGTTTAGCGTCCGCTTTCCATGCTAGCATGGGTTGGATGGTTCAACTGGGGTCTGGGAAGCCAGAAGGCTGCACCAGGCCCAGTCTGATCTGGCAATGTTTCTACGGTTGGATGCCCTTCCTAATGCCAACCACTCCGTGAGTGTAGTGGGTGCTTTTTACGTGCCAGATGAGGCTGGCAAACGGCCACGATCGGATGGTGCTTTACTAGTAGAGCATTGGGGTTGGTCTAATCAACTTACCCCCTCCCCGCCAAATTGCTGGGTGTTGTGCCAAAGTTGGAAGGGCTGGAAAGAAACCATAAGTTATGAAGTCAAAATGAGTCAAGCTTGAAGTAATAACTTGTGCTAATGAAGACTGTTATATGTAATAAAATTCGAATAAAGAGATGCCTTTTCCTCTTTGGAAATTATATTGAATCAGTATCCTCTCCAGTGTTAGTTACCAACAAGAACAACAACATTTCGCTTATGAAATAAGAATAAACAGAAGTGGGGAGATGTACCAGAACGAAGAAGGTAAAAGCCAATGAACAAATAATACAAATGTAGCATGGCATAACAACATAATGAAGGAATAAAAATGTATATAGGCAGCGTCAAAGGTTGTGAGATAGTAGATGGGGTTTTATATATATACATAGATGTACATACATACACACAACAAACACATAGATGGATATATATGTTTATATATGTATATATATGTGTATATATATATATATATATATATATATGCCAGCATGGAAGGCAGATGTTAAACGATGATGTATATGCAGGTGTGTGTATATAAAGATGTATATATAAATGTATACACATAGAGCCAAGCAAAGTGAAACTGATTGTGAAATGCCATAAAAGAAGCTAAACCAAATGTTACGTTTGTTCTTTCTTACATTATAACTGTGAAATAATTAGAAACACTTGTGTGGTGTGCCTTTGTGTTCATTTATATTCATTTATTTATTAGAAAAATCTTAAGAAACCTCTGAAAAGAGAGAGGGAACATTGTAAGTGATAGATAAATATGGGGCAAAGAAAGCCCTTTAATAAACAATGTATTTTTTCCTATTTTTACATACGTAGGATGCCTAGGATTTTTAAGGACGGAAGAAGTGGGTGTGGGTGCAGGAAGTAGTTCTTATTGCTGTTATTGTTGAACTTCAGCTCAGTTTTGATATCTTTAATCTTTTACTTGTTGCAGTCACTGGACTGTGGCCATGCTGGAGCTGAAACACTGCAAATCAACCCAGTACTTATTTTTTTAAAAAATTCTACTTATTCTATTGCTGAAATGATGTTACAGAAATGTAAACAAACCAACACAGGCTATCAAGTGGGAAAGGGCAAACACAGACACAGAGATATATACACACGCTATGGGCTTCCACACAGTTTTCCATCTACCAAATTCATTCACAAGGCATCAGTTCGCTGAGAGCTATTGTAGAAGATACTTGCCTAAGGTACCATGCAGTGGGATTGAACCTGTGACTATGAGGTAAATAAGCAAGATTTTTAACCACACAGCCATGCCTGATAGAAAAAAAAGCTTATGATCACATGTATTTCAGTCAAGACTATCCTGCCATTTTATTAGGAGTTTATAGAAACACATTATCTAATGCAATGGTATCTCAACATTTTTTGACAGTGAGAAGTGCTGGAGATCAAATATAAAGTTACTGGTGTATTTTGTATAGAAAGTAAGAAATTAAAAAAAAAGACTGCTTTAAATTTTAAAATTTAGAAAAAAATCCCTAGAAAATTATTATTTACTTAGCTTCTGACAGAATCATTAGCATGCCGGGTGAAATGCTTAGCAATATTTCATCTGCTGCTACATTCTGAGTTCAAATTCCACCAAGGTTGACTTTGCCTTTCATCCTTTTGGGGTTGATAAATTAAGTACCAGTGAAACACTGGGGTTGATGTAATCAACTAGTCACCTACCCCCAAATTTCAGGCCTTGTGCCTATTGTAGAAATGTTCATCAATCACATTTGTGTATAACAAAATTATGAGTAACATGCTTTGCTTTTGAAAGCTCAAAGTATTAACATGGATTTAGCTTTTAAACCAGCTGTATCCAGCCCCAAATTTTCTACCTGCTATATGTTCAAACCGAACAGATCTGGCCTCTCACACCTATCTAACAATGTCATTGTAAAACTATACCATAACATTATTGAAACCTCAAAGCTACAAGATAAAGCATAGTTAATTCAAAACAATTTGAATGAAAATGTATTACATTTAACAGAGTAATCTGAATGATAAAGAGTTAAATCATATTTTAAAAACTCAGTTGCACAGACATAACTATATGGTTAAAAAAACTCATTTTGCAACCATGTGGATTTGGGTTCAGTCCCACAGTGCAGCACCAGGGGCAAGCATCTTCTGCTATAGCCCTGAGCTGATCTAGACCTTGTGAGAGAATTTGGCAGATGGAAATAGTGTGGAAGCAAGACGCTTGCTTCCCAACCACATAGTTCCAGGTTCAGTTCCATTGCATGGAATTTTGGGCAAGTGTCTTCTACTATAGCCTCAGGGCCAAACAAAACCTTGCGAGTGGATTTTGGCAGACAGAAACCAAAAGAAGCCCATTGTAATATATATGTATGTGTGTCTTTGTGTCTATGTTTGGTCCCCCACCACTACTTGACAGTATTGGCATGTTTATACCCCCATAACCTAATGGTTTGGCAAAAGAGACTAATAGAATAAGTACCAGGCTTAAAAAAATAAGCACTGGGGTTGATTCATTTGACTACAAATTTTTCAAGGGGGTGCCCCAGCATGGCCACTGTCTAATGACTGAAACAAATAAAAGATAATACATATATATGTATCTGCATGTCTTTGTGTTTGTGCCCCCCCCCCATTTCCATTGCTGGACTATCAACATTGGTTTGTTTACATCCCTACAACTTGGTGATATGGAAGAAGAAACTAATAGAATAAACACTAGACTCTAAAGAATAAATGCTGGGGTCAATTTATCCAAGCAAACCCTTCAAGGTGGTACCTCAGCATGGTCACAGTCCTACAAATGTAATAAGTAAAATGATATAAAGAAAGAGAAAAAAGCATATTAGTACCTCTTGGTGCATAGTTTCAGAACCTATGACCTAAAGTATCTTTTCCTGTTTAATTTATAAACTCTAAGCTAGTGGAGTGAGAATTTTGACTTCTATTTCTAGCAGGGTGAGTGATAATATAGAGCAGGATTGTCAAGCTCATTTGGCTTTTCATGCCAGATTGAAGCTTAAACTGGATAGGGACAACTGCTCCTAAATTCTTATATATATAATGTTTCTGTTTCTGTTTCTTTGTCACCCTCTAACCTTTCATCCTGACATGAATTTTCCTCCTCAAATGCCCCTGCCCCTTTCATAATTTTTTGTCTTGTGAGTTATGTAGTAACCCTGCCAGTACTGGTGCCACGTAAAAAGCATCCAGTCCACACTGTAAAGTGGCATTTGGAAGGGCATCCAGCTGTAAAAAACAGCCAAAACTAACCTTGCCTGAGCTAGCTCCACGTAAAAAGCACTGAGTACACTCTTTGGTGTTAGGAAGGGTATCCAGCCGGAAAAACCCTGTCCAAACAGACAGTAGCATATGGTAGATTTTCTACCTGATCAGCTCCTGTGAACTGTCCTACCTATGCATGCAATGAAGATGGCTGTTAAACAATGATGATGATGAGGCTAAAGCATATAAAGAAAGATGTCAAAATACAACTTTATTGACAATGAAGAGAGGAAACAATGATGTGTCAGTAAAGTTTGTGAGCAAAGATGTATGGAGAAAATGTATTCAGGTAGTTATAGAGTTCTGTAAAGAAAGAGACCTTAGAGAAAGAAGTTAAAATAGAAATTGTTCAAATAAATGCATAGTTCTTGAGAAGACCAGTGCTTAATAGAAAGACCTTTCAATATTGTTCATATTACTAGAATCCATTTGGATGATCATGTAAACTTGTAAAGTATACAAAAAAAAATTGTCTGGTTTGACATGTGTAGATAAAAAAAAAAAGGAAATAGGTCACAATTTTTTGTATATAAATTCATAAGTATCATTTTCACAGGTTGAGATAATAAAAGATTCTTATAGGTGCTCGCCACCTCTATCCCATCTGAACTAACATTCCTTGCATTCTTATGAAACTCTCCACTCTGTCTATCCTGTCATCTCACCTAGTCCAATTCTCTGTAACATTTCACCTATATTCATACCTTGAGTGTATGTCTTGACACATAACCACCCCAGCTCTATCTTTTATCCTTTCTTCTCCAACTGGAGTATCCTTGTATCCCTTCTACAAGATACCTATCTCTATCTCTCTATTATTCCTTCAATATCTCACCAACCGGCTCAAAGTCACTTCCCTCAATAGTATTCTCCTTCAACCCAGTTGAGTGGAATGACTTGTCCTGCAAGTTACTTGGTGACCCCCATCAGTGTTCATGCCATGAAAAAAAAAAACACTCAGTACACTTTGTAAAATGGTTGGCATAGAAACCATGTTAAAACAGACAAGAGAGCTTGGCACAACCCCCTGGCATGCCAGCTCTTATAACCCATGCCAGCATGGAAAATGGACATTAAGCAAGGATGAGGATATTAATTAAAACTCTAGTCAGGCTCTGACTCTGAATGCAAGCTATTGATTATATATTTTACAGAATATTTTAAAATTGAAATAATGAAGTTCTTTTATTTATAAAATTGAGCTGTGAGCTGGACTAAACTTTGCCATGGGACAGGCCAGATCTGACATGTCTTATGTTTGACACCCTTGCAGCAGAGGATTTCTTGTTGGTTGGTGTGCATAGAATGTTTGTACTAGTAGGGAAAGAGGAAAGCAAAAGTGTGTAAGTGTATGTTTGGTACATCATTATGAGTATAATTAATGCTAAGGTTAATTTTGTCCTTCATTAATAAAATATTGTTAGGTGAGGGCATGGTAGTATGCTTGGAACAATAGATCTATGAATTGTACCTTTCATTAGTTTGACCAGCCACATGCTATACATCTGCTGTTTGATCAGTGCTGACGTGAGACTATGTAACAGCTCTTCAAAAACCTGAACTTGAGTCTGAGCAGAAGAAATCATTATTGTATTGAACATTTTATCAAGGTACAAAGATGGCAGTGTAGTTAAGAATCTTGATTTGCAACCTCATGATTTCAGGTCCAGTTTCACTGTATGACACCTTGGTCAAGTGTCTTCTACTATAGCCCCAAGCCAACTAATGCCTTGTGAATGAGCTTGGTGGACAGAAACTGTATGGAAGCCCATCATATGTAAGTGTGTATATGTGTGAGTGTGTGTGTATTTTATGCCTGTGTTTGTTTCTCCAATGCATGATAACTGGTGTTGGTTTGTTTATGTTCCACCACCACCACTAGAGTAAGTGCCAGACTTAAAACTAAGTACTGGGGTTGACTTGTTTGACAAAACCCCTTCAAAGTGGTGCCCCAACATGGCTACATTTCATTTAGTGGCACTGTATTAGTGCAACACTTTCTTTCATCCCCATTTCACCTTGTTTTCTTATCTGATAGCTCACCTTTATCTGTATCTAATTCAGTATATAAGTGAAATCAAGCCTTTTCACTTCATAGTTTCTCACCTCACAAAAACTACTCCCCTGTTCTGAGTTCAATAATCTTTGTGGCAAATGAAATATTCACTCACAAGATACAACTAATTAACTTTATCACTTCCGTTAAAAAAAATAAAACAACTTTTATCCCATTGAAAGAAAGTGATTTGCTTTAGTTAACAAACACTACTTTACAATACAATGTTTTTTTTTAATGGTTCCTTTACTTTTGTAAAGGTAAATTATATTTTGCTGGAACAATTGTCATTACAGTTAGCTACCCTTGCTACTGCAACATCTCAACCATGAGACAAGAGTTACATCTATATATTCGTCATTCAAAGTGAATTATTTGCTTAGGGTATGGGCATAGGTTGTGCAAAGTGAGTCTGCAGCTGAACAACAGAGCTCAAATGAACTGAGAGAAAAATTGGGTATAGAGAAATCAGATTATCATCATCATTTAATATCTGTTCCCCATGCTGGCATGGGCTGGATGTTTTGACAGGCACTGGCTAGCTGGAGAGATGCCCAGGCTCCATTTGTCTGTTTTGGCATGGATTATATGGCTGGATACTCTTCCTAACACCAACCACTTCACAAAATGTATTGGGTGCTTTTACATGGCATGGGCATGAGTGCTTTTATGTGACATCAGCATGGATACTGTAGCATGAAAAAAGAAAAGACTGCACTAATATGCACCTGATGCTGGTAATACATAAAAAGCACCCAGCACACTCTCTTAAGTGGTTGGCATTAGGAAGGGCATCTAGCCATAGAAACCATGCCACAACAGACAATTAGAGCCTGGACAGCTCTATGTCAAACCATCCAACCCATGCCAGCATGGAAAGCGGATGCTGAACGATGATGATGATGCATAAGAAGGATAGGAACTTGCGAAAGAAACCTGAAGAAGAAATGGAAAGATATGAAGGATAATCACAAAAGGCTGAAACTCATAAAAATGACAAGGGATTGCAATGAATGATAAGACACTGTATTGAAGAAGGCTGTCCAACCCATGCAAGCATGGAAAAAATTATTAAAAGATTATTAAGAAGATATGAATCTGTTTACAGTCTGTCCTTACAGAATTGCCTTGGTGCTTTAGAAAAATAATTATTTCACTCGTTTAAGACGAGTGAGTTGGTGCAAATGGAAATGCATTGAACGGGATGCTTTATTTGAAGAGTTGAATAAAGGCGACTGTTATGGAATCATCCTCATCATCATCATTTAATATCCATGTTCCATGCTGGTGTGGGTTGGATGGTTTGACAGGATCCAACAAATCTACAGACTGCATTGCACTCCAGTGTCTGCTCTGGCATAGTTTCAATGGCTAGATGCCAACCACTTTACAGCAGAATACTGCAGTTAGAGAGATGATGGTTGGAGGAGCTGGCTTGAGGAGAAAGTTGGGTAAAGGGCCCAGTTGTGCATATCTATACATATCATGCTTCCAGAATCTCAGCTTATCACCAGTCATCCCAGTTCAAGGCCCTGAGATTAGTATTCATCACTTCATCCCATGTTTTTCTGGGTTCCTTTCTGAAAGCCATATCTATGTTAAGTGATCGATACTTCTTTATAAAGCTCTCCTTATTCATCTGTATCATACTTCCATACCAGTCTAGTCTTCTAACACATGACATCTGATTCCTCTTATGCTCAGACAAAAAGAGAAGTACTTGCATGAAGTGAGTTTGGGAGGATGCAACATAACATGGTCAAGAGACTATTTTAGGAATATAAGAAATTCAGCAATTCTTTTAGAGTTGGTGATTGGAAGCATGTCTAACATGTAAGCAAGCATTGCTTTGATGCAGTTGAGAACATAAGTGATCCAGCTCAAATGTGTGAGCAATACTCTAATGTAAAAAAATATTTGTCTCTTATTAATCAGTAGTTGTTCAGGACTAAAACAGCTTTTGTGAGAGTTTTAGATATTCAAAAAATGTGTCATTGTAATTGCTAACATTTGTGGAAATACAATGATTCTGTTACTACTGAATGAAACTAAGCTGGTGAGTTTCTATTCACCATCATTTTTTAAGTCAGTTTTTCATTGCTGGTTTGGTTCTTGCAATCACAATAGATATTTGCAGACACCTTTAACTACACATCCTTTTATGCATAGAAAATTTCATCTAGTCTCCATTCTCAAGTACATGAGGATACAGAATATCATCCACATGAAACCGTCATATCTTCCACCAACCATGTACAACCTCTTGTCATAATGTTTGTCATCTGTTTTACGAGGCCTGGTATCCTAAAATCAGACCACATTTTTTTCTCCTATAAGCTCCTTCCACTTGCATTTTTACAATCAACTAACATCCTTCATATGCACCATATCAACAATCATGTCTTTTGTATTAGAGGTATCAATCACAAAACTGTGAGTGATACCTCTGGTGTCCAATTTTACTTTCATCACACGTGTTCTCTTTGATGTATGTATGCACACTGGATAGCAGTATGACTTTATTTACAACAAAGAAGAAATTACTCCTTGTCTCAACTTCATTCTCTGAAATGAAATCTTTATAATTTAGTAGGGGGATGACAAGCAGATAATGATGATGGCAATCTCCCTATTTTGTAACGCTCTTTGTAAAATCTTCCATTTTTGAAAAGGATCATTCACCTTGTTCCATAGCATACAAATCACAGAAACCCAATACGGATAAATCACTATGTTAACTGATTCAAAATGCTGTTGTTGTACAAACACAGTCAGAGATGCTTGAGCAGATGACATAGGTCCCATAGTATATATATAATTAAGCAGACGACCAAGGGCACACACTGATATTTGAGCCAATGACCTAGGTCATACAGAAAGGATTCAGCTGATGACCTAGGTCTCAACACAATAATACTTAAGCAGACGACATAGATTACAAATTGATATTTAAGCAGACGACAAAGGTCACAATGACACCAAAGCAGACGACCTATATCATTCGGTCACTGCTAACTAGTCACGATTGTGCCGTGTAAGCGTGGTATGTGGGTGCAAAAAAAAAAAAAAGTGCCCCCTACTTCCAGTTTACATTCCTCAACAAAAACATCTACACAAAAGCTTGACTTATATCATAGCGTCCGGCGAAGATATTTGATTTAAGTTTCAAATTTGTTTTATTTATAGTGAATATTCAACCAAATACGTTAAACAGTACTATATTTGTTTGCGCGTGGATGCATGAAAGAGGCTTAGAGAGATGAAAAAATATAGAGATATAATCTAGTGAAAATCTAGTACTGATCAAAATTCCTTAAATTGAAAATAAAAATGAAATTCGTTTAATATATTAAAAAAAAAATTTCAAAAGGTTTATTTTTACAGACAAATATCACCAGTCGAATGGGAATATTGTGTAAAAATAGCAACAAAATGACTTTCTCATCACTTCGCTATTGTATACTATACTTCCGTATGAGCTGATAATGTACTATCAAATCTACGATGAGACAGAACAAGGGACTAAAGAGCTTCTACGTGGTTACTCAACTTGCCAAAAATAGCAACCAAATTTCCCTCAAATCACACCCTCACGTCTCTTAAAAAACAAAAAAAGATGTAGTCTTAAATATACAAAGAGATAAGGTAGTCAGAGCTACACTGATAATAAATCTGCTCGACATTAAAAAAACAAAAGACTTTTCGAAGTTGACGTTTATCTTAAAAACATTAGACATACTGTACATATTTATTCAATTACTTCGTAGAAATAAATGCTATAAATAAACGTAGTTTGAAAAGTGTGTCTAAAAGGCCCCGCCTATCGTGTTTACATTTTCATTTCACGTGACGAGTGAACCTCCACACGATCACTTAAGCTGCTAAAAATGGCAGCAAAATCCCTTTCTAATCACGTTGTTATTGTATTTAAAAATAGAAGACTCTTTAGGTAATATGATATTAGATACATTGTTCTGGATAAAAGACAGTCATGGTTGGAAGTCTTAATCATTGCCTATGACAGTCAACATTTCGCTTTAACAAAATATGAGAGGCCTATTTAACATCGTGCTAGAACTTTTTTAAACATAATTCGGTTCAAGTTTTTTTTCTCTTTCTCTTATATTCAATAAAAATATTGCAATGATAAAGTTTCACACACTGAACATTACAAACAGGCTTTTATCGTCCCAAGCCCAACATCAATTTTCTATTAAGCTAGTGTGCATTAAGTTGTTTTGAAAATATATTTACCTAGTTTACGTAGGTAAATACAAGGTACTATTCTTATTGATTATATTCTTAACTATATCTGTTACGGAATTTTGTTCTGTATCTTAATTAAATTTTTTTATTGTTAAAGACTGTATCAAGATTTGTGAAATTATACAGAAGAGGTTTTACTTTGTTTCCACAAACTGTAATATTATACAAATATGGGTTACGAGATTGAATGTGGTGCAATATCACTAGTAATAAATATCACAGCTGTCCTTTACTATGACTTTTAAACGCAGAAAATACAAGAGACCTTTTCAATTAATTAAAATCCTATTACCCTATTACAATAAAACAAAAGTGTCGAATTAGTGAAATTAAGTGTTGTGGTAGCATAATATAACGCATTAGTGTATATATATATAATTATGAAATATAGTTTCAAAAGGAAGAATAACATTCTAGACATATATTAATGGGATTTAACAGGGATTGTGAGAATTGTAGGATACGATATTAACAGACCACGCCTTATAGAGAAAACAATAGAATGATTGAAGTGAGCAACATGTATGTAATTGACAAACTATATGTCATTTACCTTTATTAGTTGGATCTTCGAGAAACTGTTTAAAACCAGTTACAAGTTCTTTGTTAGTGCATTTCCCACCAGTTTCTATCATAAAGTTTAAAACAGACTCTAAACTTAATTCGCTAACCGCCATGTTCAGTAAATAAACATCGCTACCGGAACCGGAAGTGTTGCCAACTGACTTTAAAGTTTATGTAGGTTGAAGTGACAACGAATGTGACATTTCTGGTTGTTTTAATATTATATTTTTTGTTTTGTAGTCAACAAAATAGCAATGTCGTTATTTTATAACCCCAGATTGTCTCTGAGTAGGTCTTGGATCGAAAGTATTTAAACGATGATTAACTCGTCTTTTTAAGAGGTTTGTCGGACAATTTTAAATGTGTTTTTTTCCGTCCCGAAGACGACAGAATGTGATATAAGGGAGATTCCGCTGTTATTTCTAGCAGGTCAAACAACCATGCGGAGGCTCAGAAACTTAATCTTGTATGTGAAATATAAATTGGGACTAATAATATAATCTGTCTGTTCTGACTTTGTTTGGTTACACGATTTATTTTTGTTTTAATTCGTGTCTCTTTGTTTATTCTCACCTTGTATCTTAATTTGTATTTTACTTTAAGAATTAAGATAACCTGTTTTGTAACTTTGTCGAGACTTCTAGGTGTGGGTGGTTGCTAATTAAGTATGAATATGTGAATTCACATTACACTGTCTAAAATCCAAAGCAAATGTTTCTTAAGCGGAAAACGGTGGACAAAGAGATTATAGATATCAGCGAATGTGTGATCGCACTTAACTCTGGTATGGAAACATTGTGCTGAACTTCAGTATCGCTTTACCCTCTAGCAGTGGCGGCTTGTAGATAGAATTAGGGGTTGCTGCTTCAGAGAATTTTTAGCTGTTATTTTTTGTATCGTGTAAAAGGAAACAAACATATAAAAATAATATTTATACATAAACTTGATCGGTTTGCGTTTTAGCCACTGCAGGGTAGTGTGTTTAATTTGTTCACTGAACACTGCCTCGAATTCCCCCTTGTTTTTCAAAAATCCCCTCCTAAATCACAAAATAAGGGGGGAAATTCTGGCCTATTTTTCAAATCCTGGCAGCAACACTGAAGGGGGATAATCTAATTCTACACTTTATCACATTCAAGAATATAAACACCTTTTTAAGTACAACACACGCAGAGTCAAACACTACCTTTCACCTGCACAGTGAGAATGATAGTGCTCTTTCTCCCTAACATGAAGCTTCCTATCTCGGACATGTGAGCATGCACACAACAGCCAAGCAGTGCGTCACTGGAACTGTGAAGCGCACAGTTCTATACAAGGATTTTTGTATGTTTTTCATAAACTAAGGAATGGCTACTGAAATGAAGCTTAAGGATTTATATACTGTACAAGTATAAAGAAAGAATTAAAGTGAAAAGGACTTATTATATTGAATGTTAACGATAATATCGAGTGGAAATAGGGGGTGCTTTAGTTCTGCAGTGCTTATACATGAGCTGCCACTGCACGCTAGAAATAGCTGCCAGATCTCTGTCAAGCCACGCACCTTATAGCCTTAAATAAAGAAGAACCACCTACTGGATAATATGAATCTAAATGAGCTGTTTGAAAAATAAAAATGATCATGGATAGATGCCTTTGATTTTAGGTCTACTCAATCCAGGCTAAGAAAAAACAACTGTGTTGTTGCTTATAGCAATCTTAGGCGGAGTTTAGTGGTACCTTTAGTAGAGGATCTCACTTAGTACCTTGGCACCTTGGGTACTTTTAGCAGAGGAATTCACTCTGTTGTAAGGACTCAGGCCAGTTTTCTAGTTTGGGAATATCTTCCTCTCTCCCTCTATTCAGTCTTGAATGTTCTCTAAAGGGGGTGCATATTCTTGGTGTGCACTGCACACCCATTGGAAATGGCAAAGTCATTATAAATATTAACATTATTCATTAATTTAATAACAAATCTTAATGGAAAACTTTTGTTATACCCCTGTTGAAATTTGGTGGTACTGGGTGTGGCAGCAAACTCTATACAACCTGAGATGGATGGGTGGGGGGGGACATGTGCCCCTCCCTCAAGTAAAGAAAAAAAGTGCACCCTTCTAAATATTTGCCCTCTTCTGGAATTGTATTCCCTTCTTGCCTTGTGCCCTCCCTTCAAGATATTCCTGGGACCAAGCCTGACAACAACCACCATATGCCACTGACTGACACGACTGTCTCTCTTCACTAAAAAGATACAATAATAGAAGTTTCTACAAAAGAACTAGATATTGTGAACCCCTTTTTCTTATGATTTACTGAATACTAAAGTAGCTGATAAACTTATCTATTGCTGATACAATATATGATTTGTTATTAAACATATGGGAGTTTCTCACATATGTAAAATAATGAGTTGAAAAACTTCAGTTAATAGCAGTTATGTCATGTAAAGTTTCCTCTAGTGCTGCTTCAAATCTTAAAAACAACATGTATATAAAAGAGCTACAATAAAATCTGCTACTTGAAAACTTGGGACAATAAAGACTATGCTAACAAGAGAGGACCTTTGCCTTAAAGCCAATGTGTGAAAGAAAATGACATGTTTCAGTCTTATTAGAATTCCTCAATAAAACATTCTAGTCATTGGTCACACTTAGAAGTAATTTATCGAGTGATCCATCTATCCACCCACCCATCCATATATGTGTGTGTGTGTGTGTGTAAGTGTAAATGTATATATTGCATATATATATTATATATATATATATATAAATATATATATATATATATATTTCTTTACTACCCACAAGGGGCTAAACACAGAGAGAACAAACAAACGGATTAAGTCGATTATATCGAACCCAGTGCATAACTGGTACTTATTTAATCAACCCCGAAAGGATGAAAGGTAAAGTCGACCTCGGCGGAATTTGAACTCACAACGTAGCAGCAGACGAAATACGGCTACGCATTTTGCCCGGCGTGCTAACGTCTCTGCCAGGTCACTACCTTATATATATATATAGGAGTAAGAATGGCTGTATGGTACGTAGCATGCTTAACAACCACATGGTTCCGGGGTTCAGTCCCACTGCGTGGTGCCTTGGGCAAATGTCTTCTACTATAGCCTCAGGCTGACCAAAGCCTTGTGAGTGGATTTGGTTGACTGAAACTGAAAGAAGCCCGTCGTATATATGTATATATATATATATGTATGTTTGTGTGTCTCTGTTTGTCCCCCCAACATCGCTTGACAACTAATGTTGGTGTGTTTACATACCCATAACTTAGCAGTTTGGCAAAACAGACCGATAGAATAAGTACTAGGCTTACAATTTGCTCGACTAAAGGCGTGCTCCAGCATGGCTACAGTCAAATGACTGAAACAAGTAATAAAGTATATGTGTGTGTATACATGATCTTATATATATATATATATAGGCGCAGGAGTGGCTGTGTGGTAAGTAGCTTGCTAACCAACCACATGGTTGCGGGTTCAGTCCCACTGCGTGGCATCTTGGGCAAGTGTCTTCTGCTATAGCCCCGGGCCGATCAATGCCTTGTGAGTGGATTTGGTAGACGGAAACTGAAAGAAGCCTGTGGTATATATGTATATATATATATGTGTGTGTGTGTTTGTGTGTCTCTGTTTGTTCCCCTAGCATTGCTTGACAACCGATGCTGGTGTGTCTACGTCCCCGCCACTTAGCAGTTCGGCAAAAGAGACCGATAGAATAAGTACTGGGCTTACAAAGAATAAGTTCCGGTGTCAATTTGATCGACTAAAGGCTGTGCTCCAGCATGGCCACAGTCAAATGACTGAAACAAGTAAAAGTGTAAAAGAGAGTATATATATATATATATATATATATATATAAATTAGAAAAAAACCACCTTTCATGAATTCACTAATGAAAAATTAAATTATGCCATCTAGAAAATTATATATTATAGAAAGATTAAATGTAAGATAAAACATATAATGATGATTAAGTAATGTGCAAAATATTAAATAAAATGTATATATTTAGTAGAATAACGACACTTGTTTCGTGGCTATATTTAAGAAATGATTATAGTAAAAATAGTAGTAGTAAAATCACTTCAATATAAATATAGCCACTCATCAGGTTAAAGATAACTACAATAATAAGATAATTAATATATGCATGCATACTTGCATTCATGCATACATACATGAATTCATGCATACATACATTCATTCATTCATGCATACATTCATTCATTCATTCATACATACATTCATTCATACATACATGTATACTACATACATACATACATACATATGACGGTTGTCTGTGCAATACAAAGCTTAGTGCTGGTATAAGATCTTATGTGGCTTTTTAAACCAGATATACTTTTAAAGAGACATCCATGCAAAGTGCACATTAGTTCCGTATGTATGTTTTGGTGCAGTTAGAACTGCCTGTGATGTCTGATCAGTGGACCTTGAAGTGTTTCTTCAGACATTCATGAGATTTGTAGATCCTGTATTATATGTGACACTGATAAGGGCAAACCAATAAGTGTGTTTTATAAATCAATAGGAAGTGCCCTGTTTTGTGCTCTTGTGTAAGATTTAAGTTCAGCCTTGGACAGGCAGATTTTGCCACAAAATATACAAATAGTAAAATTCCCACAAAATTCATATTCCCTTTCAGTCTGATTTTCACTTATCTTGTAAGATGATAGCCATCTTGTATTCAACCTGATTGTTCTGATTTACTCTGATCCTTGTATGTTGCTGTTATTGCAATGGCATTCACCTGATAGGGGTTAAGCTGGCTCCTACTGAGTTCACTGCATTGTGAGTTCATAGAAGTTTCAAGGGATGATTAGAGTCCATGAAATTAGTTTTTGTCTGTATTTATAGACCATTGTACACAACTGGTGGCAGGTTATCCTCATGTTATGCCTTTTCACTGCAGGATACCTACAGACACAAACTAATGCCACCAGGAAGCCGCCAGATTCTGGAACAGATACCACTTGAAATTCAACATTACTCTCCAGTTAGCTGGCTTGTAGCCCTAGCACTACCAGTGTCAGACCTGTCTGCCTTGGGCAGCCCTACCAGAGACTCAAAGTCCCCAACAGCATAGCTCTGACGCCCACTTGTTTAACCTTCCCACCATGATGAAAGCGAGGGTTGGACTTTGAGGAAGGATCCTTGCTTGTGCATGGGTCTTCTTACATTTCTGCATATGTCACCATGCATCCATCATCATAGGACTTCATAAAATACACAACTGACCCAGAAATGAAATAAATAGTGAGTCATCTGTACATCACTAGATTTAAGTGACAAAAGCTTGTACAACACTTTTGCCACTCCCTTGGTTGTCAAAAAAGGTTCCATTAACAATCATTGCAAAATGACTAGTACTATTTTAACTGAGTATCTCTCTTCTAGGAGAGCAGCCTTCTCCATGACTTTCTCAAAAGTAATGGGAGACTCTTCCACTCTTGAGGGATCTGTTTAACCCATAGGTGGGAGCCTGGCAGAATGGACCTGGGAATAATAATAATTGAAGTGTGACTTTATACCCCCTGTAACTCCAGAACTCCTGAACTGAAGACCACCACTGGATGCAGTTTAATTCATTTGCAGGACATACATACATACATACATAGTATATGTAGATACATACATACATGCATACATACATACACACATATATACGTACATACATGCATACATGCAAATGTTAATGCACATGTAGGTGCAACCATATGATCCTTGGTTTATCCCGCTGTGTAGCATAGTGGACAAAATATCATTTTCTGTACCCTTGGCTTGGCTATATCTTATGTGTGAAACTGGATAGGCAGAAGCTGTGTAGAAGCTTGTTGGGTGGATTATACCTGCATTTGAAGAGGAACAGCTATGTGAAGCTGATTCTACCTAATAATAATATTAAGTGTACACATGTCTGTGGAATGTTAACCACTTCTAAGTTAATTAAGGAGCTGGTAATTAACTTGATTGAACAACTGAATTCTCATTGTAGAATGATGGAAAGTCACCAAGACCACTACCATATGTACATATAGTAAATAGATGCTGCACAAGAACCTTGAAAATGCAATCATAGTTAATCTAAACAAGATATTTATTCATTGGAAAAACACAATAACCCAACAGATAATCGCTCTGTAACTTTAAGTCTATGTGGATTAAACTAATAATGGGAAAAATGCTTTCAAGTTTTGGCACAAAGCCAACAGTTTTGAGGGGAGGTGGGGGACAAGTTGATTATATTAATTCCAGTACTTGATTGGCCCTTAGGTTGGATTTGAATTTAGAATATAAAGAGTCCGAAGTGATGCTGCCGAGCTGACACACTAATAATTCTGCCTTAATGAATAGGAAGAATGGACTCCAAATTTGTCACATAAAGAAAATATGGAATATTTATCAAAAGTTATAAGAGGTATCTAGATGTTTTGGTGACTAATCACCTCATTAACTGCTTTTAGACTAAAGACGGTTACTAGCTCAACAACGCTATATTTAGCAGTTACTAATAATGTGAGTGGTCATATATGTATTAAGTAGGAGTGGGCAGCAGTTACTTTAGATAACAACAAAAAATAATAACTCTTTGGAAAGATACTGAAAATACTTTCAGGGTGTGTCTGTGTTTGTCCCCCAACATTGTGTGTGTGTGTACATGTGTGTGATTTGTTGTTGGTGGTGGTGGTAGTAGTGAGGTACAAGGAGTCATATGATTGTTAAATGCACATAATTCTAAGCAGTACAATTTTAGTTCATGAGAATGAAGATTTTAGTCACTGAGGGGACACAATGTTGCAACAGGTAGTTAGTGCAATGAGTTTGTGACTATGAATTTACAAAAATTATGTGAATAATATATACAGGCGCAGGAGTGGCTGTGTGGTAAGTAGCTTGCTTAATAACCACATGGTTCCAGGTTCAGTCCCACTGCGTGGCACCTTGGGCAAGTGTCTTCTACTATAGCCTCAGGCTGACCAAAGCCTTGTGAGTGGATTTGGTGGACGGAAACTGAAAGAAGCCCGTCATATATGTATATATATGAGCGACTGAAGAAGGGGATTTTTCGTTGTGCTTATTGTCCTGTATCTCTTTTTTTCTTTTTTGCTTGTCCTGTTCCTTGGTTTGTGTCTATGTTTTTCATCTCTCTATGTGTTCGACGTCTTTTTGGTGTCCTGTACACATATATGCGTGTATATGTACATGTAGAGGTAGGTACGTACATATATGTTTATATATATGCATATGTTCTATTTTATTAACATATTATACGACTAAACGCACGCACCCTATTAAGTAAGATTGTTCTGTTTATCAAGTTAGCCTTGATATTAACTCTCACGCGACTCTGCATCTTTCTTTCTTTCTCTCCCATTCCCTTTTCCGTCCTTTTTCCCTCACTTAACTTGTCTCTTCCTCTCTCTCTCATTCTTCATTCTCTCTCTCCCCCTCACCATTCTTCATGGTCTCCTCGCACCATTCCCCTTCTTCTCTCTCTTCCTCTTGCTCCTCCTCCCCCATTCCCGTCGTCCATCTGTGACGATACTTCCGTCGTAACTGCTATCCTGTCTTTTCTCGCCCGCCTTCTAAGGCCACTGGTCGACATTCTTTCTCTCTCGTCGTCCACTATAATCCAGCGTTTGCATTACTTTTTTCGTCTGGCATAAACAGCCCTTCTTATCTTGTTCTCCTTGTCCTGTCTCTCACTGTTATATATTTATTTTTCAACTGTTTATATATAATTTTTTTTTTTTTTTTTACTGTTTATATGTTTGTACTGTCGTTATCGTCTTGCTTTTTTTACCATTTTTTACCCCTCTGCGAAAAGATCTCAGAATTTTAATTGATTTGCTTTTCGCAGGAAGGAAGTTTCTTCGAAGTATACGTCTCGCTTTTATCCTTCGAAACGTAGAGTAGATGAAACCTTAGCGACTGAAGAAGGGGATTTTTCGTTGTGCTTATTGTCCTGTATCTCTTTTTTTCTTTTTTGCTTGTCCTGTTCCTTGGTTTGTGTCTATGTTTTTCGTCTCTCTATGTGTTCGACGTCTTTTTGGTGTCCTGTACACATATATGCGTGTATATGTACATGTAGAGGTAGGTACGTACATATATGTTTATATATATGCATATGTTCTATTTTATTAACATATATATATATATATATATATGTATATGTATGTGTATGTGTGTGCGTGTGTGTCTGTGTTTGTCCCCCAACATCACTTGACAACCAATGCTGGTGTATTTATGTCCCTGTAACTTAGTAGTTTGGCAAAAGAGACCGATAGAATAAGTGCTAGGCTTACAAAGAATAAGTCCTGGGGTCGATTTCTTTGACTAAAAGGTGGTGCTCCAGCATGGCCGCAGTCAAATGATTGAAACAATTAAAAGAGTATATTTAGATATACTGCAAAAAAAAAAATTAAATATTTAATGCAAGTTATACATGTATACATATCACTGTATCACTGTACTGACCAGACTATTGGCTGCTGTTATACATCGCTGGTCACAATGCACTTCCTATTCTTTCTGGATTGTGTTATTCTTTATCATCTTGTTCCATACTGCTTAACTAAATCATCTTCTTATTGTCATAGATGCTTTTCCTGATCTCTTGGATACCACTCAATAATTGTACTTTCAGTATTCTGTTGCCGTTTCATTCACTCTTCTTTGTTCTTGAATTATTTCATTTTGGATATGCTTTCATAATTGCTCTTTTAGCATGGACCTTTCCATAGCTTTTTGCATTGAAGCCAATTGATGTTCTTCCCTCTTTGCAGTTTTTCACGTCTCATTTGCATAAAAGAGTGCAGGTAGGATAGTGATATTGAAGAGTTTGGCTTGTATGGTCTTATTCATCTTTGCTTTAAGCACATCATTTATTAAGACAAATGCCTTCCATCTTGCCCTTATTCTCATTGAGATTTCCACATCCATGTCTTGGCACATATTCACTGTGTGCTCTAAGTAGATGAACTCCTTTACTTCCTCAGTTTCAATGCTTTCTTCTGCTATTTGGCTTTATGCTACTTCTTTGGACTGCGTGTATTTTGATTTTGTGTGTGTGTGTGTGTGTGTGTGTGTGTGTGAGAGTGTGTGTGTGTGTGTGTGTCTGTGTGTGTGTCTGTGTGTGTGTGTGTGTGTGTGTGCGCATGTGTGTGTGTGTGATTTGTTGTTGGTGTTGTTGCTGTTCAGCTCTAGCAGAACCATAATCAAGTATAACAGTTTATGACCATCACATCAAGTTGTAAAACACAGCCTCAGAAAACACCCAATGTATACCAGCTTGGACAATGCAAATGTTAAATGATAATGATGATAATGACATTCATACATAGAAAAATAAAAGAGAAAGAGGACATTTATGGACCTTTGATATGGAGTTAGTCAATCTAGTACCCAAGATACACATTCAGCTTCATACCTATTATTATTGGAGCAACAGGATACATAACAACCCGTCTGAAGCAAAGTAAGTTTCTTGGAGAGAGAACGCAGAACCTTAATTCATACACTACAAATAGTCTTGATACTTGGGACTATAAAAATCTGCTAGAACTTCTTCAAATTGAAAGGATGATGAACGCATTATTTCACAACTTTGCTACCAGGCAGGTGGGTAGTCGAAATGTATTCTAAATTTAAAAGAGAAAGAAAACATACATACATACATATTCAGTATCAGGCAATGGCTCTCACGGCTTCTGATCTTAACTGATTGGAAGTGTTATCATGTACATTGTTTTGTCTTGGTATAAAAGATGGGCTACAGCAAATATTCTGCTCAATACCACAGATTTGCTTATCAGTTGTTTGACCTAAACCAGTTGAGCATGTACCTTAATGGCTGACGATATTTGCATCTCTGATCACAAGCAGAAGTAATGGGGGAGCATCATAGCCATGTGTTGAGAGGAATTTTGGGGGGTTTGGATAATTCACCTTTAGAAACATGGGTGTTTTGTTCAACATCCTTAAACAATCCTTATTCAAGGACCATTTGAGCAGGATGGGCTACTTAACCTGAAGAAAATTCTAACTGGGCCCCACCTGCAAGGTCATGTACTGTTAATCATGATATGAAATCACCATGTCGCGCACATATGGTTGTGATGCATGTGCTTGGTGTACCCTTATCAGACGGGTAGTCATGATGGGTATATTGGACATCGTATATTTTACTCCAGTGTCACTTTGATAGCATGCACTGCTCTATCATACATACATACATGCATATGTACATACATACAAACATGTGTCTATGGTTGTGTGTCTATGTATATGCTTTAATGTATTATTTGCTGTAAATATCTATCTCTTGTATTTATGGAAACTATATATCATTGTGCTTGTCACATGCTTACATATTAAAAAAATATATATGTATTGTGTATATTAAAAACTCATAGTTTTGATATTTATGATATATGAGTATGAGTGTCTAAAGAAGTATTGCTGATACATACATACATACATACATACATACATACATACATATATACATATATACATACGTACATATATATATATACATATATATATATATATATATAATATATATAATATATATATATATATAATATATATATATATATATATATATATATTTATATATATATATATATATAGCAATTAAGGACAACTACTTAATAAGGAAAACTTAACAAGAAATTGTCAGGTAGATAGCGTGAAAACCTCATAAGAGAAAAAATTTCGAAAATAATTATTTCTTATTGAACATATTAATTTATATATAGAGGGCATTATACATACATGCCAGAGGGCATTATACATACATGCCACATGCTAAGAGGGACAATTAGTCATTTCTACCAAAAATATTACTAAATGTCTTACTTTGAAAAATTGCATTCGGTGGGATTAGTAATATTTTTGGTAGAAATGACTAATTGTCCCTCTTAGCGTGTGGCATGTATGTATAATGCCCTCTATATATAAATATATATATATATAGGTAAACAGTAAAAATAATTACAGACATGGACAAGAACATGAAACACCACAGAGACGACACAAGAACCACAGGACGGGACACTCGAAGCCCTCAGTCATCAGCCAAGAACCAGATCATCCCAGCAACCTCGGCCGACCAATCCCGAGACCGCTCCGATTTGGGCAGCCCGCCAAGGGAAATCTAAGCCAAGCGCATTAGATCCCCTGGAAGAAAGCTTCGAATGTATACAACACGAGGACGGAAAACGAACGAAGTACACGAACAAAAATACAGAATACGTGACACCAATAAGAATACAAAAACGTAAAAACAATAACGGTAAAAATAAAAAACAAAACAAAACCAGGACGTAGGACAAGGGTCTTTCGACAGGACGAGTTGAGTTTAGGGCTGGCTTATGAAGTTGTGCCTAATGGCCGCAGGGAGATGAACAAATACGTGTTGCTTCGGCGACTGCTGGAACGAAAAGAGCGCTCAACAGTGGCTAGCGGTCACGTGAGAACAAAAGACAGGAGAAAGGGACAGATGAAAAGAGAGAGAAGGTGGACGAGGGAGGAGAAGAAAGAGACAGATCGAGGGGACTGGAGGTGAGAGAGATAGAGAAACGTAGAAGGGGGGGAAAGACGGATGGAGAGGGAAAGAAAGGAAGGGGAATAAGGGAGGAGAGAGAGAGAGAGAGAGAAAGAGACAGATCAAGAGTCGTATCAATGCTAGAGAAAAAATATACTTATCGTATAAGGACAATTGTGGATACGTAGCCGCCGATTATATAGGTAAACAGTAAAAATAATTACAGACATGGACAAGAACATGAAACACCACAGAGACGACACAAGAACCACAGGACGGGACACTCGAAGCCCTCAGTCATCAGCCAAGAACCAGATCATCCCAGCAACCTCGGCCGACCAATCCCGAGACCGCTCCGATTTGGGCAGCCCGCCAAGGGAAATCTAAGCCAAGCGCATTAGATCCCCTGGAAGAAAGCTTCGAATGTATACAACACGAGGACGGAAAACGAACGAAGTACACGAACAAAAATACAGAATACGTGACACCAATAAGAATACAAAAACGTAAAAACAATATATATATATATACATACATATATATGCATGCACACACACACACACACATGCATGTATATATACATACATATATGTAAATATATATACTTATATATATATATATATTTATTTATTTATACACATACACTAAGAGACAGATACACACATACAGGTGTCCTCCTCATCATCATCGTTTAACGTCCACTTAAACGATGATGATGAGGAGGAAGAGGACACCTATATGTGTATATCTAACTGTGTGTATGTGTATAAATAAATAAATGAATAAATAAATAAATAAATAAATAAATAAATAAATAAATAAATATATATATATATATATATATATATGTAACTTGACGACCAAGACAAATGTGCAGTTACAGTAAATATAAATATTTGAGATATTTAAAAGAAAAACTATGAAGAAACAAACCACTCCACCACCAGCTTTTGTGAAGTTATTATATTGCATTGGAAATTTAGCATATAAACAGTAGATGAAACACATTAACATAATATGTTGGAATTTTGAATGATTAAAGATAATTTTTAATATTTTTGCAGATGCAACCAATTTTTTGAGTAGCTAAGGAAAATAACAAAATAAGCTACTTAGCAAATATATAAATAAATAAATGAATAAATGAAAGTAATAACAATAATAATTATTAATAGAATATTTCATTGTTGATTATTCCATATTTATGATGAAAATGACAATGATGATGAAGATGATTTATATTTTTAAAATGATATTTTCTTGCACTAAAATAAATAATAATAACAATAATAATAATATAATAATAATAATAATAATAATAATAATAATAATAATAATAATCCTTTCTTTATTGGTCACAAGGGCCAAACACAAAACCATATAGAGACAATACAAAATGAGAGACAAGTGGGGTTTAAAACAGAAAAGGAAACAAAAGCAGTTAACAAAAACAAGGAAACAAAATCATTTAACAAAAGATCTAACAACAAAATTCCCCAAAAGTGGGGAGTTCCAATCAAGGCCAACTAGGGCACCCACATATCCTGGTCTCCCAGACTGCCAAGAGCACATCAAGGAGGCACCCCTCTTCCCTTCAACTGCTCTGGCTTACAGACGAATATTCAGAGTAGGCCCATTCACATGAGTCATTTTTGCAACAGTCACCTACCTTTCTACTACATTACTCGGAGGCAGTACTTACCTCTCTACCTTCACTTTCCTTTCCAAATGGAACTTGAAAAAGTCGATGAGGGCTTGGCTGAAGAGGAAAGTGTCTATCTTCAGTCCTTTCAGCCTCTTTCGTTATAGAGGAAAACTGCCTTTCCCTCCTGGCCAAAAGAAGGCAGTAGGGCGATCCTCACAATGGACTCGGCTGATAATCGGATCAGCTCTACGCATGATAACAGCTGCTCGACAAAATTCCACAAGTCAGTAATGCACGTACATTGGACGAGTGCATGCAGGTTGGTTTCATTGCCCTGTGCACACTTCAGACAGGTCCGTCTGACAGCACTTCCATGTTTGTAGAGCTTGTCTCGAACCAGCAGAGCTCCTCGACAGCACTGTAAGGCCAGGGATTTCTGGAAGATATCGATAGGCCCTGGCCCGAAAGTCCTCCGGAAAAGACCAGTTAGTTGATCCCTCCTGATGCCCAGAGTTCCCCCCCTAATATGTTGTCACTCTTTTCCTCCGCTAATCCCTCACAGAACTTCATAGTGGAACTTCCACTGACTGCGTTGCCCAACTGGCAGTAAGCTGTGAGCACTTGCTGACACTCCAGGTGCCAAATGCACTTTCTAGGTCTACGCTCAACCCAGGACTGTAGCTCCATCAATTAGACAAGCTGCAGAAAGTCCCGTTTGACAAAGGGCAACTACACCTGCTCACCATAAAGGAAACACTGGAGGTATCATATCCTCAGCGCATGTCTGTGCTTCATTAGCCACAGCATGCCTAGTCCTCCAGTCAGCTGCTGTTGACAGCAGATGGACCGTCTGACAAGCAGAACATCTCCCTTTCATAGAAAGTGGAAGAGCAAGTGCTCCAACTTTATCAGGCACGAAGTGGGGCAAAGGACGACGGTCAAGCGTTAGTAGATGATGGAAGCGATGAACGCATTCGCCACCTCCACTCGACCCTTCTAGTACTAACAGTTTACTCCTGATTTTGACTGCCATTATCATTGTAGATGAAGGCCTAGGTGAGCTCAAAACTTACCATCTAAAACATCCTGGACAATATAACAAAAGCAGAAGGTGTAAGGTTCAATGCTTTATACCTGCATTTTGATCACAAGTTAAATCTTAGCTTAAACTGTTCTTCAATATTCCATAGTCTAATTTCCCCTCTCAACATAAATGCCATTCCATATTTTGCACTTCCACTATAAAGCTTTCTTATTCAATTGCACTTAATTTTGGATCAATTATTGTGGCTGCCAATAGATGAAAATTTGGTCTAATCCATACGTTCACTTGAGTATCTTACAACAATATATCTGGTAACCCTGAATATAATAATTATAATAATGAATTTTGTGTGATTAGAAGCAATATTAGCAGCTCTAATAACAGTAGTAATATTATCCACAATATAATATAAGTACTCCCTCTGTTATGACAATGAGGGTTCCAGTTAATCTGATCAATGGAACATCCAGCTTGTGAAATTAACATGCAAGTGGCTGAGTACTCCACAAACCCGTGTACTCATAACGTAATTCTCAAGGGGATTCAGCGTGACACAAATGAGACAAGGCTGGCTCTTTGAAATACAGCTACCACTCATTTTTGCCAGCAGAGTGGACTGGAGCAACGTGAAATAAAGTGTCTTACTCAAGGACACAACATGTCGCCAGGAATTGAACTCACAACCTTACGATCATAAGCTGAACACCCTAACCACTTATCCACAGTAACAATTTCTGAAAATAACAACCTTACTGGAGGAGAAAGCAAAACTAAAGCTTAAAATAAAAATATACTTTGGAACTGGCACTTGTGCCCCATGCTAGGAGCACCATCCGAGCATGATTGTTGCCACAGTGGCTAACTGGCTTCCGTGCCAGTGGCATGTAAAAGGCACCAGTCGAGCGTGATCGTTACCAGCACCGCCTTACTGGCACCTGTGCCGGTGGCATGTGTAAAAAGATTCGAGCGAGGTCATTGCCAGTACCTCCTGACTTGCCCCCGTGCCGGTGGCACATAAAAGCACCCACTACACTCTCGGATTGGTTGGTGTTAGGAAGGGCATCCAGCTGTAGAAACTCTGCTAGATCAAGATTGGAGCCTGGTGCAGCCATCAGGTTCGCCAGCCCTCAGTCAAATCGTCCAACCCATGCTAGCATGGAAAGCGGAGATTAAACGATGATGATGATGATGATGATGATGGTGAATCTCTTTCACATGACTAGAATCAGTTATGGAGTTGCCAGAAGATTCTCATAGAAAACCTGAACAGGCATTGTGTTGCTGCAAAGATTATCATTCAGCTCTGGATGCTCGATTAAAAGCAGCAGTCTTGATGTTGATTGAGATTACTAGGGGCAGCCGTTTGGATGCTGACTGGACACTGACCCTCTTTTGGTGACAGTACTTTTTAGCACCAGAGGGACACACACTCACACACATACAGAGTTATAGAAATACACATGCATGCACACAAACACATGCACACACACACACACGCACGCACGCAGCATGCATACACATACACATGTACACACACAAGCATGCACACACACACACATACACATATATACACACATACACATGTAGTATATAAGCTCAAATATACACATGTAGAATGAAAGAGAGGAGAAGGAGAATGAGAGAGAGGGAAGCATGAGAGAGAGGGAAGCATGAGAGAGAGGGAGCATGAGAGAGAGGGAAGCATGAGAGAGAGAGATTATAATTTATTAATTGAACCTGAGTGACGTAAACACTTTTCCTCTCCTTATGTACATAGAGAAATATGCTCACACACACACAGAGTGAGAGGGGTGGGGAAGAGAGAGGGGGAAGAGGAAGTGAGAGGGGAGAGAAAGAGGGAGGGGAGAGAAAGAGAGAGAAAGAGCAAAGGAGAAAACTTGAAAAATATTAAAACATCTAATATCAAATAAGCCAGCATTGAATTAGCGACACCAAAATGGCAGTGCCAGAACCTCTTATTTCCCTTTTGATATTTACCTTGTGGTTTGTGAGAATGCTGACAAAGGTTTACCATTCTGGTTAAAATTCTATATAAAGGAAATTTTTGGTTAGGAAAGTAAGATTTCTAGTAAACCGTGTTAAAGGTTAGAGAAGGGAGACTGAATGGTTAATTGAAAGAAATTAAATAAAACTTCACATGAGTGAAAGTAAAAGTGCAATTATGTTAAGTTGTGTAATTGTAAGGGTATTATTTATTTTGAATTTCCAGAAGGTCATAATGAAAATAAAACAAGCCGAAAAAATATTTTTCTTTGTTCTGTATAATATGTATGTATGTGGGCATGTGTGCTTTTGCATGTGTCTGTATATGTGTGTGTCTTTGTGTGATAGTCAGAAACTGAAAGATGCCTGTTGTGTGTGTGTGTCTTTGTACTCAGTTCTATGTGTGTGTACTGGTACACTTTTGCTTGTATGTGTGCTTATATAACTATTTGCATTGTGTTATTATTTGGTAAGTTGATGGTGTGTTAGTTAGTATTGTAAGTGAAAGCATAATCAGATAAAGAGGTATCAGTTGAAAGTTTCTCGTTGAATATATGATTTATATGCTCTATTTAATTCTATTATATATATATATATTAAATAAAACTTAAAGTGTGTGAAAGTCAATGTGCAATTATACATATATGTATATGTATATACACACATATATATATATATATATACATATATGTGTGTGTATATATATATATATATATATATATATATATATATATAGTTAATCCAAACTAGAAAGCACAAAAAAAAAGACACAACAACACGAGGACGTGGAACAAATATAGTATTATTGGACACTCAGGAAAGAAGGAAAGAACGAGGGTTTAACGTTTCGAGCGGAGCTCTTCGTCGGAAACATAGGAGAAGGAAAGATCCAGAGAAGGGAAGACAGAGGAAAACAAATTGCCGACGGTACACATGCATATATATATATATATATATATATATATATACACACATACATACTTACACACACACACACATATATATATATATATATATATATATCACGTGACCGACCAGACCATCAGATGTTGTTACACATCGCTGGTCACAATGCGTTCGCATTGTTTTAGCCTTCGAATGATACCACCCCGCTGGCTAAGCGAGCAGGCCAACAGAAGAAAGAATGGTGAAAGAGTACAGCAGGGATCACCACCCCCTGCCGGAGCCTCGTGGAGGTTTTGAGTGTTTTCGCTCAATAAACACTCACAACGCCCGGCCTGGGAATCGAAACCGCGATCCTACGACTGCGAGTCCCACTGGGCCATTGTGCCTCCACACACACACACACATATATAGTAGTTTGTTTAAAAACGTAAATACTCTTAACTGTTGATATAAGCGTATTATGCATGTTTGTTTAAGTTATTTACTTTTCAAAAATTTATATTGGTTTCAAATTTTGGCACAAGACCACCAATTTCAGAGGAAGTGGGTAAGTCAATGCCAGTGCTTAACTGCTACTCATTTCATCAGCTCGGAACGGATGAAAAGCAAAGTCAACATTTTGCCCGGTGTGCTAACAATTGTGCTAGATCACCGCCATAATTTGTGGACTTATATGAACATAACGATTGAAAATTAAAGCGTATAGTTTTAGGCACCTGATGAACCTGAAACCATGTGATTACAAAGTGAGCTTCTATCGTGTATGTATGTATGTATGTATGTATGTATGTATGTATGTATGTATGTATGTATGTATGTATGTATGTATGTATGCATGTTTGTATATATATATGTATGTGTGTGTATGTATGTATGTGTGTATGCATGTATGTATGCATGTATGTATGTACGTATGCATGTTTGTATATATATATGTATGTGTGTGTATGCATGTATATGTGTGTGTGCATATATGTATGTATGCGTATGTATGTATGTATGTATGTGTGTATGTATGTGTATGTATGTATATGTGTGTGTACATATATCTATGTATATGTGTATGTATATATATGTGTATGCATGTGTGTATGTATGTGTATGTATGTGTGTTGTCTTTCATTATTGTAAAGTGGAAAGTGTTTGTGGATTCTTAGCTTGTGGGGATACTTACTTTGGTATTGTTTGGTTTTCTTTATAGGTAACCTCATTAGCCTTGGACAATGTGTACATATTTGGTATCTAGTTTTGGGAGGTCCTATGGAATGTACTACAAGGAGGTGCTGAAAAGTTCCTGGCTTTGGGTAAAAGAAAATAAGGATGATCAATCAATTATGATTTTATTCAACATATTACCCTCTCAGATTCACACACTTATTTCAGAAGTCCTTCAGTTTTTCTAAACTCTGTAAAAAGAACTAGGAAATTCGGGCCTTTAACCAGGTCTCAGAGTGAAATTTTGTTCCTTTGAGTCCTTTCTTCAGTTGTGGAAAGAAATGATAGCCAGAGGGGGCCACGTCAGGAGAGTAAGGTGAGTACTTACCAGTTTGAAGCTAAAGCTGTGTATTGTCCGTAAAGCTTCAGGTGATATGTGAGCTGGCATATTGTCCTGCAAAAACAGTACACCACGGCTCAGCTTTCTATGGTGTTTCTGCTTCAAAGACTCACGCAGTTCATCCAACAGACACAAGTAGTATTCTGAATTGATAGTGTGACCTTTTGGCAGGTATTTTATGAGGTGGCGAGCTGGCAGAAACGTTAGCACGTCGGGCGAAATGCTTAGCGGTATTTCGTCAAATTCCGCCGAGATCGACTTTGCCTTTCATCCTTTCGGGGTTGATTAAATAAGTACCAGTTACGCACAGGAGTCGATATAATCGACTCAATCCATTTGTCTGTCTTTGTTTTCCCCCTCTGTGTGTAGCTCCTTGTGGGCAGTAAAGAAATAGGTATTTTATGAGGAGTACTCCATCTTTGTCCCAGAACATTGAAGCCAGAATCTTTCCAGCTGACTTTTAGACCCGAAACTTCTTGGGACCCGGTAATCTGCTGTGTGCCACTATATTGAATGCTGCTTGGTGATGGGATTATAATGATGAAACCAAGTTTCATTCATGGTAACTAAACGAGTCATAAAATCAGCCTCTCCCACTGCAAACTGGCCCAAAATTGCCTTTGGTGTCATCACTCTGATATATTTCTGATCTGCGTTCATGCATTTCGGCACCCATTTTGTGGAAAACTTTCTCATGTCCAATACTTTCACGGGAAACCCCCAGCATTTCAGCTATGATTTTAACTGAAATTTGGCAGTCCTCAAAAATCATGATATGCATAATGTCAGCTTTGTCCTTTGTGGTTGTGGAAGTTGGCTGCCTTGACCTACTAATATATGTACACTGTTGTTTACGTATACACACACATATGTGGTATTGTCAGTCTGAACAAAATATTAGAGCACTTATTGAAAATAGTACGAAATATATGAAAATATACTAACAAGCTAATTTCGCTTACAAAGATATTGAGTCTTATGGTGACTATCACGTTAGGATGGCCTTTTAGTTAGTTAGTTAGTTAGTTGATTTGGCTCAAAAGCAAATAGCAAGGCCATGTAGGGGACATGGAGTTAAGTACAGGGTGGTGTTCATGTAAAGAGTTCAGGCCACTTGAGGTCAAGGGAGACTTTGAACAAAGCGGTCGTCGGCATCTTCACCATCTCGTCTGGTAGCTTGTTCCACGGATCCGCAACCCGGACGGAGAAAGCTCCTCTCCTTCGATTGAGATGAAATCGTCGCAAGTAGAGCTTTTCGGAATGACCCCGCAGCCGACGCTCTGGAGCAGGAGTGAAGAACAGCTCTTTCGAGAGGTTACGCTTTCTGCTTATGATGATGTGAGCGAGAATGAGATCACCACGGCGGCGGGGTTTTTCTAGAGAATGGTTTCAGGTTCAGTTCCAAGGCATGGTAGATTAGGCTAGTGTTTTCTGCTATAGCTCTGGGTCGATCAATACCTTCTGGGTGAATTTGGTTGATGGAATCTATGTGGAATCCTATCGTGTATGTATGTATGTATGTATGTATGTATGTATGTATGTATGTATGTATGTATGTATGTATGCGTGTGTGTATGCATGTATGTATGTATGTATGTATGTATGTATGTATGTATGTATATGTATGTATGTGTGTGTATGTGTGTGTGTATGTATGCATGTATATATGTATGTATGTATATATGTATGTGTGTGTATGTGAGTGTGTGTATGTGTGTATGTAGGTATGTGTGAATATATGTATGTGTATGTGTGTATGTACGCATGTGTTTGTCTGTATGTGTATGTATATATATGTGTATGTATGTGTATATGCGTATGTATGTGAGTGTATGCATGTATGTATGTATTTATGTACGTACGTACGTGTGTATGTATGTGCGTATGTATATATGTGTGTATATATGTATGTATGTGTGTGTCTGTATGCATGTACGTATGTGTGTGCATGCATGTATGTATGCATGTGTGTATGTATGAGTGTATTATGTGTATATGTCTGTTACCCCACCTGCTAGTTGACAACTGGTGATAGTTTGTTTATGTCCTCATAACTTAACAATTTTGCAAAGCAAACCAATAGAATATATACTGGAGTCAATTTCTTCGACAAAATACTTCAGGGCACTGCTGCAGCATGGTTGCTGTCCAGTTGACTGAAACGAATAAAAATTCCAGGCACACATATACATTCATGGTGTAGCAAATACCGTACGACATTCTTGATTAATCAAAATTATCTTCTCCTCAAGAAAACGTATCATAATTACCAAAAGGCAAATTCAGACCAGCTCCACATAAGAAGGGGAAGTTATCTCTGAAATCAAAACTCTTCCAAAGTTGATATACCATTAAGGAAAAGGAGATGTTTGTTGTCTGGAGACAAGAGGACAGTCGTAGACATGTGTTTCTACCTCAATTGGAATCATCAGCATGACAATTATCCAAACTTAACTCAAGAAGCCAAGGGACTTAGACTTATACAAAAAGTGTAGAACCCATAAAGGACTAGATAATTTGCATAATTTAAACAAAAAGGTGTTAAGAGAAATAACTGAGAGAGGTCAGTGGCATGCATTTGAACAACATAGACAAATACAGGTATATCAAATACCATACAACAAGAATTCTTGATTTATTACAATTTTTTCTACCTTTAGATTGATATTAAAAAAAATAATTTTAGGCTTTGCGTGGGCACTCAAATGGCTATTCACGTAGTTTTTCACAAAAACTTTGATCTTTAAAATATAATATTAAACGAATTTGGAATATAATTCAATGTCCAAAGGTAAGTCTAAAGTTATCAACACTTTCGCTAACGCCCTTCTTCAGGTTGGCCGCACAACCTTCACGGCTCACGCACTAAAAGGTGGTACTTGAGATTTGACCTTAATTGCTCCAGTTTTCTTTCTTGTGTTACAAAGTAAACATGGCCAGGAGTGGCTGAGTGGTAAGTAGTAAGCAAGCTTACTACCGCATGGTTCCGGGTTCATTCCCACTGCGTGGCACCTTGGGCAAGTGTCTTCTGCTATAGCCTCGGGCTGACCAAAGCCTTGTGAGTGATTTGGCAGACGGAAAGTGAAAGAAGCCCGTCGTATATATGTATATATATATATATATATATGTATGTGTGTGTATATGTTTGTGTGTCTGTGTTTGTCCCCCCAACATCGCTTGACAACTGATGGTGGTGTATTTACGTCCCCGTAACTTAGCGGTTCGGCATAAGAGACCGATAGAATAAGTACTAGGCTTATAAAGAATAAGTCCTGGGGTCGATTTGCTCGACTAAAGACATTGCTCCAACATGGCCGCAGTCAAATGACTGAAACAACTAAAAGAGTAAAAGAGTATGGCTACTCCACTAGCAATGAGCACCATCGAAGAACAGGGATCAGTAATCTGATTTCTCTCGTCTGAAGGTGTGCCTGGGCTGAAATTCACTGCACGCTTTCAGTTCAATGTGGTGGTGTATAGCTTAGTGGTTAGAGTGATGGTCTGATGATTGTAAGATGGTGGTTTCGATTCCGGGACCGGGTGGTGTGTTGTTTTGAGCAAAACATTTCATTTCACATTGCTCCAGTTCATTCAGCTGGTAAAAATGAGTATATCAGCGACTGTTCAGCATCCTATCCAGGGAGGAATGTATACGACAGAGACACCGGGAAACCGGCCTTAAGCTCCTTACTGAGTAAAGTGGACTAACCATTTCATTACAAACGGAGACAGCGCTCTACTGTGAAGAAGTCTATATGAGTGGATCGAGAAGTTTAAAAAGTGTGATACACGAGAGGTTTAAACATGCATGATACACGAACAGGGAGGGCGTGTATCAACCTTCACCATTGATGTGAAGAGTAAGCAAGCTCGACAGATGGTTCTGTCAAACCGAAGAGTAACCATCAACGAGGTGGCATGTTCTCTGAAAATTAGTCAGGACTCTGCAAATGAGATCATCTATAAGCTCTTCGCTTCTGTAAAGTCTGTGCGAGATGAGTGCCAAAAGAGCTTACTGAAGAGCATAAGCACAATCATGTGGGGAGCTGTTAACACTTGCTCGATCGCTACATCAATGAAGACAACACGTTTTAGAAGAGAATAGTCACGGTTGATGAGATTGGTCCCATCACTTTGAGTCAGAATCCAAAAGGTGGAGTATGGAGTGGGAACACCCGGAATCATCAGCGAAAAGAAACTCAAGACTCAACCTTCCTCAGGAAAAGCGATGCAAACCATCTTTTGGGACTCAAAAGGGCCTATACTGGAACATCATTTTTGAAAGGGATTTACAGTCACCAATGTCGGTTACAGTGAAATACTGGCCAACAAAATGAAACCAACAATTTGCACTAAACACTGAAGTCTATTGTCAAATTAAGTGTTATTGTTGCAAACAAACAAACAAACAGAAATAGCGTATATTAAATCACGTAACCTGGAAAACATTACTTTTACTAGCAGTATCGTTGCTCAGGTTTGTTTCCACTCTTTAGAATTGGAATTTTTGAAAAGTAAAACTTTTGCATTATGTAGCTTGTTATTCTCTTTAAGTGAACATTTTTCTGGTTGAAATACACTGAAAAATGGTGACACAGTAGTCAAAAAATCGTAAAAAATAGGGATTTTCAAAGAAAAAAAGCACCTTTTTGATGTAAATAATTTTTGGTTTTAACACGGTCCGATTTGAATTTTCTCTTCTACGGAAGGAAGAGCAAACCTTCTTCTGTCATACACTCAATTTTGGTCAACTTGCGCCGCAGGGTCTCGGAGGAGATAGTGTTAGTTGATAGCTACCAAACCTGCCATACACAGACAACTTCAGCTTTATATATATAGAGAGATAGAGATTTAAAAAAAAAAGAAAAGTAGGGTAATTACAGATGGAAAGCCTTTGATGCTAAATCTACTCGATCAGGGGTAATATGAAGCTAAACATAGCAACTATAGTAATTAATAAATTGTGTTCTTATTGATAGTTGCCAATCAGACGTCATGTTTATATTTATGACATCAATCTATCTATTACGTTTGTTTATATAGATATTCTTTGAGATACGTTGTAGCTCATGTACATTGTCGTGATATTATTGCTGGTGCAGAATGGACGACATATCGTTTAGCAAAATAGTTCAGGGAATAAGGCAGGTTCGTTCAGTTTTCAATCATATGTTGTTCGTCTTATTCCGTATGAACCCGTCTTACGTTTACTCGTTCGTTGATATTTATTACTCACAATTTCTTGTTAAATTATATCCTGAAACACGGTTATGACCCTGACAGTGTCTCGCAAAATACATATCGGGGTGAGTTCTCTTTCCCTTCTCTAAAAAAACCATGAAACCTAGAAATTTTATGATGAGGAAAAATAAGATTGTGATATACATACATTTCTCCGAAGAGACAACATCTTCGGGAAACGTATTATACGTGTTACAACTGTAAATCGACACCGTTTACTGACACTTTTTACTTGGAATTTATAGAGGAACGTCAGTTATTTTGGAATATCGGAAGATTGCTATAAAGAAATGTTTTAAAGGATTTTTCTGATTATCTCACACTCAGAAATTTCCATCTGATTTTATTTATATAATGTATGAATGATGAACGACTTGGTTAAGCTAATCAAGAAACGGTCGGATCTTTTCGGTTTGACCGGCAGTTTTTTAAAATAATTTCCACGTAACTAAACACTTTTAAACTTCGTATACTGGTAGAATGTGTTTATAAAACATCTTTTTCTCTTGGATTTATTGAGAAAATTCTATAGTTTATAAGATATTTGTTGTTTTTTTTCTTCAATTTCTGCAATTTCAACCAATCAATGACGTCTATTGAGGTGAAAACATTCTGTGCCGTATGAATATGTCCCTCGTTTAAGAAACAGATTGGGTTTATTTACATTTCTGAAGAAAAATAGATACCCTTCCCCCACCCCTAACCCTAACTAACCCTAACTCTAACCCTAACCCTGAAACAGATTGAAATGCAATGGATCGATACTAGGGTCAAAATTACGGGTGACAATTTCATATGACACCGCTAGAAAAAACTGCCGTTCAAACCGAAAAGATCCAAACGGTCTTCTGTTAAGCACACTATTTGTCTAATGGTTGGAAATATATAAAGAAATACTCTCCCTCAGTGTCTATGCTTGGCGTTTGAGTAACAAAGAAATAAAAATAAACGCCATCACTTGTTTGAGGATATCTTGAAAAACCTAATGTTGCCTTACGACATTATACAAAAACGCGGGCACACGCACGTGCACACACACACACACACACACACACACACACCACACACACACACACACACAAAACTAGTGTCGCGGACTTGTAAAATATATTATCCTCTAGTTGGAAAAGGAAACAAGATCTCGTGTAAAAAAACCCCCAAAAAACAAACAAAACAAAAAAAAGTAAGCAAGGAAAAAGGGACTAAAACGAAAGAAAAAAAATTAAAGTATATATATATATATGTAAAATATTAATAATGATAAGGAGAATGGAGATTTTTCACATCCATAATTTTATTTAATAGATTTTTGCAGCATATTTTCCGAACTTGTTTCAATTGCACTCAGACGGTAGCGGCAGACGAAATACCTATTTCTTTACTACCCACAGAGGAGACAAACAAGGACAGGCAGACGGATTAAGTCGATTAGATCACCCCAGTGCGTAACTGGCACTTAATTTATCCACTCCGAAAGGATGAAAGGCAAAGTCAACCTCGGCGGAATTTGAACTCAGAACGTAACAGCAGACGAAATACCACTAAGCATTTCGCCCGCTGTGCTAAAAATTCTGCCAGCTCGGTGCCCTGTGAACGATCATATATTTTGAAAGCAAAAAGTATAATATTTAATTTCACATATATATTGCTGTGTGTGTGCACGCATGTGTGTGTATGATTGAGACTGATAAAGTAAATGCAATCTATATATATAAAAGTGAGGTTGTGTGGTGTCTGTCTCCTACGATTTACTTTCCTAACTACTCCCACATTTTGCGGTGCAGTTTAACCAAAAGCGGGTATCTTATAGTCGTGATTCATATCGAGCCCTTCTGAAGCAATCTGAAAGAGGCGAAAGGACTACTACTCGACCTAATCCGTATCAGATTACATCCCTGGACCATGAAGCTTACGTTATTGCCAGTTAACATTTAAGATATTGTATATATAATATATATATATATATATATATATATAATATATATATATATATATATGTAGGTGAGTATGTGTGTGTATTTATACGCATATATATATATATATATATGTATGCATGTATGTGTAAATGAGTAACAAAGATGCACAGGTGTCAATTCATTACGGCCGTTTCAAGTGACTACTTTAATTGGTTAACGAAAACATTACATCATTACAAAGAAACCGTTTTTGTCAGCTGACTGCATAGACTTGAAACACTAAGGACAAACCAACTGCTTTGATATATTCGTATCATCAACGAAGCTGAAATATGAAAATGTAAATATTTGAGCTTCGTTTCGACTGAGAAAAACGGTTTCTTTGCAATGATGTAATGTTTTCATTAATCAATTAAAGGTGTCGCTTGAAACAAATGCAATGAATTGACACCTGTACACCTTTGTTACTCTATATTTTATTCACCTATCCTGGAATCTGCTCTTCGGAAATTTTATAGAAAGTATTTTTGTATTTTTATTTAAAGAACATGTCTGAACAACCAATAGCGGATCTCTTCACTAAGTTGGGTCGTACTACCTGCATACACTGCAAGAATATTAAATGCAAACACTTCTGTAGAGAGTTCAATATTCACCTGATATTGTTTGGGTGTGCAAATTAGATCGACCTAACAAAGGTGCCTCAATTTAAGTACCTAATTCAACCGAATCTTAATCTATATATATAAAACTGTAGTTGTGTGAGTGTCTGTCCCCTTCGATTTAGATTCCTAACTACTCCCACATTTTGCGGTGCAGTTTAACCAAATTCGGGTATCTTATAGTCGTGATTCATATCGAGCCCGTCTGAGTATTAGCGCGCGTCTACAATGAGTCTACGATTTAAAAAATAATTTAACATCATTTTTTATTCCATTTTAATGCATAATTTTTCGTGTGTCGATGGCGGCGGAGTTGGCGTCCATAGTCACACCTGCACCTGTTTGCTTTTCCCCCTTCTTCCCTCCCTCGTGAAGCCGTGGGGAAGGGAGTGTAAAGAAATCAACGTCGTAAAGCGTTGTCAAGGAGACCAGCGTTCTTTTAGAACAACGACTTCATGGCTTGAAGACACCAAAACAGAAATGGCTAAGAAAGCCCGAATTGGCATCTATAAGGGAAGTAACTCTCTAAAAATGCTTATATAGTTATTTCCCTTACAAACCCGAGCAACGCCGGGCGATACTGCTAGTTATATATATAAATAGATTTTATATATATACACATTATCTACTCTACATTTTGTATAGAGTTCAAGAGGAGAAAATATTTATTTTCTGTGTGACATACACACGTTTTAGAAATGCAACATTAATATGTGTTTGCGTATACATACATATGATATATATATATATATATATATATATATATATATATATATATATATTATATATATATATATTCATATTTATATATCCCCCTGACACACATACACACGCGTGCAGCACAGTGAGTTAGTTGTGTGTGAGGTAATCAAGTCCGAAATAATATACATCTATGTGCAGTAAACTACCCATTAGTAACTTATAAATGGTCGACTATTCTCATACATTTCCCTATACATATGCTACGGTTAATTGATGATGAAGTACGAAAGTGGATAAGTGTTGGTAGCTTAAAAACGAATTAATTTTGAATTAAGAAAGGGAAAACATAAATAGTTCTGTGAGACACTAGAAGTAAAATTACAGGGCGCCAGTAAGGTTTTAATTGCTATGAAAACAGGAATTTGTCAAGGTTGTCTGCCTGTCTATCAATAAATAAACAGACGGGACTCATATCCTTATTTACTTAGTCTTGCTGTGAAATACGCCCACGAGGGTTTTTCGGAAACTTGTGGTGAGGATCGAATAAATGAATTGTTATTTAACATTGCACCAGTATTCGCTCAGCTCAGCGAAAGGACTTTGACAAACAACTGAATGATTGTTTAACTGACTGATTAAGCAAACGATCGATGAGTTGGTTGGTTAAATAACCAAACATTTGGCTAATAATAAAGAAGTAAAATCGAACCAATGCGTGTATTTACTATAATCGTAATGACCCTCCCAATATAAAACAAAATTTGTTTCAATGCACGAGTTCGCAAATCAAATTTTAAAATGTCAATGGTAATAACGGAAGCTTATTTAATCATATACCAAGCAGTTGAAAAGTCCCTTCGTGGACCTCATTGATAATCCACACTGTTTGTATTTAAAAGATGAGGAGTTATGTACATTATTTACAATTGACGGATATTTGGCCTCATCTTGTTTGTTGTTAACACAACGTTTTGGCTGATATACCCTCCACCCTTCATCAGCTGTCTAGGGGAAATTTCGAACCTGGGTTCTCATTCCTAAGGTATTTTTCGATGTTGTTGTTATTATTATTATTCGAATCGAACTCGGAATCTTGGGGTTAGTAGCCTGCGCTGTTAACCACTACACCATATGCCCGTGCGCAGTTATGGAGTAAATTTTAGGGCTTATAAATCTTATATTCTCCTACCCTTCCTTAATACCGGTTCCCCTATGCTGCTCATATCTGCACTCGGTCTGCTTAAGAGGTTGTTGTGTCCTAGCATATGTGCTGCTTCTTTTAGTTTTCGTATTTTCCAGTGGTGTTCTCTGTATATTATTTTAACTTCATCCCACAGGGGGAGCTGATCTCCATTTCTCCATACATGATCAGTTCTGCCCGATTTATCAATATCTCCCCGTGTCACATCTTTGCGATGTTCCGCTACCTTTGTTTTGAGTGGGGTGGCATATTTCGCCTTTGTATAACCTACCACAGTTGCATGGGATGGAGTACACGCAGTTTTTGGTCATATTTTCTTCTATTGGTGGTTTTACTCGGAGATATTACTTTTGAATACTGTCCTGATGTCATACGGGCCGCATATCTTTTGTATCTTTTCGAAGATGCCTTTCACATAGGGTAGACAGAATGTGGACAGTCTATCGGTTTCATCCTCTCTTTTCTTCCTAATTGGAGTGGAGAGTATGCTTTTGGGGGTAGTTGTTGCTTAATAGATTGTTACTGAGCTTGATCATTTTTGCGTGGTGGGTATCACGATCGCTATTTATATTCTTTGCTCGATGTTTTAGGCACTGAGCAATCCCTCTCTTTATACTGTATGGATGATGGGAGTTGAAGTAGAGGTATCGTCCATAGAAGGTCGGCTTGCGGTATACGGATGTCCTGAATCCATACTTGGTGAGTGTTATTAATACGTCCAGGAATGCTAGCTGATTGTCCTTTTCTTTCTCCATTGTGAACTGTGTGGATGGCTTTATTGAGTTCACATGATCTAACAGCACTTGGCCATCTTTCTGGTGGGGCCAGAGTATAAAGGTGCCATCAACATATCGCAGCCATGTGGTTGGTTTTAGTGATGTTGATATTAAAGCCAAATTCTCAAAGTATTCCATGTTTATGTTGGCTATTATCGGTGATAATGGCGAACCCAAAGCTAAACTCTCCTTTTGTCGATATATATCAGTGTTCAGACTGAAGTAGGTAGTTTCTACACAGAAGTTCAACATTTCCATCAAGTGTCTTATTGGTATACGAGTGCGATCTTTTAGATGGGTGTCTGTCACTAGTTTTCCTTCAATCACTGATAGTGCTTCACCAGTTGGGACTTTGGTGAACAGACTTATTACATCTAGACTCACCATCTGGTTGGATTCAATGGGTGTATCTTTGATCAATTCTGTGAAGTGGGTGCAATTCGTCACGTACGATGTTGACTTCCCTGCTCATGGACTGATTATATCCACAAGGAAGCGGCTCAGTGGATGACATGCTGAACCTCTACAACTCACTATAGGTCTTAATGGAATACCATCCTTGTGAGTCTCAGGAAGACCGTACATGTGTGGTAGCTTACTGTAGTGTTCAGTCAGTTGTCTGTACTTCATTGGTGTAAAGTGATCTTCTTGCTTAAGATCTGTGACAACTTCCTCTCTGTTTTCAAAGTAAGGCCTTTCTTTACTTTGCTGTAGTTCCCATCACTTATAAGACTTGCCAGTTTTTTCGAGTAGTCAGACTTGTTCATCACCACTGTAGCATTTTCCTTGTCTACTGGAATTATTATGATGGAATTATCATTCTGTAGTCTTTTGATAGCGAACGTTTCTTCTTTAGTGATGTTTGGTTTGGGAAGTTTCGCTTTTCCTTTTAGTACCTGTCTCACTTTCCACCTTCGACCGTCTTTGATTCTGAGTTCAAATTCCACAGCGGTCGATTTTGCTGTTCATCCTTTCGGAGTCGATAAATTAGTACCATTTGAACCCTGGTGGTCGATGTAATCGACTTCAAACCTACTCCGAAATTGCTGGCCTTGTGAAAAATTTGAAACCATTACTACTATTATTATTATTATTATTATTATTATTATTATTGAGTGAGAGAGCAGTTCATGCCATCAAAGTGACACTGGGGTAAAATATACGAAGCCCAATATACCCATCATGACTACCCGTCTGATAAAGGTACACCAGGCACATGCATCACAACCATATGTGCGCGACATGGTGATCTCATATCAAGATAAACAGCACATGACCTTGCAGGTGGGGCCCAGTTAGAATTTTCTTCAGGTTGAGTAGCCCATCCCGCTCAAACGGTTCCTGAATAAGGGTTGTTTAAGGATGTTGAAAGAACCACCCATGTTTCCAGAGGTGAACTATTCAAACCCCAAGAATCCCTCTCAACACATGGCTATGATGCTCCCCCACTACTTCTGCTCGTGATCAGAGATGCACATATCGTCAGCCACTAAGGGACATGCTCAACTGGTTAAGGTCAAACAACTGACAAGCAAATCTGTGGTATTGAGCAGAATATTTGCTGTAGCCCATCTTTTATACCAAGACAAAACAATGTACATGATAACACTTCCAATCAGTTAAGATCAGAAGCCATGAGAGCCACTGCCTGGTACTGCATCAGGGCATTATTATTATTATTATTATTATTATTATTATTATTAGTTATGGCGTTACACTACTTTCAAAAGTAGTGCGATAATCAAAACACTTTACGAGTTATAAAATACAATATATTTTAATATTAGATACTTTTTATATTAATTTTTACTGTTCCAGTTTGTTTTTCAATTAAATATATATACATACACAAACATATATATCTACATATATAAACATAGACACACACGTATATGTATATATGTATGTATGTATGTATGTTTGTATGTATGTATGTATGTATGTATGTATGTATGTATATATATATATATATATATATATGCTCAAATACATACATACACACCCCACCCGCAATGTCTCATATATTAATTTTTCATATCAAGTTTTATTCTTATATTAATTTAAGAACCACAAAATAAAATAAAATAAAATAAAATAAATAAGTAAATAAATAAAAAAGTGCGTCTTCTCACAAGAATAATATTTTGACAGAATATAAGCGGTTTCTTTCCATATTTAAAATCTGATTAACTTGGTTGTCAAAACGAATTAGGAAGAAGCAAAATTTATTCCATTGTTTGAAATTTTTGGATAAAGGACTAAAATATTTTTCAATTTTCTATAACGCTTCTTATACATTTTAGATATCTTTCATTTTTAGTTTCGTTTCTTCTTTTACCTAGTATTTTTTTTTCAGGATAGTGGACTCTAAACCCGTCAGACAATAGAATATCAAATTATGATTTAGAAAGATAACAATCTTGATGGGAAATATTTCAAAGCATAATTCAATATACATACATACATATATATATATATATACACACACACACACACACACATATATATATATATATAATATATATTATATATATAATATAATTCCACTCAACCTTGGTTTTGTTGTCTTATTTCATTATATATATATAATATATATATATTATATATATATATATATATATATTATATATATATATATATATATATATATATATATATATATATATATATAATATATATATATATAATGAAATGAGACAACAAAACCAAGGTTGAGTGGAATTTTTTTTAGAACCTTTACAAAAAGAAAGGTAGTCACAGCTGTTTCTGGGATATTAAGGATATCTCTTCATCAGATATGAGAGAGTTACCTAGAGGGAAATAGTCGAACTCAATATAGGGGGTTATTTTGGAAAAGGACGGATATAGGAAGTATAAAGGTAAATAAGAGAAGAAAAATAAAAGTAAAAATATATATAGGGTGTTACAGTTTCAGTTTCATTATCCAAGGAGAGTGCTGTGTAGAATGGGTAGAAATGCTTCTGGTCCCATGGTATATAGATTTCGATAAGAGTTCATATACACTATCCACTTGTAATAAAATATATCGGAATCTATATACCCATTTCTTTACTACCCACAAGGGGCTACACAAAGAGGGGACAAACAAGGACAGACACACGGATTAAGCGACCCCAGTGCGTAACTGGTACTTAATTTATCGACCCCGAAAGGATGAAAGGCAAAGTCGACCTCGGCGGACACACACACACATACACACACACACACACACACACACACAAAACTAGTGTCGCGGACTTGTAAAATATATTATCCTCTAGTTGGAAAAGGAAACAAGATCTCGTGTAAAGAAAAAACCAAAAAAAAAAAAAACAAACGAAACAAAAAAAAGTAAGCAAGGAAAAAGGGACTAAAACGAAAGAAAAAAAATTAAAGTATATATATATATATATATTATATATATATATATATATATATATATATATATATATATATGTAAAATATTAATAATGATAAGGAGAATGGAGATTTTTCACATCCATTATTTTATTTAATAGATATTTGCACCATATTTTCCGAACTTGTTTCAATTGCACTCAGACGGTAGCGGCAGACGAAATACCTATTTCTTTACTACCCACAAGGGGCTAAACACAGAGGAGACAAACAAGGACAGGCAGACGGATTAAGTCGATTAGATCGACCCCAGTGCGTAACTGGTACTTAATTTATCGACCCCGAAAGGATGAAAGGCAAAGTCGACCTCGGCGGAATTTGAACTCAGAACGTAACGGCAGACGAAATACCGCCGAGCATTTCGCCTGGCGCGCTAACGTTTCTGCCATCTCACCGCCTTATCGGAATCTATATACCATGGTCAAGAAGGATTTCTACCCATTCTACACAGCACTTTCCTCGAATATTGGAACTGCAACTGTAACATCCTATATATATATTTTACTTTTATTATTATTCTCTTATTTCCCTTTATACTTCCTATCTCCATCCTTTTCCAGAATAACTCCTTATGTTGAACTCAACTATTTCCCTCTAGTTAACTCTCTCATATCGTCTCTAGTGAAGGGATATCCCTAATATCTTAGAAAACTCTGTAAGACTACCTTCCCCTTTATAAATGTCCTAAAAATTCCATGCAGCCTTAGTTTTGCTGTCTCATTTCATTTAACATATACATGCTCACACAGGACCCGCATTAGACTCCTTACTTGTATTATTATCGAACCGAGAGTCTAACTACAGTCCTCCCGTAGCACCTGCATAGCCTCACCTGCCATCTTGGGTCTTCTGGATACTTCTCTCTCTCTCCAGCTCTCTCTCTCTCTCTCTCTCTCTCTCTCTCTCTCTCTCCTCTCTCTCTCCATATATATATATATTATATATATATATATATATATACTGTTGTATCCTCGGGATTTTTATTCTTTCAATTCTTTCAATCATTTTAACTGCGGCCATGCTGGGGCACCACCATTAGTCGAACAAACCAGCCCCGGGACTTATTCTTTGTAAGCCTAGTACTTATTCTATCGACTCCTTTTGCCGAACCGCTATGTTACGGGTCTCAAACACACCAGCATCGGTTGTCAAGCGATGGTAGGGGGGACAAATACAGACAAGCAAATACATATACGCAACACACACACACACACACACACACACACACACACACACACACACACACACACACACATATATATGTATGTATATGTATATACGACGAGCTTCTTTCAGTTTCCGTCTACTAAACCCACTTATAAGGCTTTGGTTGGCCCGAGGTGCCATGCAGTGAGACTGAACCAGGAACCATGTGGCTGGGAAGCAAGCTTCTTATCATGCAGCCACTTCTGGACCTGGTGATTTATTTTTGTTTTGCCAAATAAACACACACTATATATTCGCTTTTTGTTCTTGGCAAAGGAGTGGCTATGTTGTAAAACGCTTGCTTCCCAACCACATGGTTACGGGTTCAGTCCCACTGTGTAGCACTTTGGGCAAGTGTCTTCTACTATAGCCTCGGGCCGACAAAAGACTTGTGAGTAGATTTGGTTGACGGAAACTGAAAGAAGCCTGTCGTATATATATATACACACACATATATATATATATATATATATACATACATACATACACACATACATATGCATGTAAGTATTATTACTCCCACCATCGCTTGACAACCGATGGTGATGTGTTTACGTCCCTGTAGCTTAGCGGTTCGGCAAAAGAGACCGATAGAATAAGTACTAGGCTTCCGGTTTCAATATAACCAGTTTCTTTGAGAGGAAGAGAGAGGGAGAGAGAGAGAGACACACTGAGAGAGAAGGAGAGAGAGAAAATGAGGGAGAGAGGTTAGAGGGGGTATAAGAGGGCGGGAAAGAAGGTGAGGAAAGATGTATCGGTTCTAGGTCTGAAACTCTAACCTCAAAAGGGTCGCTAAATATATTGGACGGATTTGAATTCAAGGTACAGAAAACCTGAACAAAAATAGCAAAACAGTCTATCCAATACTTAAGCCACTCTATCAATACATCACCATATAATTATATATATTTTCTACATTAGGTATCAATATGTACAGTATGTGTGTGTGATGGTGTGTGTGCTTATATGCATATACATATTGAAGAGCGTAGGGTCGAAAGGTAAAAGACTTTCTCACTTTCCTGAGCGTCAAACTAATAGACCTACTTGTTGTTCATACACCTGTCTTCGTCTTTTGTTTTTCTGTAAATCTCAAGGTTCAAAAATCGATTAAGGTTGTTCACCACTTCTTCAGTCTGCGGACAAATGGCTAAAATTTGTCGTTTATAATTATATCATATGTTACATATATATATTATATATATATATATATATATAAAATAGAGTGTCCATAAAGTCATTGTGCAATGCTACAAAATTACTTCATCCCTAAACTCGAACAATTAGAACCGATAGGGAATACGGCTTTTCAACAAGATCGTGCACCTTGTCACTTTGCTCTGCAAGTTGGGTAGTTTCTCAATGAGAAATTCACTAACAGATGGATTTTAGCCTCCACGTTCATCAGATTTGAATTCATTGGATTTCTTTTTATGGAGACTTGTGAAAAGCAGTGTTCGTTCAACTAAACCTCGATCTTTAGAAGACTGGAAAGCAAGAATTACTGATGTGAAGGTGCTACTGAAAATCAGCTGGAAAATGTTTTTCAGGAACTGCAGAGTCATAATTCTCTCTTTGTATTAGTGATGATGGTGGACATTTCTTTGCCGTAAGTCTTAAGTCTAGGTGCGAATGCTTCACACGCTGCATGCTATTGTTTTGCAGAATCGATGGCTGTAATTCGAAACAGACGTAGTGATATCGAATAAATGTCGTAGTGTTATAATTGTGTTTCCTTTACCGTTGCATTGCAACTCTCGGGCCCGAAATAGAATATTACTTTGGTAAAATTGAAAATAATTGGTTACCGTAATTTTGGGAGACCCTGTTTAAATATATATTTGTGTGTGTGCGTGTGTTTTAGATATTTTAAATATTAAAAAATTTATTCAAAGCATTTATGTATGTTAGCCAATGCTTCATGAAAACTATACTAATATATATTACAAACACATTAGAAAGAATTTGTGGTGGAACCCACTGTTTTTTCTTTCAGATTTAACTTTATTTTTATATCTAATATTAATGATATTTACCTCGCCCCCCGCCATCACCACATACAGATACACTTACACTCACATATACTCCTTCTCGATGCAGCTGAGGATATACAAGCGTATTTGCAGCTAGAAAAATTTAAGTAACATGGAGATAAATGAGCTCGTTATCAAATACTTAAAACTCGACCTTAAATGTGTTTCCTTCGTGTTTTTTTTTACTTATTCATAACTATCTGTCTATCTATCTATCTATCTATCTATCTATCTATCTATCTATCTATCTATCTATCTATCTATCTTCCTCTTCCCCTTTTTTCCCCTTTTTTCTTCTTTTTTCATTTCACTTTTCTTTTGTTCCTTTTCCTTTTCTTTTTTTTATTTTTCTTTTTAATTTTTTATTTTATTTATTTTTTTTTTGTTCTTTTCTTCCCTTTTACGATCCCTCTTGATCGAAAACCTACGCCACCCCCTTTTTTTTTTTTTAATCCCCAAAAAGAAAAGCTCTACCTTGTAACTTGTCCCATCTGTGTGCAGCCCTGTGTGGCGAATAAAAAAACTTATCTATCATTCTATCTATCAATCAATTAAACAATTATTCTATCTATCAATCAATCAAACAATTATTCTATCTATCAATCAATCAATCCATAAATCTATCAATCAATCAAACAATCAATCAATCAATCAATCAATTGATCAATCAATTAATCTAACTGTCTGTCTGTCTGTCTGTCTATCTATCTATCCATCTACCTATCTATCAATCAATCAACCAAATCTATCTATGTATCAATCAATCAATCAATCAATCAATCAGTCAATCAATCAACCAAATCTATCTGCGACTAGGCACCTGGAGAAGCAAGCCCATGCCGTCCACCAGCGCCTCCGTCGTGGGACGCTGGACCGACGGCCCGGTTGAGTTGCTCGGGGTCTGGTTTGGTCCGGACCTCCAAGTGGAGAAGAACTGGAACGAGATAACGAGTAGGGTGGTCACTCTCGCCCGGCAATGGGCCGAGAGGAAACTGTCCCTAAAAGGTCGAGCGGAGGTGGCGAACACGTACATCGCGTCCGTCATCTACTACCGCCTGACCGTCGTACCTTGTCCCGACCCTACCATCACCAAACTACAACGCATCCTCTTTCGCTTCTTGTGGAAAGGATGCGTCCCGATGGTCAGGCGATCCATTTGCTGTCAACACCCGTAAAAGGAGGGCTGGGCATGCCGTGGTTGATGATGCGCAGACACGCGCTGAGACTGCGACATCTCTGGCTCTATGTAGACGACGGTGAACAGGTGTGGTCGCCGTTGTGAGGCACGCTTTCCCGCAGCTCGTCTCCATGACCGAACTGCAGCCGTGGATCAAAAAGAGGCCGAGGAAGGGCGAATGGCACCGCGAGTGTCGCGTTGCTCTCAAGCAACTCTGCCGTCCTGGGTCGACCTTAAGTGACTTCAACACAACCAAAGCATTCTATAGGGGTTTAGTGGAGGGGAGGTACGACGACGAGCTCGGGGCGAACCTGGACGTCGACGAGGAGTACCTGACCCGCCTGTTCGGGACGACTTTCGGGCCAGGGCCCATGGACAACTCCAGAGATCCCTGGCCTGGCAGTGCTACCGAGAAGCGCTACCCGTTCGATAAGCTCTACAGACACGGCTCGAGAAACACGGGCCGACCTGCCCGAGATGCGGTCAGAGCGACGAAACCGTTCTGCACGCACTCGTTCAGTGTCCAACAATTTCCGACCTGTGGGCTTATGTCGAAACAACTGCTGTCACGTGTGGGACGAGTCGGTTATCAGCTGAGTCTATCGTCAATATTGTCACGCCTCCTTCCTTCAAACGGAAGGAAGAGCTATTTTCATCATCCTTGTGGCTATGGCGAAAGAATGTATCTGGTGGACGCGTCTGAAAGGATTGGAGACAAACACTTTCCTCTCTGGTCAATCTCTCATCAACTTCTTCAAGTACCACTTGAAAAGGAAAGTGAGAGTAGAGAGGCAAGTTTTGTCTAGCGAATGTTTTAAAAAAAGATGGGTGAATGTAGCAAGAATGGCACGTATGAATGACGAAGCCACCTTGAGCATAGTCCTATGAACCCAGAAATCGAAAACAGAGAGTTGCTTATTTGCAAAAAAAAAAAAAAAAAAAAAAAAGAAATATAAAATGTGACTTCATTGACCGAGGTTACCGTGGTCTTTTCCGCAGGCTTTTCTTTCCACGGGTAACCTCACCTGTCCTCCCTTTTACACTTCATATTGACATTTCTGTGATAACGATCCCTATTGATCATTTTTTTTTTCCTCTCCCCCCCCCTTTTTTTTTTTTTTAAACCCCCTTATTTTTGTCCTCTTTCTCTCCTTTTACGATCCCTTTTGATCGAACCTCCCCCTTCCTTTTTTTTTTTTTTTTTATTTTAATACCTTCAAAAGAAAAGCTCTACCTTGTAATTTGTTCTATCTGTGTGCAGCCCTGTGTGGCTAATAAAGAAACATATCTATCTATCTATCTATCTATCTATCTATCTATCTATCTATCTATCTATCTATCTATCTATCTATCTATCGCGGACGACGTCACCGTCATAGTGTCTAGCCACGAGCACATCGAGCAGGTCGGCGAGACACTGAAAAACTACGAAACGGTGACAGGAGCGAAAATCAACCGGGAAAAGTCAGTGGGCTTGCGACTAGGCACCTGGAGAAGCAAGCCCATGCCGTCCACCAGCGCCTCCGTCGTGGGACGCTGGACCGACGGCCCGGTTGAGTTGCTCGGGGCTGGTTTGGTCCGGACCTCCAAGTGGAGAAGAACTGGAACGAGATAACGAGTAGGGTGGTCACTCTCGCCCGGCAATGGGCCGAGAGGAAACTGTCCCTAAAAGGTCGGGCGGAGGTGGCGAACACGTACATCGCGTCCGTCATCTACTACCGCCTGACCGTCGTACCTTGTCCCGACCCTACAATCACCAAACTACAACGCATTCTCTTCGCTTCTTGTGGAAAGGATGCGTCCCGATGGTCAGGCGATCCATTTGCTGTCAACACCCGTTAAAAGGAGGGCTGGGCATGCCGTGGTTGATATGCGCAGACACGCGCTGAGACTGCGACATCTCTGGCTCTATGTAGACGACGGTGAACAGGTGTGGTCGCCGTTTGTGAGGCACGCTTTCCCGCAGCTCGTCTCCATGACCGAACTGCAGTCGTGGATCAAAAAGAGGCCGAGGAAGGGCGAATGGCACCGCGAGTGTCGCGTTGCTCTCAAGCAACTCTGCCGTCCTGGGTCGACCTTGAGTGACTTCAACACAACCAAAGCATTCTATAGGGAATTAGTGGAGGGGAGGTACGACGACGAGCTCGGGGCGAACCTGGACGTCGACGAGGAGTACCTGACCCGCCTGTTCAGGACGACTTTCGGGCCAGGGCCCATGGACAACTTCCAGAGATCCCTGGCCTGGCAGTGCTACCGAGAAGCGCTACCCGTTCGGGACAAGCTCTACAGACACGGCTCGAGAAACACAGGGCCGACCTGCCCGAGATGCGGTCAGAGCGACGAAGCCGTTCTGCACGCACTCGTGCAGTGTCCAACAATTTCCGACCTGTGGGCTTGTGTCGAACAACTGCTGTCACGTGTGGGACGAGTCGGTTTATCAGCTGAGTCTATCGTCAATATTGTCACGCCTCCTTCCTTCAAACGGGAAGGAAGAGCTATTTTCATCATCCTTGTGGCTATGGCGAAAGAATGTATCTGGTGGACGCGTCTGAAAGGATTGGAGACAAACACTTTCCTCTCTGTCAATCTCTCATCAACTTCTTCAAGTACCACTTGAAAAGGAAAGTGAGAGTAGAGAGGCAAGTTTTGTCTAGCGAATGTTTTAAAAAAAGATGGGTGAATGTAGCAAGAATGGCACGTATGAATGACGAAGCCACCTTGAGCATAATCCTATGAACCCAGAAATTGAAAACAGAGGGTTACCCACTTGCAAACAAATGTGGTAACATATAACAATATTGACCAAGGTTACCGTGGTCTTTTTCGTAGGCTTTTCTTCCCACGGATAAACCTTACTTGCTTTCCCCTTTACACCATATATCATAACACTGTGATACACGATCCCTATTGATCGTTTTTTTTCCTCTTCCCCTTTTTTGTCCCCTTTTTTCTTCTTTTTTCATTTCTCTTTCCTTTTGTTCCTTTTCCTTTTCCTTTTTTTTTCTTCCCTTTTACGATCCCTCTTGATCGAAAACCTACGCCACCCCCTTTTTTTTCTTTTGTTTTTTGTTCTCTTCATCCCCCAAAAGAAAAGCTCTACCTTGTAACTTGTCCCATCTGTGTGCAGCCCTGTGTGGCCAATAAAGAAACTTATCTATCTATCTATCTATCTATCTATCTATCTATCTATCTATCTATCTATCTATCTATCTATCTATCTATCTATCTATCTATCTATCAATCTCTGTCTCTCTCTCTCATGCTTTCCCATTCTAGTTGGGCAGGTAAATCTATGTATTTTTACAAACTTCTGTAGTTTACTCTTTTTTTTTCACTTGCAGGCTGATTTTTCCGAGAAAAAATTGCAATTTTTGAGACTAAGTACAGGTAATTTTACTATTGAACAGGTAAGAAATGATATTGATAAAAGTTCGTTATAAATGGACAAAAAAAGCAGTACACAATGCCAGTGAAATTTCGAAGTCACATACCTACCTACCTACCTACCTACCTACCTACCTACATACATATATAATACATACATACTTACCTACGTACGTACATACGTACGTACCTATGTACCTACCTACCTACATACATGAATGCATGCTTGCGTACGTATATTGTTGTGGTTATTATTACCGCTTTCAGCTGCAGGTATTGAAAATGCTTTACACTCGTGTCATGTTTTATTTTCGTATAAGTGCATGGTACCGGTTTTGATCCAAACTCGAGTCAGTAGTTTAAAACTGTAGCGTAGCTGGGTGATATCCTCGCTGTTTGAGAGATATATTAGAAATGATCTCGTGTTAGATAGCAACCATCTTCGGCTATTTTGACCCTGTTGTGTCTGCTGCTCTGATTGGTTGACAGTGGCGCAGTTTGTCTCTTGACTTATTTCGCGCCTGTGTAAGCCAACCAATCACGGCCTTCGGATAAGGTCTCATGACACAGTCTTTTGGGGTTCTCACTGGAGCCCACCTCAGGTTATAAAACGCGCCAGCAAATCACTATTTCTCGTCCTTGGTTCCAGTCCATCTCAGGACTAACCTCTGACCACAGAGCGACTCAACCATGTTCCGACAAACACCGGTCTTAGGTTCCAGTCCTTCTCAGGACTAACCTCTGACCACAGAGCGATTCAGCCCGTTCTAGTTCCAGCGACAGACCAGCCAGCCATGCTCCTGCTCTAGTGCCAACGTCATCATCTCAACCGTCACCGTTCTCCATCTCCGTCGCCTTCATATCCAGCAACACAAATACGTACACAGCAACTCGCATAGTTTTAGCCTACACGCTGTTGTGATATTCACCCAGGTTAACAGCCCATTATTACCTGCGAGATCTTCTGTACCAATGTAACCTAGCACAGCATTGAAGCCACAACCGCTACACGATATGTATTCAACCGGCATCTGCACTTGTGATCCCAACATTCTGTTACAGAACGAACTGTTATTATGTACCTTACTACGAGCTGGTAAATTAACTCCATCTTGTCAAAAATACCCCGAGAGACTCTTTTCCATGCTTTGTATTTTGTTTTGCCCGCATACACCTTGTTTGTACTTCTGTCGCACACACGAACACACAGACACAAACACTTATCGCATGCACACAGACACTCCATTTTGCTAGCACCCATACTTAATCTTATTGTACAGATCTGTAAATAAAGTCTTCTCTCTCAAACAGTAGAACGGTTGTCGTCCTCATTATTCCTTTTGGCACTTATTCTTTTATACCGTGTATTTTGGCTTATTTTGTTAGGGCGACCGTACGGCGTTAAAAAGGAGACATTTCTGTCACCAACTCCTTACGTACGGTCGTTTTCTCTACAAAACAATTTAGTTCGTAGTCTTGTCTTTTCAGAAGTATGTTTCTTTCATTTTCCTTCTGAAAACATAGTATCAGATTTGTTTCTGTAAGATGAACTATAGCTTTTTATAAGTGCTGCCGTCTAATACATTAAACCATTTTCCTCGGCTACCGCTAGAGAAAGAACAAGTTTCACCACTACAGAAAGAACAAGTTTTTTTCGTAGCCCACTATTGACCCCCTTACAGTTTTAGTTTTAACCAAAATTTAGTTCATACTAAATTTCGAGATTTGCTGTTTTATCTATCTATCTATCTATCTATCTATCTATCTATCTATCTATCTATCTATCTATCTATCTATCTATCTATCTATCTATCTATCTATCTATCTATCTATATATCTATCTATCTATCTATCTATCTATCTATCTATCTATCTATCTATCTATCTATCTGTCTCTCGCTCACTCTCTCTCTCTCTCTGTATATATATATATATATATATTTAATAACCATACATACACACATATGTGTCTATGAATATATATATGCAAATATATGTATGTGAAGGCGCGTGGCTTAGTGGTTAGGCTATTCGGCTCGCGATTGTAAGGTCGTGAGTTCGACGCGTTGTGTCCTTGAGCAAGACACTTTATTTCAAGTTGCTCCAGTCCACTCAGCTGGCAAAAATGAGTAGTACCTGTATTTCAAAGGGCTGGCCTTGTCACACTTTGTGTCACGCTGAATCTCCCTGAGAACTACGTTAAGGTTACGCGTGTCTGTGGATTGCTCAGTCACTTGCACGTTAATTTCATGAGCAGGCTGTTCCGTTGATCGTATCAGCTGGGACCTTCGTCGTCGTAACCGACGGAGTGCTCCTATATGTATGTACATATATGTATATGTGTGTGAGTGTATTAAACAAACAACATTATAACAAAATAGAAAGAACACAGAGCTACGCACATCGCATGACCACAGCTTGAACATAAACTGCAAACATAGACTAAACTACACAGCGAAACGAAAACATTGAATAATGCAATAATTTAAATAAATATATGAATTGAATATTACTAAAATTATATAACAAATTATATATATCTCCCTATATAGGTAAATTTGAAAATAATAATAGAGGATAATTTAAAATTAAAACTGTGTATAGTGTAATTACCCCCACTTGATACTAATCCCCTATAAATACCCATAGTTCTCTGCTATTTTCTTCCTCCAATCACTATTTTAGTACCAGCAAAAATAAAAAAGGAAGATATATATTTGAATTTTTCTTGCTATATATCACATTTAAACATACATTTTTATTCTGATGAATAATTTTATATCTCATATTCTGTATTTGACATATACTTGATTTTACATGATTGATATATATATACTAATTCATATTTATAATGTATAATTTATAAATTTTAATCCTTAATATTACAAAGTATAATTTTTATTTTTAATATTTTAATTCTTAATTTTTAATCTTTAATGCTTAATTGTATTGCTTATTTTTTAAAGGGATGTAAAATTAGATATATAATATTTTGAAAAAGAACCTGAAGATGTGTTGGAATAGTTGTAAATCTGACGATTGCATATATGTATTTATGTATGTATATGTATACAGTTGTGTATATGTATATATATATTTTAATCTTCCAATACTGAAATACGTGTAGTTACTTCATATTTAATAAATTTAAGTTTTAACTAAAGTAGGAGATAATTAATGAAGTATAATATATACCCTGATGGTAATTTTGGTTATATCCTTTAAGTAATATTTCGTGATGTGCAAACTGATACCATGAGTTTACTCCCAAATATACTCATTAGGTTATTTTTTGTATTATCTGAAATAGGATATCCACATATCGATTAATCCCCCAAAATTGAATTAATATTGACTTTTATCATATACTTTGTATATTTATAGATAAATATGTAAATATATGATAAATAAGACCTCAAGGTACGATATGTAGATGCATATTATACGGAAGGCTTGTACCTGATTGATTTGGAAATTTGTTTTCTCAAATTATTAAAATTATATCTATCTATCTACTATCTATCTATCTATCTATCTATCTCTATCTATCTATCTATCTATCTATCTATCTATCTATCTATCTATCTATCTATCTATCTATCTATCTATCTACTATCTATCTATCTATCTATCTATCTATCTATCTATCTATTAATCTATCTACTCTATCTATCTATCTATCTATTTACTACTTCTATCTATCTATCTATCTATCTATCTATCTATCTATCTATCTATCTATCTATCTATATCTATCTATCGTCTGTCTGTCTGTCTGTCTGTCTGTCTGTCTGTCTGTCTGTCTGTCTGTCTCTAGATATATATAAACATACATAAATATGTGTGTATGTATATATAAATATGCAAATATATATGTGTATGTACACGTATATATGTGTGTGCGTGTGCGTATGTGTGTATGTGTATGTGTGTGTGTATTAAATAAACAACATTATAACAATAACAATATTGTAACAATAACAATAATAACGATAACCAATTACCTCCCCTTATTTTTCTACTTGTGAAGTAATTCATACGTAATTATCATCACACACAACATGGACAAAAATTTCTTCTTAAGAAAATATATATTCAAATAAGTAAACCATAATATCATGAATAGCGAAAGCGAAACCGGTCGATATATTAAAAATTATATTAAAACTATGTAAAGTGTGTGTATTTTCCTTTTTTAATTTCTTATATATATTACAACTCACCACGTGGGGATAATCGAAATTCCTGCTTTCCTGTTACTACTACTATTTACCACACGTGGAACGGAAAATGCCATCAAAACCTACTACAAACTCATCGGATAAAATTACCAACGAGGACATATTAAAAGAATTGAAAGAAATTAACTCAAATTTAGTTGTTCTAACAAAATAGATGAATTAAATTACCGTACCTAGGAAGAAACGGAATTTGAACAAAGAAGACAGTCTACAGAACAGGTTAGTCAAAGTTTGAACAAATTATGCACGACACTGCATACATTTTTCACAAATAACTTTGAAAAATTATCATCACCAAAATATCTAAACTATAACGAAAATATACCAATGTCAGCACATTTAATTAAAAGTCGGATTAGCCATATTTGGTCCAAAAATCTTCACGCTAGAAAATTTTCATTTTGGAACATGATAAAAAATAACAATAAGGCAGAAATATATGAAAAATGGATTAACTCAACACCTTTAATTCCACCACACAATCTTCAAATTAAACCAATCCCAGACGACCCCGAACAGCAAAGGAAACTTAGGGAGAAATTAGCACTAGAAAAGATGAAAATAGAGATTGAGTTACTCAAACTCAGAGCATTGAATAACGAACAAAAATATAAAACGATCGATGAGGAAAAGCACACCGAACTCACTAAACATGCTGATGAACAACTTTTGGAAAGTGTTATAAAACTATGGAAAGACAGCTGTGAGTCGGAAGAAATAAACTCTCTGTAACGATAGGAAAACAGTGTTAACTTCTTCCTTAGATATGAAGTTCAGTTTAAAAGAGACTACACTTCAGATAACCCCTTCCTGAAAAAAAAAAAACTTTATTTGTTTGCATTCAGCCTAAGATCGAATCATTTGCTACCTACGCTGCAGGGGCATAGGGTTATCAGGGTGATCTTTTTGGTGCAAGAAATCTTAATTTGATTCGAGTTTCCAAAATTGCCAATCAATCAGTTGAAACTCAATAAACTATTCCTTGCCGGGTTTTCCTCATATATATATATATATATATATATATATATATATATATTATATATATATATATATATATATATATATATATAATATATATATATATTATAATATATATATATATATGTATTATGTATGTATGTAGGTATGTATGTATGTAAGTGTATGTATGTATGTGTATGTATATATATATGTATATATAAATGTATATATATATATATACCATACATATATGTATGCATATATATGTGTATTATATTATATGTATTATATACATGTATGCATATATATATATATATATATATATATATATTATATATATATACTATATATATATATATATATATATATCTATATATGTATATATATGTATAGTATATATTATGTATATTATATATGTTATATATAACTAGCGCTGCCGGGTCAAAGTGCTAGTATTTCTATAAGAATGTATTCTAAAATTGTAAAGATACTGGACCGGGCAATGGTAACACTGTTGTAAAAGGATTCCGACAAAGGTTACGTAGTAGACAATTTTCGGCCCATAACTTTGCTAAACACCGACTTTAAGCTTTTGGCTAAGGTGTAAGCAAAATAGTTGACACTTGTAGTGAAACGGAATAGATTCATTCATGACAACATCTATTTTATGTGATACATCATAGAGAGGGCTAAGGAAAAATTTGCTTCGGTGGAACATTGAATTAGGCTCCGTCGAACGCTTCCGATAGGGTTGATCAGCATTATTTAGAAGCCGTTCGAAAAACAGACGCCTTCGGACCCGTGTTTAGAGGCTACACTGTGGTACCTGTTCAACGGCCGTTGTAAACGGCCACCTCTCGAAAGCATTTAGCATAGCATGATCCGACTAGTCTGTCTTCAGTCATTCTCCTTATCTGTACGTACTGATTCTTGAGCCACTGCTGCGGAAGATGGAAAAATTGAGATGTAACCAAAATGACGTATGAAATGTAACCAAAATGAAAGTACTCATGCGCCCGACAGTATCGTGTGGTATTGGACTGATAGCTTGGTGAGTCTTACTCCGAAATGGACTAAAAAGATGTATCGTGAAGATCAAGCAGAGGAGAGGAATGCTTATATCACCTCTGTTATTGTCTACCACTTGACCTTTGTGCCTTACCTCAATTATCGATTGCTCTAGTAGAAGGATCTTGTTCCACTGGTCAGGCAATCTATCTGCTACCAGCACCCTCTACAGGGCTGGTTAGTCATCCCCTAACTTGATGCTGTCATCACCAGTCCTGCAGAGTCTGTACCACTTGTAGATATTCCTTAACGATGAACGCTCTTGGGTTTGTCACCCTGCAGCTTTTATCCATGAAGGAGCTACAGTCTTGGTGAAGCAAAGAGGAAACTGGACATCTGGCAGCTAGAATGTCATCAAGCGCTCATCGCCTGATGACAAACATCCTATTCGGCTGGATGTTCAGAATTTACATCTAGACGTTCACGATTTGTTCACCTCGCTCTCTTCACATCCAGTAAAGATTCGCTCTCCTCCAACACTAAGCATACCAGTAGCTACCAAAGATTTAGTTCTGGTGGAACACCAGTACTGTCATTTTTGTCGCCCTTCTTCCCAAATACGTGGGGAAGAGAGCAAAGTCCTCGCTTCGGTGGACGATCATTGAATGTTGCACTGCGAATGCATCGGTTTTAAATAGGATTTTGGAGGGGGTAGGGTTTAAACTTTGTATTTTTCCCATCGATTTTCCTAAACGGAATGGCATCTTGTAATTTCGCCCCTTTTCTTCTAGAATCCAGAAATATATGCTGTACAATTCTTTTGTGAAGACTATTCCAGTAAAAGAATCCCTGATATTGTTGCCGTTTGGTTGCTAATCATTTGTGTTCTGTCAATTTTATTGCTTTCTCCGTTACTGTTGTTGCTGTTGCTACTGCTGCTGTTGTTACTTTCGTTTTCCTTATGGCTGTTATTATTAATTCTTGAATGGTTCTGCTGCTAGGGCTTGTTTCTATAGTGGTAGCTGTGATAGTAATGGATTCTTCTGTGTGAACTTTTCTTTTGACGTGCCATTGTATCTGCTGCTGCAGCTGTTGTTGTTTTTGTATTTAAGCAACAAGACGGGTAAGGGTGATTAGGTGATGGTCTAGGGCTTAGGGGCGGGAGACCCCAGACCTTGGGAAAAAAAGACCTTGGTCGTCTTGTTGTAGTCGAGGGCTCTTCGTTGATGCCCGACACCACTGGGAGGTGACCCTCGAAGTCGCTGGAAATGGAGATCTCCAGGTCCAAATTCTTGAACGGCTGCTGCTGCAACTGTTCTTGTTGGTGCTGTTGTTGCTTCTATTGGTGTTGTCATTGTTAAAAATTCTACTCTTATAACTGCAACCGCTGTTTTTATCATAGCTGTTTTGTTTGTTGTCGTTGCTGTTGTTCTTGTGCATGCACTGATTTTTA
>NC_042997.1:106170451-106175451 GCF_006345805.1 Octopus sinensis | reverse complement strand
AATAAATCCACATAGTAAGCGAACAAAGATGCAAAACAACAGAAACAAACATAAAAATAAAACAAAAATTAAAAGAAATAAAACTAGCTCAAAAATCTTTAAAATTTTCAAAGGTAAAAAAACAAACAAAAAATAACGGAAAAGCATTAAATACCTCAACCTCAATGCGAAATATTACCCAAAATTTAAAAACTAAAAGAAAAAACCCATCTGAAACTGAAAAACAAATAACTGAAACACTACAAAGAAAGACTTCACAAAAAATCCCACTTCCATTGCGCGCGCACACGAAGAAGGAAGACGACGAGAACCAGTATTTGGAATGGATCTATGGAATATGTACAACAGAACGTCGGATGAACTTCTAAGAACAATGTTGTAGAAGGGTAGCACAGGTGCTTTTTTTCTTTTATGAAATGCTACTTGTTGCTACCCAAACTGCAAGTTTTTTAAATATATCAAAAAAGAGCAAGCATTACAACAAGTACTTATGACTCAATCCTTGACGGGTTTTGATAAACAGCCATCTAGAAAGAAATATTTAGATATTTCAGCCTGTATTAATGCCATAGTTAGAAAGTAATATTTAGATATTTCAGCCCGTATTAATGCCGTAGTTAGAAAGCAATATTTAGATATTTCAGCCCGTAATAATGCCGTAGTTAGAAAGCAATATTTAGATATTTCAGCCCGTAATAATGCCGTAGTTAGAAAGCAATATTTAGATATTTCAGCCCGTATTAATGCCGTAGTTAGCAATGATGAAAACATGTCATACAATATTTGTGAGGAATAGTGTATAATTCACACTTTTAGATGATGATTTAAAACTTCTTAATATATTGGGGAGGGAGCACTTAACCAAGGGGATAATTGTATTAGGGGTTAGTTGTCGTCGGTGAATTGTCTTAGTGGGTAATTGTCTTGATACGCAATAAAGAGCCGGTTTCTAACCTAGATTCAAGGCTCCTTCATTGGAATTTCAACATTAATGGAGCTTTTTGTATGTATGTATGTATGTATGTATGTATGTATGTATGTATGTATGTATGTATGTATGTAAATATTCAATTTTATTTCAAGATTTCATGCCAATAGAGAAAGAACCGGTTTCTAACCTAGATCCACGGCTCCTTCATTGGATTTTCAACATAACAGAATATGTATGTATACACATACAGTTATATTAGTAATATATATGTTTTTTTTTCTGTAAATCGAAGTTTTCATGGAGACCCTAACGACATAACAAATGACGAGACGTTACAGTTTTGTGACGATACAAAGTACTTCGTAACCTACGCTATATACTCAATATACTCAAATTTTTCTGTGTGTGCAATTATTTTTTAGGTCGATGCCATTTTAGCTGAATTTCATTCTCCACCCATTAAAATAGAAGCATTTCGAATAATGGCAACAGTAAGTGACTTTTAAAATTTTATTTTACATATGTCGGTATATATAGTCAATTATATCGAATCCAGTATGTGAATGGCACCTTATATTTTAGTGATGAGAAGAATGAATGAGAAAATTGATCAGAGAAAGTAAACGGGCGGGCTTCGTTAAATGCCGTAAGGTACTTTGTCAGCACTCTATTAAAGGAAACAATTTAAATAATGGCTTCGAACATTGGTACAAGACTAGAATGTTTTTGTTTTTTTTTGTGTGTGGGAAAGAATTGACTGAATCGATTAAATCAATGGCAATATATGACTGATGCGTATTTATCGACTGCTCCAATTCTTGAAGATGAAAGGCAAAGCCAAACATTTCGAAAATTAACATAGAACAGGAAAGAGCATAGTTACGTCCTGGGAATACAGTCTGCCCGTTCTGCCAATGCCAAAATATTTTAAGTAATAATTGTTTGTTCTTCTTCAGCGCATGTGTAAAACGACGTGTCAGAATGCACGGATGTTGCTGAGGGTATTTAGTCCATACGACCGTTTGGCCGTTCTTGATATCATTAAGAGGTAAGCACAACTGTTCATCCCCAGAAGACTGTTTCCAGTCTAACTGTATGTTCTTCATATACATATTTTTTAAACATCGTTTTACGAGACTTTGAATTAAATTTTTGTATTGGTTAATTTTAGATATCTAACTGATTCTCAAACTAAACTTGGTGAAGAATATATTTCAAGTATGTTTCCTTTTGAGAAGCAAAAGAAGACTGTGTTATCGATTTTACAAACGGTAAGACATATATAATTCTTATTTGTTCTTGACTTTTTCTTTATAGATAGATTGAATTAATATTGATTTCAAATTTTGGTACAATGCCAGCAGTTTTAGGCAGGGGTAAGTCGATTACATCGACCCCCAGTGTTCAAATGGTACTTATTTTATCGACTAGAAAGGATGAAAGGCAAAGTCGACCTTGGCAGAATTTGAACTTAGAACGTAAACACGAACGAAATGCCGCTACTTATTTTGCCCGGCTTGCTAACGATTCCCCCAGCTCGTTGCCTTATATTAAATTAATATCGATTTCAAATTTTGGCACAGAGCTAGCAATTTCGGGGAGACGTAAATCGATTGCGTCGACCCCAGTATTCAACTGGTACTTATTTTATCGACCCCGTAAGAATGAAAGGCAAAGTCAACCTCGACAGAATTTGAACTTAGAACCTGAAGACGGTTGAAATGTCACTAAGCATTTCGCCTTCGCCTGGCGTGCTAACAATTCTGCCAATTCGCCGCCTTATATTTAATTAATATTGGCCTCATTGAACACTCATATATCTTACTTTAGCAGGCGACCACATTTCATCGGAAAGGGTACATGTCAATTGAGAGACGTTTTCTCCTAGACTGTTCATGCTTGTCTGCTGTTTGGCCGGAGATGCAGAATAGGCTAAACTGGGTAGTTTCGGCTGGAGATCGAACAAAGCAGGCAAATGTTTTTTTTTTTTTTTTGTGCAGGCTGGTGTGCGAGTTTGTGTATGTGTTTGTGTGTGAGTGGCATGGAGAAGTAGCGTGATTCTTTGTGCATCGTGTGTGTTACGAACCTGATGGTCAGCCAGGAGGGAATGTGAGGAGAAACAAAATAGTTTTTTCCAGTTTTGGCAAAAGACCAGCAATGTTTTGAGGGGAGAAAATTAGACGAAACTATCATTCCCAGTACTTTATTGGTACTTTATTTTATCGGCCTCCGAAAGGTTAAAAGGTAAACATCAACATCTACAGGATTACAATTCAGAACGTAAAAAGCTGAAACAGGCGTGTCTGGTTGGTAAAAAGCTTGCTTCCGAACCGCATGGTTCCGACTTCAGTCTTACTGTGTGGATCTTTGGGCAAGTGTCTTCTGCTATAGCTTCGGGTCGACCAAAACCACGTGCGCGTGGATTTGTTAGACGGAAACTGATAGAAGCAAGTTGGTAGAAACGTTAGCACGCTGGGCGAAATGCTTAGCGGTATTTCGTCTGCCGCTGCGTTCTGAGTTCAAATTCCGTCGAGATCGACTTTGCCTTTCATCCTTTCGGGGTCGATAAATTAAGTACCAGTTACGCACTGGGGTCGATGTAATCGACTTAATCCGTTTGTCTGTCCTTGTTTGTTCTCTCTGTGTTTAGCCTCTTGTGAGTAGTAAAGAAATAGGTATTTCGTCTGCTGCTACGTTCTGAGTTCAAATTCCGCCGTGGTCGACTTTGCCTTTCATCCTTTAGGGGTCGATAAATTAAGTACCAGTTACGCACAGGGGTCGATGTAATCAACTTAACCCCTTTGTATGTCCTTGTTTGTCCCCTCTATGTTTAGCCCCTTGTGGGCAATAAAGAAATAGGAAACTGATAGAGGCCTGTCGTATGTGTTTGTGTGTGTGTGTGCCTTTGTGTCTGTTCCCCACTACACTGCTCGTCAACCGGTGTTGGTGTGTATACTTAGCTGTTCGGCAAAAGAGGCAAATAGAATAAGTACCCGGTGTATAAAAAAACAAATACTGTGGTCGTTTCATTCGACTAAAATGACTAAAATAAGCGAAAAATAAAAGATAAATACTTCAAAGTGGTTTTTTTTTCTGATTCTCTCCCAATCAACAGCCTAGGGAGAAATGAAAGACGAATCATAAATTTCTGTAACTATATTTTCAGGTCCAGTCTGATAAAAAAAATATATTTCCTGCTGGTGGTCACAAGATAAACATGAACATGGGAACGACGTATTCCATGTGTCTTCCTAACGATATTCATAAATATGGGTCTATAGAAAAGCAACTTCAAGATACTTCAGTAAGGATATTAATTAAAAATATTGTTTAATTTTGATATTATTTCACACGCGCATGTACACACACACACACACACACACACACACGTGCGCATGTGTGTATGCGCATATACATGCATGTATATATATATATATATAGATCAATAAATGGTGGGGTTGTGTTGACCGCACGTGGAGAAATGATAAGCAAGGAAAAATTGTAAAAATGCAGAATGCTCAAATGAAAGAAAATTTTAATGAAATGAGAAATTGATAAAATATATAAATATATATTTATTCAAACCGGTTTTCGTCATTGTATGACTTGTCAAGAATATTTAGGTTAAAAAAGTTTTTTAAAAATTAGAAAGGGGAAAAAAGAAAATTGCATTGTTTTTTGCAAAAGAATAATAATAAAAATGTACAAAAATTAAAAAATAAGTACTCCGATACATTGTGAGTTCGTTGTGTATCTTGAGTTTAATGATTGTTCACGAAAAAATTACCTTGAGGTATTAGGATCCAATGGGATTAAGAGCATGTGTTGTTTGGTTTAATTGAGGATGATGGCAAAACAGGAAGTAGTAGTAATTGTGGTTCTTCAGTTCTTGTGTTGTGAATAAGGGGAGACAACTCTTTTGAGTTCTTCAATAAAGGCTGTTAGTAAAACCCAAATTATAAAATTATCATTTTAGCTTCATTTGCGTTATCTTTTTTATATAATTGTTTGTTAACTTAACTTTCAGATTTTAACACTTTATTTATATTATTTTCTAATTATATAAATC
>NC_042997.1:106162951-106167951 GCF_006345805.1 Octopus sinensis | reverse complement strand
TATAAGTTATAGCTGTAGAATGAGAATGAGAAAGAAATGGCAACAGATCGAGGTGAAATTTCGATGAATCAATTTGGTGTTAAAATCTCGATTCCCAGTTGGAGCCGATTGAATACAATAATATTATCAAAGACAACAAGAAAGGCATATATATATCAGAAATTTCCATTTCCTCTGTACTAAAGATTGTTGACACCGATGTTTGTGTTAGAAATAAATACAGAAAAACGGATCAAGTTTTGGTTTAAGCTCTCTCCGTTAAAAGAGTATATACTTTGTTTTAATAATCAACGGCTTTCCAAGACATTGTCTGGATTATCTCGAAACTGTCAAGAAAGTGACAAGAGAATTATATTCTCGTGTCAATATAATCAAGCTATAATCGATATCGAAGCTGTTTTTTTTCCTAAAAAAGAGGGAAAGACCTCAGATATTAATCTGAAGATTAGAAAAAGGAAATGATGAAAAAGATAAAATAAGCAAAAATAATATGTAAACCTGTATTGTTATAAATGACGCCGGTAAATTGGAATATTTCCTCGAGTGACTTTACGCGTATTTTCAGATACCAAGTAAATGAATGAACAAATAAATGAATCAATTACAAAAACGTACTAAATAAAACACACACACACACACACACACACACACACACACACATACACACACAAGCACGAACATACACATTCATGCATAAACAAATACATATATATGTAAATATATATATTTACATATATATGTACATGTATAAATGCATATAAATATATTATATGGCAATACATATATATATATATACATATATATATAAAGACATATATATATATATATATTATATATTATAAATATATATATATAATATATATATAAATACATATACATATAAATACACATACATTAAATACATATACATACATATACATATATACATATATATATATAAATACATATATATATACATATATATATACCATATATATATATATATGTAAATACATATATACCTATATATATAAATCCACATATACATAAATACATACATTTATATACATTATAAATACATATATATATATATATACATACACACACACGCACACCACACACACACACACACACACACACACACACACACACACACATATATATATATATATAAAGACACATATATATGTACATATATATATGCATATATATATGTAAATACATATATATACAGATATAGGCGCAGGAGTGGCTGTGTGGTAAGTAGCTTGTTTACCAACCACATGGTTCCGGGTTCAGTCCCACTGCGTGGCATCTTGGGCAAGTTTCTTCTGCTATAGCCTCGGGCCGACCAATGCCTTGTGAGTGGATTTGGTAAACGGAAACAGAAAGAAGCCAGTCGAATATATGTATATATATATATACATATATATACATATATATATATAACATATATATATATATACACATATATATATATATATAATATATATATATATATATATATTATATATATGTATGTATGTGTGTGTATATGTTTGCGTGTCTGTGTTTGTCCCCCCACCATCGCTTGACAACCGATGCTGGTGTGTTTACGTCCCCGTCACTTAGCGGTTCGGCAAAAAGAGATCGATAGAATAAGTACTGGGCTTACAAAGAATATATATACACATAGAAATACATATATACATACGTATATACATATAAACGTATATATATATATATAATATATGCATAAATATCTATATACATATATACATACATACATACATACATAAATATATATATGTATATATATATAAATATATACATACATATATACATATATACAACTAGCTGGCACTCCACGATGGTTACAGTTGATCCGATCCACGGAACCTCCTACTCGGGAAATGTTCGTGCAAGTGACTGAGGACTCGACAGACACATGTACCTTTGTCGTAGTTCTCAGGGAGATTCAGCGTGACACAGAGTGTGACAAGGCCGACCCTTTGAAATACAGGTACAACTCATTTTTGCCAGCTGATTGAACTGGAACAACGCGTGAAATAAAGAGTCTTGCTCAAGGACACAACGCATGGACGGGAATTGAACTCACGACCTTATGATCATGAGCCGAATACCCTAACCACCAGACCACGCGCGTACACACGCACATACACACACACACACACACACACACACACACACACACACACACATATATATATATATGCATGCGTATATATGTACATACATATATACATATATATGTATATATATATATATATATATATAATATATATATATATATATATATATACATATGTGCACACAGACATATATATATAGATACATATATACATACATACATTCATACATTCATACATACATATATATTTATTATATATATATATATATATACATATATACATATATATATATAAATACATATATACATACATATATACATACATATATATATATATACATATGTGCACACAGACATATATATAGATACATATATACATATATATGTATATATATATATATATATATATGCATATATGTATACATCTATTACACATACGTATTATGTGCGTGTATGTGTGTATGTGTGTGTGTGTGTGTGTGGTGTGTGTGTGTGTGGTGTGTGTGTGTGTGTGTACGTAATAGACCTGCGGAAGCACCTTGGTACGAAACAATCCATCAAGCCATGACCTCGGCACAATTTACTTAGCATAGAAAGTGCAAGAGGTAAAAAAAAAAAAATCTATGTATTCATATCTGCTATTTGTTCTTGCGATACATTTCTGTCGTCTGCCAAATGCTATTGTCACTTTACGTGAACGTATATTACTCCTGCGCTAGAGTGTGTGTGTGTGTGTGTGTATGTATATATGTATGCGTTGTTTATGAATAAATTCATGTGACTGCGTAAATATGTGCATGTCACGTAAGCGTTATGGATAAGATTGGTGTTTGTGCGTGTATGAATATTGTGCTTTCACAGTGACAGTGCGAAAGTAAGACTGACGCTTGAGTGTGACTGAGTCTATGATTATGTGTTTGACAACATACGTCTGTCTGTCTTCAAGTGTTTGTATATATTGATACATTAGCAACAATAAATCTTTGTGTAAAAAGGGTGTGCATTTGTGCGGGCAACTGCTAATGATTATATGGTTGCGTGTTTCATGGAGTGATTATTCGTGTTTTGAGTGACAATCTAGATCTATGTAAATATGTAAGAAAGAAAATTGACTATGCCAGTGAGAAAATATGTAAATGTAAGATGGAGTGTGTTTTACTGGTGAACTGTACGTTTTCCTGTGCGCGTGTTTGTGTGTGTGTGTGTGTGTGTGAGAGAGAGAGAGAGAGAGAGAGAGAGCGAAAGAGAGAGAGAGAGGAAGAGAGACTGAGGGAGAGGAGAAGGGGAATTAGTGTGTAGAGTGGATATGATATCTTTGAGATATTGTTCACACTTACAGGGGTTGGACAAAATAATGGCAAAACCTTAAAATTTCAAACAAATTTATTTTAATATGGAGTAGGACTGCCTTTGGCAGTAATTACAGCTTGATTTCTACGAGATATGGGCTCGTACAAAATTTGAATTGTTTCCAAAGGAATTTTTGTCCATTCTTCAACTAATACAGTCCCCAGTTCTTGTAGTGATGATAGTGGAGGATATCGACTCCTTACTTTTTTTTCTAAAATGCACCATAAATGTTCAATAAATGTTCTCGAGGTGGTCATTAAGCTCTGCAGTAATTTTCTGAGCTGTACTTTTGTGAACCTTTCTAACAATTCGCGTAAGAATGCGATGGTCCATATCTGAAAGTTTTGGCTTTTCTTTCGGAGTTTTGTTTTGACGAGGACGTTTTTCCCTCTTTCTCAAGGGCTGTCATTACTTTCGAGACAGTGCTTCTTGACACACCAAACATTTCGGCTGTTTTCATTACGCTAGTGCCTGCCATACAAGACCAACAATTTGACTTCTTTGAAAAGACAATACATATGTCATTTTAATGAATTTTAATCACCTTTTTCTGATGATATCTGAAAAGAAACAGCAATTTTAGCAAAACATATTAATCAACACAAATGATAAAAAACCAAACATAAAAATAAACAAGCTTTTGACGGTTTTATAGATATTTCAAAATTATGAGGCTAGGTGTTTCCATTATTCCGTCCAACCCCTGTAGTTTCTTTTAATTCGACCTAGGTTAAAATCAAGGAGTTAATTTTTCGATATTTGTGATATTTTCTGATCCAAGGCAAATGCACTTGTATACGCGCGCGCACACACACACACACATACTCACTCACATACACACACGTACGCGCGCGCACACATACACACACACACACACACGTATATATATTGGGTCATCCCATAAATAATGCGGATTTTTCAATTGCATGAACTAAAAGTCGGAGGGGAATGGAGTAAACTACTTGCATCACCTTGGTATAGAAGCAGGTAGGAATTTTACCTTGTACTTATTCTTACTGTAAGTTTTGAAGAGTGCAGTTCAATTTTAATAGTTACTTTTTCAAAGCTATAATGGAAATTTCAAAGAGCATATTCGGTATATTTTGCTTTATGAGTTCAATAAAGACAACAACGCAACGGAAAGTGTGAGGAATACTAATGCAGTATATGGGGATCGGACAATAAGCGTAAACCAATTTGCAGGACGTCCTCGTCGAGTTCTACAGATCTTCCAGGACGAGGATCGTTTTCTAGGCTGTAGTTTCCGGCTTGAAATTTCTGGAACCACCGTGGACACTGGTTTACGCTTATTGTCCAATCCCCATATAATGCATTAGTATTCCTCGCACTTATATATAAAACAATACCTATCGTTGCTGGCTAAAGTTGTTAAAGGCGAATTGAAAGCCGCACAGTGGTGAAATTGTGTACAATTTCGTAGTCACTGTTTTACAATCTCAAAAATACTGTGAGCCGCTCCAAAGCGAGTTTCTGAACACCCTAGAAACATCTTGTGCGCTTACAGGAGCGTAAGGCAGCA
>NC_042997.1:106153411-106160351 GCF_006345805.1 Octopus sinensis | reverse complement strand
TCCCACTTCTATTACATGAAACCTATAACTTCTAAATATGTTGTTCACAAGAACTCAGCTTTGTCACACATGAAAATCAACATACTGTTCATTATCGTAATTACGATAATGAACAACGTGTCCACACTATGCGAACTCTAGGAAACAAAGAAACATGTACAGAGCTTCATGCACCGCATGCAATTCCCTGGATATGATCAGAAAGATAGGATTCGGGTATACAGGAATGCTAGAAAGAAGTTAGATAGCATTATATGTAATGAAACCAGTGGTATGTGCCTTAGATGTAGAAGTTAAGACTGGAATAGGATACAGAGAGTTTGTGACAAAGCAAATAGGTTGAACATGTGGTACAAGACTGACAAATATCAAGGAGTGATGTCTGTAGAGGCCACAGCCCATGGAGAACTAGCCTTTAGTTCTGAAGGAGGCTAAACTCAACATTCAGATCGTTGAAAAGCAAGTGAGATCCATCAGATCACATCTATGCAGGACGTACCTCTATGATAACTGCATTGTATGTAAGATTAACTCACTCATTTACTGTAGAACTAGAAATGTAGTCTCCAGTATAAGGTGCATAGAGAGTGCTTGTAAAGACGAGAACATAATATACATGGGTGAGATGTCCTGAGTCATTGCAGAGACACTAAATGGACATTTCAGACAATATGACGATAAAAAATAATTCTCCACACTCTCCCATCATGCCAAAGACCAGCATGGAGGCAACCTGGGTCAATTTGACGTCCGTATTCTCTCAGAATCCATGTAGCCACTCGCCTGCACAATTTTACCTTTTTGTTAATATGCACATGGAATGTCGCATCATTGCTCATGTGAAGCACCGTCTCTGACTCCGGGATCGTATTCCCGAAGAACCACACACAGACTCACAACCAGTGACTTCAAGAGAAGGGTCACTCAGTATACATACTATTTAAAGTACTTCTGAGGACATAAGAACCAAAGTGTCGGCCCACTGTAAGAACTTCTTTTATTTACCCGAAACACGGTTTGTCACTTTCAGAAACTGCATACTTTGTTACAGTTTGCTGTGTCTTCTAAGAAGCCAAACTGTCATCTATAGAGCACTATAGTTAATTCTAATCCATTAATTCATGATAATGTTTCATAACTATCCTGCGCGCGTAAGCGAAAGCAGGGTTTTGTAATCACTCTTCTTTGTCTGTTTCACTGAGTGTTTGCAAAATTACTGGAAACCAGCTGGACGGATTTTTACCACATTCGGCAGAAATACTCATTGAGTGAGTCGTTCAAAATGAACATTTGGATTGATTATCTTTAAACGAAAACTTGTGGATACATACATACTTAGATACACACATACATACATACATACATACATACATACATACATACATATGCGACTGTGTGTCCGTGTGCGTAAATGTGTGCGTGCGTGTGCGCGCGTGTACACTGAAAGATTCGAGGGTTTCGTTTATTTACGAGTTGATTTCTTAATTTCACCATAGTATAAATACCTGTAAAGGTGATACTTAAAAGAATCAGTTGAATTAAAAAGCAGGGTAGGCAACGCATTGTAAGCCACACAATGATTTTCGAAAAAGTTTACCTGCGCACAGGGTATGCAATCCCCCTTCGACGCCTTAATTTTTCGTTTTTATTGAAACCTTACGGAAATTTTGCTTGAATTTCTAATGAAAATAATGGATCAAAATTTTATGTGTTGGGTCAATTGTCTCCGTTTTAATAGTCGTTCGACAACATCCAGTAGCTGCTACATCAACTAGCAATTGTCAACAACTGGCGTGACTGGAATTGATTAATAGGTACAAACTTTATACATTTTTTAGCACGCCGGGCGAATTGCCTAGCGGTATTTCGTCTGCCGTTACGTTCTGAGTTCAAATTCCGCCGAGGTCGACTTTGCCTTTCATCTTTTCGGGGGATCGATTAAATAAGTACCAGTTACGCACTGAGGTCGATATAATCGACTTAATCTGTTTGTCTGTCCTTGTTTGTCCTCTCTGTGTTAGCCCCTTGTGGGTAGTAAAAAAACAGGTACACACTTTATCCATTTTCCAATCAGAATCTGCTTTCTTTAAGAGCCGTGGCTGCATAACCCCTGAGATCTCAGTATCTGAGTGATCAGAGGTGTTTTTACACCAGTGAAATAATGCAGACATATGACTAAATATGTATGTACGTACGTCTGTCTGTCTGTGTGTATGCATGTGTATGTATGTGTATATGTATATATATGTGTGTGTGTATATGCGTAACTATGTATGGGCACATACATGTACGCACGCGCACACACACACACACACATACATTCATACATATTCTGCTTCAAGAAAACGGTAACACCACCGATTGGCATGAAATTGCTCACAGATATACACCACCCTTTCTACGTATCGGAGGTAGTCGAGATCATGTCACATCTACTCAGGTATTTTATCTCTGCTTCTCTCATCACCCTTGTTTTGTTCAATGCTCAAGGCCCGCACTAAGGCAGTATGTCCAATTCTCGCTTCCCAAGACAGATATTTGTTACATTTGGGGGTGATGAAAAATGTTTTCGAAACTGTTCGCTGTGTATACAGGCTGGTAACATAGAGAAATATGATAGCAAGATGGATAAAATAGACAGATACTTAGGCAGGTAGAGAGAAGGAGAAAGGGAGAGAGAGAGAGAGAGAGAGAGAGACTTAGATAAACAGAGTCAGGTGAGGAGAGAGTGAAAAAGAGAATTATTGGTGTACGGAGTTGAGATCGAGCAGGTCGCTTCTCTAGAATTATGTTGAATAAATAGCATGTTGATAGATTCTGGAATATCATTAGTGAACCACGAGGTAGGAGACCATGCCTGCTACCAACCCACACTTTCGATGGTATGAGAACGTATGGTTAGCTAAGAAAGAGATGAACATATGCTTAGCTTTCCTGTTAGTTGTCTTGCAGTGATGGGTAAACACCTCCCACTGGTTCATTTCCTTCAGGTGTTCTAAGCAGTATTCATCGTATCCACAGCTGTTTGTGTGCGTGCGTGCATGCGTACGTGTGTGTATATTTGTATACATGCAAAGACGAATAAATACATACGTATTTATAACCTATCTATCTATCTATCTATCTATCTATCTATCTATCTATCTATCTATCTATCTATCTATCTATCTATCTATCTATCTATCTATCTATCTATCTATCTATCTACATTCATATCCACCTACCTATCTATACACATATAGTAATAAATCTTTCTACTATAGGCACAAGCAATGGAACATTAGGGGAGGGAACTAGTGGATTAGATCGACCCCAGTGTTCCATTGATACTTTATCGAGCTCCAAAGAATGAAAGGCAAAGTCAATCTCGGCAGAATTTCAACTCAAACTTAAAACCGTTAATGCGAAGCATTTTGTCCGGCTTGCTAACGAATCTGCTAGTTCACCTGATCGCCTATCTACCTACTTACCTTCCTACCTACCTACCCATCCACCTACCTACCTACCTACCTACCTACCTACCTACCTACCTACCTAGCCTACCTACCTACCCACCTACCTACCTACCTACCTACCTACCTACCTACATACCTACCTACCTACCTATCTACCTACCTACCTACCTACCTATCTACCTACCTACCTACCTACCTACCTACCTATCTATCTATCTATCTATCTATCTATCTATCTATCTATCTATCTATCTATCTATCTATCTATCTATCTATCTATCTATCTATAGTAATAATAAACACTGAAATATTGTCATTATTCAGAAAAAAGCAATTTGCTAAATTGCGAAATAATGACAATCTGTTTACTGAAACACGTCTATGCTTTTTAAAGTTTAAAACACAATTACGTTTTCTGTGTTTAGTATCACTATGACGTGGAATCGGAAATATGATGACCTTTGTCTAATCACGTTGATTATAGCAGCAGAGTTAAACTTTATACTGAGCCAACACAATTCCGTATTATGTCAAAATCCAGTGGAATACAAGTTCCATATCATTGATGGAAGCACAAAATACTTCATGTTCTCTTCGTTGACCGTTGTATTTCAGTGTGCTGTTCAGGAAGCACATTGTTCCAACACCTCTGTATGACATGTTGTTTGGAACCATTACTGACTAGAAAATTCAAATAGAACTTCTCTGCCTTATCAGTCTTCGCACTAAAAGAAAATATAGAAAAAGGCTCATAGTTTTTGTCTTTCCTCCTCTGTATAAGGGATAAAAATATATTCATGTCTGTCTCTCTCTCTCCTTCTCTGTCTCTGTTTCTCTTTCTTTTCTGTCTCTGTCTGTCTGTCTGTCTCTCTATCTCTCACATACAAATATGTATATGTGTTTGCGTACACACAGACATACACACACACACACATGATTATGTAGAAAGCTTGTGGTTTAATGGTTAGTGTGTTGCATCCATGATTGTAAGATTGTAACTACGCTTTCTGGGCCAGTCAAAACACTTCATTTCGCATTACTCAGAGGGTAACGAAGAGCAATTCGGCAACGGATCAGCATTCCGTCCAAGCGAGGGGTAATGCAAATACCACAGAGTCCAGGAAACCAGTCTTATGAGCCTATGGTTCGGAAAAACCTTTGATTTTTTTTTAGACCCACACACACACATGAATGAATGTAACTACATATATACCTTGCATATATACATACATACATTACATACATACCTATACAATATATATATATATATATATATATATATATATATATATATATATATATATATATATATATATATATATATATATATATATATATATATATATATATATATATTATATATATATATATATAGTTATATTTCGGAATGATCATATTGCCAGTTTAGCCAATAAAAACACACGCACTATATATTTGGTGTTATTTTGCTTCAGTGTTATTTATTTTTTACATTAATCTTAATCTTATTTCGGCCAGAGTTCTTTCTCACACTCCTGTGACCGCATCAGTGGTCCTTTGTTTTCTTCTTTCTTATTTGTGTCTCTCCTTACTAACCGTCAGCCATTTTGTATTTTCACATAAAAAATCTTGCACAACAAATATTTAAACGTATATATATATATATATATATTATATATATATATATATATATTATGTATACACAAACAAACACAGAAATATGTCACTAAAGGCGCCAGCATTTGGCCCACAGATATGCTGTCTCTTCCCTCTGTCCTTTCTATCGCTACAATAATGCCCTTTGCTCTTCGGGGATTGCTGGCTTCGTACATCCTCCACCGAAGCACTTACGACTTTTTCATCTCTTTACTGTTCATCATTCTTAGTACTTTCTTCCTCTGCCGTCTGTTGAAGGTAGTTTTCTCTGGTGTTTAAATGTACACTATTTAATATCAATGAGTGATGTTTGTAGAGGCCATAGAGAACTAGCCCGTAGATTTAGGAAAGCTCTGAAGGAGACCAAACTCAACATTAAGATTGTTGAAAAGGCAGGGAACTCCGTCAGATCACATCTATCTAGGACGCACCCCTTTGAGAATACCATACGCTCCAATGATGACTGCATGGTATGTAGAAATGGCCCTGGCATTAACTGTAGAACCAGAAATGTAGTTTACAGCATAAGATGCATAAAAGATGCTTGTAGAGAAATGAAAATGACATACAAAGAGGAGACATCTAGGAGCATTGAGGAACGACTAAATGAACATTTGAGACAATATGACGACAAAAAACAGTCCTCCTTACTCTACCAACATTCCAAGGACCAACATGGAGGAAACCTTAACACCTGTGAGGTTAAAGGTAATTGTAAAATGAAAAATGTTGTATATAAAGCTACATGATCTCTCTAGGTTTTATTACATAGGTTGCACGCAGACCCCTCTTAAATTACGTTTGAATAATCATAAATCATCTTTTAATAATCCTCGGAAAGAAAGTAGTACTAGTTTATCCAAAACGGTTTGGCAACTTAAAAGAGACAACATAAATTTCTCAATTTCTTGGAATATTGTTTCTTCTGCCCCTTCTTAGAACTTGTCTTTTATGCCTAGAAGAGTCTCATATAATTATGAAAATGCTCTCCTAGGTTCTCGTATCTTATGACTTATCATACCATGATCTAACTTATCAAATGCCTTTGCAAAGTCAAAGTATATCACGCTGACATCTGAATGGTCAACCAGCTGTTTCATTTACAGGACCCGAAGGCACTACAATCCCAGAGTCACAGGCAGTGAGAGACTTGGGGATCAGCATGTGCAATGACACATCATTTTATATGCAATTAAGCAAGATGGCAGCAAAGTGCAGACAACTGGCAGGAGATCCGTCAAAACAAGAGACCAAGAAATTATGTTAACTCTATGGAGAACCTTTGCTCTCAACTGCCTGGACTGCTGTTCCCAGTTATAGTCACCACATAGTGCCAAACTAACAGCGGAGCTTCAAGCAGTCCAACGCCACTACACTAAAAGGATTGAAACAGTGCAGTGGATGAGCTACAGGGATAGGCTGAGAAAACTACAGCTTTACTCCCTGGAGCGAAGGCGTGATAGATATGCAACAATATACATATGGAAAATCCTAGAAGGGCTAGTACCTAACTTTGGCATTATACAAATGCCAGAACTGGCCGCCATTGTATTGTACCAAAGTTATCGTCCACTCCATCTAAATTCAGGACCAGGTATTGCAATAGTCTAGGGTTCAAAGGCCCACAGCTCTTCAATACCTAGCCACAAAAACTAAGAGATTTGCACAAAGTGGAAGTAGATGTCTTCAGAAAGGAACTAGACATCCTCCTCTCCACAATGCCAGATAAACCAACAGCCCCACATGAGGTACAGACGAGGGAAACGGAATCAAACTCAATTATACACCAAATGTAACAACAGCTGGGAAAAAGGCACATACAGAAGTAGTGATGTGAAATAGTCAGACTG
>NC_042997.1:106140911-106148411 GCF_006345805.1 Octopus sinensis | reverse complement strand
TATTGCGGCATGCTACTTACCAGACACCATTCAATATTTATACAATATATTGATTACAGATATTTTCCCCTTTGCCGTTAATCAAATGATAAAATAATGAATTGTGTTTACATATCCATGGTTCAAAGCATTGAGTAAATGATGACAGGAATGATGGAAAACCTTGGAACAAATGGCAAGGATATTGTTTGTCATAGCACCAAAGCATATATATATGGACTGTGTTTGCTATATTGCAGTCAGTTATTTTTTTATATTATTTTCCAAGCGTATGTTTGTTTAGGAGCTATTTTTTTTCATTGGACTTTCAGTCATGAAAAACTGCAAAGCCGTTAGGTTAGTCAACTCACAGAATAGATTTATTTCCTCAATATTGCTTTACTGTCAAGTCATTGAGTGTATGTATATTTATTTTAGGTAATCGAAGCGTTTTTCTATTGCAATAAGGTGAATATATATATATATATATAATATATATATATATATATATATATATATATATATATATATATATATATATATATATTTGTATATGTGTGTATATATATATATATATATATATATATATATATATTTATTTGTATTTGTGTGTGTGTATGAATGCATATTAAATCACCTTTTTGCAATATACATACATGCATACATATTGTACGTGTATATGTATATATATATATTAATATATATATATGTATGTATGTATGTACGTGTGTGTGTTTATGTTTGTATATGTGTGCGTAATTGTAGGGTTTATCTATGAATATAAAAGGAACAGTATTATATAATCAATCAACTACACAAGTGCGCATGAATCAACTTATTTATCAAAGCAAACATAGGCACAAAAGTACACACACACACACACGGACACATTACTTCTATATGCATTTTTACATATACATACGTAATACCTATCAATCTCACTCTCTCTCTCTCTATCAAGCAATCTTTCTTTCTTTCTTTCTTTTTTTCTTCCTGTCTGTCTGTCTGTCTGTCTGTCTATCTATCTATCTATCTATCTATCTATCTATCTATCTATCTATCTATCTATCTATCTATCTATCTACCTTTTTATGTATAAGTAAGCATGTGTATAGCTGAGTGTGTCCGTGTGCGCACGCATGTGTTTGTGTATAGATTTATATATGCGAAACAGCTTTTCTTTTAGTAGACTTGCAGTGAAAACACGATTGTGTTCTAGTTCCATTATGCTCATTATGAAGTTTCTTTCTTCTGTTTTCTTTTTTCATATTTCCTGAGTACCTCAGAGTTTATTTAAAACACCAAAGTTCCTAAATCCATTAAATCCATTATCAAAATTTCTATACTTTCATAATCCTCTTTTGTTGCCGAAATAATATTAGGGTGCGCTATTGCATCTATATAGTAGGCAGTGCCAATGTGGTTGATATATATATAAAGTATATTCCAGAAGTATGGAGACTTTTTCAGGCGAAACATTTATTGGTTTAAATTTTTGGTACAAGGCTAACAAGCTCGGAGCAGGTGGGTACGTCAATTATATCGTCCCCATTGCTCAACTGGTACTGATTTTATAGACTCTGAAAGAATGAAAGGCAAAGTTGACCTCAGCGGAATTTGAACTCAGAATGTAAAAACTGGTGAAATGTCGCTAAGCATTTTGCTTGGCGTGCTAACGTTTCTTATTTCTTTACTGTCCACAAGGGGCTAAACATAGAGGGGACAAACAAGGACAGACAAACGGATTAAGTCGATTATATCGACCCCAGTGCGTAACTGGTACTTAATTTATCGACCCCGAAAGGATGAAAGGCAAAGTCGACCTCGGCGGAATTTGAACTCAGAACGTAACGGAAGATGAAATACGGCTACGCATTTCGCCCGGCGTGCTAACGTTTCTGCCAGCTTCCGCCTTAGGACAGACATTTTATTGCTATCGAAAAAGTACAAAACTCTAATCTCCTTGCAAATAGGATCTTCTGACTTCAGTATCACATGTTGTGGTACTCCAGGCACTTCCTGGAAGTCCACCAAAATGAAGGTGTCGAGATCACTGCCAAGTAGTTGGTTATCAGGATGGAATTGTTGATTGGTACATTGTCTTGGAGTAGATGCTTTGGACTTTTGCACTGTTCCCGAACTCCTTCATGACCCTCACAAAGTACACTTTGTTGAACATCTGGCCAGAGTGAACCTAAGGGATGTAGATGATACCCTCGCTATAGATAATGCGATCATGATGAGCTTTCCGGTGGACTTACTTTGCCTGGCCGCTTGTATCAGTGAAACATAGATGCTCGACTCATAGAAGTTAACCCATAAGCAGTCTGGAGCATTTCATAAGCTTCTGTGGTGTTTTTGCCCAGTTTAACACAAAACTTTATTGAATAGCGAGATGCCAAATTGTCTTCACGTACAGACCGCATTCTGCAAACAGGTCAGCTGTAACAAGCAGTGTTTAGTAGCGTGTATTTAAAGTTCTGTTACAACCGTCTCCTTCAATCTGGAATAGAAAGTTGTCAAGTTAGATATATAGTAATGATATAGGCCTCTCCTAAAAAAAAGTCTCAAAACGTCTGGAATGCATCTTGTACAGCCACATAATGAATTTTTGACTGTTAGATTTATGCTTAATCATTCTGGTGTTTATATTTGTTTGTGAATAATGTATAAACTGTATCCATTTTATCACTTTGTTTTTCTATCAGAACTACTCCTATTAACAGGTTTGTGTAGTTTTGTAGAGATTCTGTATAGTATATATAGATTGTAATGTCATTTTTAGTTGTTAAAATATGGCGGCTTTTGATTACTTTAAATATATTTATATGTTATTTTACTTTCTTTCATGTGTCTTCTACATCTGCTGCGTATATTTTAGACGTATCTTTATATTGTTTAGTGTTATGGCCGTAACAATTGAGATAATGGATTTGGCAGGTGTTACACAGAGCCACGTTTCTATGTGGTTAATGTAAGGATGAAGTTGTGCAGCTGTATTTGATCGGAAGATGTGACTGTGAATGTATCTGCGTGCATGGCTAGAGAAAGTATGGCAAAATTGTTTTGGTACACATTTGAAAGAAAGGCTAATAGGGCAAATCGTTGTATTACTTCATTAGGGAATTTTCAGATTGTAGATGGTTTGTATGCTACATGGCTTGTCCATGCTATATTCAAAGTGGAAATAAGCGTACATAAGCCAAATAATTTTAATTCAAACTACATACCCATTGACCAAAACAGCTTTGGTAAAAATTGATAGAGGATAGAACTCCACAACTTTAATTAATTAAAATTAATTTGAATACTGAATGCAAGTGGAGAGTGATTCTAACCTTCAACAGTGCAGTCAACAACTTTGGGCAATTTTGGATCATATTAGTCGTACTCATCAGTGTATAGTATAACTGTTACGGCAGATTAGATGACTAGAGAAGTAGGCAACATGAATGGCATTATGGCTTAAAAGAGTATCTGGGGAAATGGCCAGGAACGCCTGGTGTGTAAAAAAGTGGGAACTGATATACTAAATGTAGAAAACAAAGTCATTTTTATTACAATTTTAACCCAAAATGTAATGTGATAGAAAATTGTTCTGCCAAAAACTTACTGTCCACTGCATTCCATATTTAATTATTGTTTTAAAAAAGTAAAACTTTCAGTTTATGTCGTATTTATTTCTATAATGAGTCTTGTACACACAGCTGCTGCGAATGCTTTAGAGGCGCATGGAATTTCTGGCGTATATATATATGAGTGTGTGTACAAACATATACTTACATACACGCATACACACACACACACCACACACACACATGTATATATATATATATATATATATATATATATTATATATATATATATATGTGCATACAATATTAAGTATGCTTTAAGGCGGTAAGCTGGCAGAGACGTTAGCACGCCGGGCGAAATGCTTAGCGGTATTTCGTCTGTTGTTATGTTGTGAGTTCAAATTCCGCCGAGGTCGACTTTGCCTTTCATCCTTTCGGAGTCGATAAATTAAATACCACTTACACACTGTGGTCGATGTAATCGACTTAATACCCATGTCTGTCCTTGTTTGTCCCCTCTGTGTTTAGCCCCTTGTGGGTAATAAAGAAAAGGTATTTCGTCTGCCGTTATGTTCTGAGTTCAAATTCCGCCGAGGTCGACTTTGCCTTTCATCCTTTCGGGATCGATAAATAAAGTACCAGTTACGCACTGGGGTCGACATAATCGACTTAATCCGTTTGTCTGTCCTTGTTTGTCCCCTCTGTGTGTAGCTCCTTGTGGGTAATAAAGAAATAAGAAACGTTAGGAAGCTTGGCAAAATGCTTAGCGGTATTCGTCTGTCGTTACGTTGTGAGTTCAAATTCCGCCGAGGTCGACTTAGCCTTTCATCCTTTCGGGGTCGATAAATTAAATACCACTTACACACTGTGGTCGATGTAATCGACTTAATACCCATGTCTGTCCTTGTTTGTCCCCTCTGTGTTTAGCCCCTTGTGGGTAATAAAGAAAAGGTATTTCGTCTGCCGTTATGTTCTGAGTTCAAATTCCGCCGAGGTCGACTTGCCTTTCATCCTTTCGGGATCGATAAATAAAGTACCAGTTACGCACTGGGGTCGACATAATCGACTTAATCCGTTTGTCTGTCCTTGTTTGTCCCCTCTGTGTGTAGCTCCTTGTGGGTAATAAAGAAATAAGAAACGTTAGGAAGCTTGGCAAAATGCTTAGCGGTATTTCGTCTGTCGTTACGTTGTGAGTTCAAATTCCGCCGAGGTCGACTTAGCCTTTCATCCTTTCGGGGTCGATAAATTAAATACCACTTACACACTGTGGTCGATGTAATCGACTTAATACCCATGTCTGTCCTTGTTTGTCCCCTCTGTGTTTAGCCCCTTGTGGGTAATAAAGAAAAGGTATTTCGTCTGCCGTTATGTTCTGAGTTCAAATTCCGCCGAGGTCGACTTGCCTTTCATCCTTTCGGGATCGATAAATAAAGTACCAGTTACGCACTGGGGTCGACATAATCGACTTAATCCGTTTGTCTGTCCTTGTTTGTCCCCTCTGTGTGTAGCTCCTTGTGGGTAATAAAGAAATAAGAAACGTTAGGAAGCTTGGCAAAATGCTTAGCGGTATTTCGTCTGTCGTTACGTTGTGAGTTCAAATTCCGCCGAGGTCGACTTAGCCTTTCATCCTTTCGGGGTCGATAAATTAAATACCACTTACACACTGTGGTCGATGTAATCGACTTAATACCCATGTCTGTCCTTGTTTGTCCCCTCTGTGTTTAGCCCCTTGTGGGTAATAAAGAAAAGGTATTTCGTCTGCCGTTATGTTCTGAGTTCAAATTCCGCCGAGGTCGACTTTGCCTTTCATCCTTTCGGGATCGATAAATAAAGTACCAGTTACGCACTGGGGTCGACATAATCGACTTAATCCGTTTGTCTGTCCTTGTTTGTCCCCTCTGTGTGTAGCCCCTTGTGGGTAATAAAGAAATAAGAAACGTTAGGAAGCTGGGGAAAATGCTTAGCGGTATTTCGTCTGTCGTTACGTTGTGAGTTCAAATTCCGCCGAGGTCGACTTTGCCTTTCATCCTTTCGGGGTCGATAAATTAAGCACCAGTTACGCACTGGAGTCGATCTAATCGACTGGCCCCTCCCCCAAAATATCGGGCTTTGTGTCCAGAGTAGAAAAGAATATTAAGTATGTTTTAAAATGTATGGGGTATTTACGAAGTGCTCATAAAGAGCCAATGCGAAACAATACAGAGTAGAGAAAATTGAAAACGCAAATCATAGGCAGTCAAACAGATTCCCAAACGCGTAAATGAAAATATTCAATTAAAGTAGTTGAAGCATATATATATCAACATAAATCATGCAAGTACGGGCGTAAAGATTCTCCAGTATAAAAAGAATAAAACCAAACATGAATAGAAATATTAAAAAAATATAAACACACATATAAAGATTACATGTAAGGAGTTATACGTGATAAATACAGGAGATGCAAAACGAATGAGTGTTTGATAAATATAGGAATAAAAGCGCCAAACTTTAAAATGGCAAACGGCCTAAATCGTCTAAAAATCACTTATACGCATAGAATATAAGTTAGAACAACGCTATTTTATTTATGTTTTTCATAACCTTGATATCTAGGGTTATTTCTATCTTATCTATATCTATAAAAGGTAGGATGTGTGTGTGTGTGTGTGTGTGTACGTGAATGTACTTTATGCACGTTCACAAATTAGCACGCATGTCGCTCCAATTTTAGGAGGACATTGGTCACACCCATGGCTGTGCTTTTGTCAACTTATTTTTCCCAAGGCACCCCTCTGATGGCGGTAAAAGCAGCTTTCCAACCATAACTTTTACCACTTTCACGTCGGGGAAATATGTAAGTTTGCTAACACGAATTAAATCCCCTGTCTTATAGATTAATTCACCCTACTACAATGCCTCAAAAAAAAAAAAAATAGATTTGGATTACCTATGCAATCTCAGCGTAGGAAAAGAGAAAGCTGAAAAGACTGACTATCAGCAGACCCATTAGTAAAATATTATAACTTTTTGGGCCGAAATCAGGCAATAAGAGCTTGCGGATATTCCGCTACAAAACATTCAATAATATCGAAGCAGTATATTTCATAAATCAGGGTATAATTTTTGAAGACTCTTTCTGAAGCCAGTCAACGACGGGTATTTCTGCTAGTATTCTATATGTATAAGTGATTTTTAGACGATTTAGGCGGTTTGCCATTTTAAAGGTTGGCGCTTTTATTCCTATATCTATCGACCTCTCATTCGTTTTGCACCTCCTCTATTTATCCAGCATAACTCCTTACATGTGAAATTTTATTTATATATAATTTCATATGTATTTTTATATATTTTTATATTTCTTCTATATTTTTATGTATGTTTAGTTTTATTCTTAATACCCTGGAGAATCTTTATGCCTGTACATGCATGATATACGTTGATATGTATAAATATGTATGATTTATACATTGATTGAATATTTTCCTTTATGCGTTCGGGAATCTGTTTGATTGCCTATTTGTGTTTTCAATTTTCTCTACTCTGTATTTTTAAAATATTTTTTTCTATCTATCTATCTATCTATCTATCTATCTATCTATCTATCTATCTATCTATCTATCTATCTATCTATCTATCTATCTATCTGTGTGTCTGTCTGTCTGCCTGCCTGCCTGCCTGTCTGTCTGTCTGCCTGCCTGTCTGTCTGTCTATCTGTCTGTCTGTCTCTGTCTCTGTCTGTCTGTCTGTCTCTCTCTCTCTATCTATCTATATATATATATATATATACACATACATATGTGTGTGTTGGTATATATATATATATATATATATATATATATACACACACACATATATGGAAATATATGTATGTACATATATATATATATGTGTGTGTGTGTGCGTGAGTGTATGTGTGTGTGTATGTGTATATGTGTATGTGTGTATTAAACGAACAGCATTATAA
>NC_042997.1:106130911-106135911 GCF_006345805.1 Octopus sinensis | reverse complement strand
GGACGCGTCTGAAAAGATTGGAGACAAACACTTTCCTCTCTGGTCAATCTCTCATCGACTTCTTCAAGTATCACTTGAAAAGGAAAGTGAGAGTAGAGAGGCAAGTTTTGTCTAGCGAATATTTTAAAAAAAGATGGGTGAATGTAGCAAGGATGGCACGTATGAATGACGAAGCTACCTTGAGCATAATCCTATGAACCCAGAAATTGAAAACAGAGGGTTATCCACTTGCAAACAAATGTAGTAACATATAACAATATTTACCGAGGTTACCGTGGTCTTTTTCGTAGGCTTTTCTTCCCACGGATAAACCTTATCTGCTTCCCCCTTTACACCGTACATCATGACACTGTGATACACGATCCCTATTGATCGTTTTTTTTTTCTTTCCCCTTTTTTCCTCTTTTTTCTTCTTTTTTCTTTTTCTTTTCTCTTGTTTCTTTTAATTTTTTTCCTCTTCTTTTTTTCTTCTTTTTTTTTTCTTTTTTCCCTTTTGATCGAAAACCTACGATACTTTTTTTGTTTCTTTTGTTTTTTTGTTTTTTGTTTTTTTCATTTCCCAAAAGAAAAGCTCTACCTTGTAATTTGTCCCATCTGTGTGCAGCCCTGTGTGGCCAATAAAGAAACTTATCTATCTATCTATCTATCTATCTATCTATCTATCTATCTATCTATCTATCTATCTATCTATCTATCTATCTATCTATCTATCTATCTATCTATCTATCTATCTATCTATTTATCTACCGTGCAAGTTCACTTCCGTACGGAAGAACTAGCAAAAAGGTTTTCAACCCTTACTCTGCGCACAGACCAGGTAACAATGGTACCAAGCTACCTGGGGCGCAGAATTACGAAAGTCACAATAAATAATGTGCCGCCAATGGTGAATACCCAGTGGCTGGTATCGGCCATCTGCTCCGATATAGAAGAAGCAGATATTTTAGAAACAGCTGACATTCCAGAGGAAAGCTGGACGGATAAAAAACTCGAAATATTTCTTCAAATCTCCCAAGAAGTAATAAACAATTTACCAGCCTTTGTTCAACTGGCAAACGACCAAAAATTGTATGTAGTGGTGGAGGGCAAGAGACCAAGATGCTATTTATGCAACAGTGAGGCACACCTTAGATACGAGTGTCCAACTGCTGTCAGAAATAGGCAACAGCAACCACTCCCCAAACCTGGAAGGAAACCCCTGCTACCCACACCTCCTTCAACCCAAAAGACAGGAAAAACAGCGGACGATACAAAAACTGTTTCCCCCTCACCAACCACATCACCAAGAAAAGAATTACCTCCGACATCGCAACCAACAAAAGAAGCAACATCACCACCAACATCAAAAGACAAACCAACACCAGCACCAAGAACAACAACCAAAAAAACAAATATCAATGACGAAAAGACAAATTCTGCCCCTAACACCCCAACAACACAAACACCACACAAAACAACAACACCTTCTACAAACACACATATAGATCCAAACGCTTTGCCTTTACCCTCTTCTGATTCGGACACGTCGTCCAACGACGAAAGTTCGACAGAATGGCAAATAGCCACAGGAGGTAAAAGAAAAAGATCAAGAAAAACCAAACAAGAAATCGCAACCAAAGCAGGGAGATACCTGAACCCTGAAAACTCCATACACAACAAAACAAGCACCAACACCACAAAAACAATGCTATCAGCGATAGACACCAAAGACTCCAAACTAATGGAGTACATCACAGGATACACAAACATTTGTGAAGATGACTTTAAAAATAGCAATCATCCACGCACTACACCACCCAAACACATCAAAATACTACACATCACACAAACACAACACCACAAACTCAAAGCCCTCTTCCCAAATGCTGTAGGGGGTTTCCAGAAATATCTGTCCCAAAAACTGTATAAAAACCTCCTCGAAGACACATCAAAGAACGAGGAAGCCAAAACTTTCGACACAAGTAAATAACTCTCTGTACTTTCATTTTTGTGTTTTAAAGCACACACCCCAATAGAATCATGGTCAAGATTGGTTGTGTGAATGCGCGTGGCTTGGGGTCTCCTTGGAAACAAGGATACCTCCTAAATGACATCAAGTCACATGATTTGGAATCATAGCCATAAGTGAGACCAGACTCCACGAGCCACGGGCCCTAAAGTCCATGTTTGGCGGACAGTTTAACATTTATTTCACTCCCTGTCTGCCGAGGATGGGCGGTAGTGGCACCGCGGTACTTTTTCACAAGAGCCTGGATCTCGAAGTCAAGACGATATTCGTAGACCCGGAGGGTAGACTGGTCGTTCTGGATGTTGACGGCAGCAATGGGTGCGCTTTTCGACTCGTATCAGTCTACGCACCGCCCTTAACAGGTCGGGCGGATTTCTTTCGACGTCTAGAAGTATTCTTGGGAACGTCTCGTCCTTTACTCTTAGTGGGGGATTGGAATGCTACCTTGGACACGCATGTAGACTACGTGGGTAGAGACAGAAACAGAAGGGGATGCAAATGCCTCAGAGACCTGCTCAGACGATTCCAACTGTCTGACAGGTACCGACTCGACCACCCAAATGCACCAACGTGGACATGGAGCAACCGCAGTGGGTCGTCGAGATCGTATCTAGATAGGATACTGTGTAGGACAGTAGACAAGGATAACTTAGGATGTCCACAATTCCACACAGTCAGCTACACGGATCACAAATTGGTGACGTGTACGCTAGACTTAGATAAAGCACATAGACAGGGTCCTGGGTACTGGAAACTGAACGCATCATTCCCGTCCAGACAAGTTTTCAGAGACCGGATTAGCACACTAGTAAAGAGGGCTTTGACGGGAGCCATCATCAACAACAAATGGTGGTTTGCCCTCAAGAGAGCAGTAAAAGCAGAAGCGATTAGGTACAGCAAATCACTAGCCATAGATAGAAATAGAGTAGAGGGTGAGCTAGTTAAGAAGCTAGAAGAGGCAATTAGAAGCGGCATCGCATCCGACGTTTTGGCGGCGAGGTTGGCCCTCGACCAACACTTCAACGCCAAACACGAAGGATGTGCTGTCAGAGCTAGGATGCGTGCTCTAAGGAACGAAGGTGTTGGAGCCGCGAGAGAGGCCCGGGTGGCAGAGGCGCAACAAGGCAACAAAGCCACCATTCAGTCACTGGTAGATGAACAGGGGCGCGAATTGCTCGAGCCAAATAAAATGTGTGAGGCCTTTCAGCAGCATTTTGCCCGACTGTTCGGGACGAGTGGAGGGCAAGAACGTAGGGTGGACTTCAGTGCCTACCTACATAGCCTGCCACGACTCTCGACAAGAAAGGCAGGGTGCTGCGAAGGTGCCATCACGGCGGCGGAAGTGCAGGAAGCGATAGCAGAATGCTCGAGAGACAAATCACCGGGTTTGGATGGTCTACCCTACGAGTTTTACAATTGTATGCCAGACTTGTTTGGGGACGTCTTGGCAGCGGTATACTGCAACTGGCAGCAAAACGGGAGCATACCCGCTTTTGTGAGTCGAGGAGCTGTAACTCTGCTGAAGAAATATCCAAACAAGGGAAACATTATAGATAACTTTAGACCAATCACGCTGCTCAATGCAGACCTGAAAATTTTGACAAAGGTGTTAGCCAAGAGGTTGGCGCTTGTCATAGAGAAACTGGTCGACAACGCACAAACGTGCGCCGTGCCGGGCCGGAGCATCCATGACAACCTCCATCTGATGCGCTACATCATAGACAGGGTAGTTAACGAACCTGGCATGGGTGGGGCCCTGATCAACTTGGATCAATCGAAAGCCTTTGATAGGGTAGACCATCGATACTTGGAGGCAGTCCTGAGAGCGGCTGGTTTCGGTCCCGTCTTCCGCGGCTGGATAGCTGCCTTGTACAGAGGCATCCGTTCGGTAATTCGCGTAAATGGACATCTATCGAGACCTTTCGACATTGCACGTTCGGTCCGTCAGGGATGCCCCCTCTCGGCGCTTCTATACGTATTGACTCTTGAGCCACTACTGCGGAAGCTGGCGATTCTAAGGAGCATCCCGCGAGAATTGGGATGCGGGACGAGCGTGTCTGCATACGCGGACGACGTCACCGTCATAGTGTCAAGCCACGAGCACATCGAGCGGGTCGGCGAGACACTGAAAGACTACGAAGCGGTGACAGGAGCAAAAATCAACCGGGAAAAGTCAGTGGGCTTGCGGCTCGGCACCTGGAGAAGCAAGCCCATGCCGCCCACCAGTACCTCCGTCGTGGGACGCTGGACAGACGGCCCGGTTGAGTTGCTCGGGGTCTGGTTCGGTCCGGACCTCCAAATGGAGAAGAACTGGAACGAGATAACGAGTAGGGTGGTCACTCTCGCCCAGCAATGGGCCGAGAGGAAACTGTCCCTAAAAGGTCGGGCGGAGGTGGTGAACGCGTACATCGCGTCCATCATCTACTACCGCCTGATCGTCGTACCATGTCCCGACCCTACCATCACGAAACTAGAACGCATTCTCTTCCGCTTCTTGTGGAAAGGATGCGTCCCGATGGTCAGGCGATCCATTTGCTGTCAACACCCGTTAAAAGGAGGGCTGGGCATGCCGTGGTTGATGATGCGCAGACACGCGCTGAGACTGCGACATCTCCGGCTCTATGTAGACGACGGTGAACAGGTGTGGTCGCCGTTTGTGAGGCACGCATTCCCGCAACTCGTCTCCATGACCGAACTACAGCCGTGGATCAAAAAGAGGCCGAGGAAGGGCGAATGGCACCGCGAGTGTCGCGTTGCTCTCAAGCAACTCTGCCGTCCCGGGTCGACCTTGAGTAACTTCAACACAACCAAAGCATTTTATAGGGGATTAGTGGAGGGGAGGTACGACGACGAGCTCGGGGCAAACCTGGGCGTCGACGAGGAATACCTGACCCGCCTGTTTCAAACGACTTTCGGCCCGGGACCTATGGACAACTTCCAGAGATCCCTGGCCTGGCGGTGCTACCAAGAAGCGCTACCCGTTAGGGATAAG
>NC_042997.1:106038411-106125911 GCF_006345805.1 Octopus sinensis | reverse complement strand
AGCAAGCAGTATACTGAGACACTTAAGAAGCTGAGAGAAGCGTTTAAGAGGAAGTGATCGAAGAAGAATGCCAATGTGAGACCATACACATCTTTGGCAACAAATCAGACAATCGACCAGTCGGGAAGGTCAGCGTCCCTAGCCACGCATTACCGTATAAATCTGAACTGGCGCTCTCCGATTTCCAACTGTTCGGTCCAATGAACGACAATCTTCGGAGACAACAACCTGATGATGCAGATGGGGTGAAATTGGCTGTGAAGAAGTAGGTGCAACAGTATGCAGCTTAGATTTTACAAGGAAGATTCAAGAGTCGAGTTCATCGATGCTGAAAATGCATCGCTTGTGATGGACACTGTGCAGAATTGTACCTTTATGTAGAGAAAGAACTGCTCTGCTTACGTGTATAATTTGAACGATCTATACCGGATAATAAAACGTTATACCCTTTTTAATTAATTTCATAGAACTTTCACAAGTTCTATGTGTGTATGAGTGTGTGTTCGAATGCACATGCATGCATACATACATACATACATACATACATACATACATACATACATACATACATACATACATACACACACACACACATACATACGTATATATAAATATATATATATATAGGCATGTATATGTGTGTATGTGTACATATATATATTCACAAATGTATATACGTATCTCTCTCTCTCTCTCTCTCTCTATATATATATATATATATATATATAGTTGAAAAATATCGTTATAGGATGTATTGAATGTGTGTGTATGTGTGTGCGTGATTGTGTTTGAGGATGGGTGGGTGTCAGAAAACAGACAATGTTGAGGTGAATGGTTTGTGTCTGTGTATTTAAATGTGCTTACTATAGATAGAGGGAAAGAGAGAGAGAAAGAGGAAGGCGAGGTATAAGGACAAAGGTAACACATACTCACTGGATTGAGTAGTAGTTCTTTGAAAGTATAAAAAGAATTTTTTGACTATGGGGGTGAAATATATAAAAAAGAGTTATATTAATTAAAATTCAAGGGGCTATCTATATTAATCATTATTCATATGATTGAAAGGTGTGTTTTTGCCAGTGCATGCATCTGTAGGACAGATGTATACAGTCACACACACAGACACTCACTCACAAAAGAAAATTCACCATTCATTTGAACTGCACCCTTTCACCTTCCTATTCTTATGCCTCTCTTCTCCTACTTCGTTTGAACCCTTGAACCTTTAGAACCTTCTAGATTCTTCTACATCCAACCGTTTTGACGTCACTCCTTATAAAGGAATTTTTTAAAGAGACACTCATTTTCACTATGGGCTCCGTGTGAGCAGTCATCTAAAAGTGTTTTGTGCATCTTGATGTTGACAAAAGTTCCTTGCTTTTCCTGATGAGAAAGCGGCATAATATACTCCTTATTCCTTCGCAATTAGGAATATGCAGCCTTCGAAACATATGTCGAAAATAAAGGAATTTTGTTAATTCGTCGTTCAACTCTATTCTTTCATATATTTATATTTAAAAAAAAACATACAAATTTCCACACGAAAGCACGTAACTTCAAACGTGTCTTCTCTGATGTGAATTTGCTACCCAGGTATCGGTTAACCGAATTATACATAAGATAATTCATTCAACTACTCAAATACTTATATATATATATAATATATATATATATATATATATATATAATATATGTGTGTGTGTATGGAGGCGCAATGGCCCAGTGGTTAGGGCAGCGGACTCGCGGTTTCGATTCCCAGACCGGGCGTTGTGAGTATTTATTGAGCGAAAACACCTAAAGCTCCACGAAGCTCCGGCAGGGGGTGGTGGCGATCCCTGCTGTACTCTTTCACCACAACTTTCTCTCACTCTTTCTTCTGTTGGCTTGCTCGCTTAGCCAGCGGGGTGGCGTCATTTGAAGGCTAAAACAATGCGAAGCGCATTGTGACCATCGATGTGTAGCAACATCTGATAGCCTGGTCAATCACGGTGATCACGGTGATATATATATATATATATATATATATATATATATATATATATATGAGTGTGTGTTTATGTTTGTGTGTGTGTGTGTGCGTCAGTGTTTGTATCTTTGTCTTTGCGTTTATTACCCACCAGCACTTGACGACCTATGTTGGTTTGTTTATAGCGGTTCGGGCAAAAAGTGATTGATAGGATAAGTACGTGGCTTAAAACAAGTATTCGAATAAGCTCTTCAAGACGCCACCTCAGCATGGCTGCAATCCAATGTCTGAAACAAGTAAGAGATAAAAGATAAAAGATGTTTAAATTACATGCATACATAAACATGCACACATACCTACATAACAACACACACACGCGCACACACACATTATTTAATTTACATTGTATAAGTGCTACCAATAGTTTCTTGTCATGGAGACAAGTGGTTAAACAGATTTTGATAATATGCTTTGTGTCTCAGTGGTAAGAAACTATTAGTAGGTCTTTTATTAACACAGCTTACATTAAATGATATTTATTTCTCTCCGGATGGAATACATTTTTCGATGGTTCTACCATAACAGAACAGTAAAGTACACATACGTGTCTGTGTGTTTGTAGGTTTCCGCTCACACACGTGTAAATGCAAATATGTATAAACACACGCATACACACATGTATGTGTATATATATATATATATATATTATATGTATGTATGTATGTATATATATATATATATATATATATATATATACAGAGAGAGAGAGAGAGAGAGAAAATGAGAGAAAGAGAGACAGAGAGAGGAAGGTAGTGAAACGAACCCCTTGTTTGAAGCATACTTGTTCATATAACATCCTTCGTATGATCAGACACGTCGCCAGTCTCCTTAGTTTCGGTAAAGAAACGTAATTAGATTTGTCAAGAAGGTCGTTAATACGCATAATAAAGATCTGTATTGTGAGTGGTGTTTAAAGTATATAATTTTTTTCTAAGTGGCATTAAAACAAAAAGCAACATTATTTCGGTGTGATAGTTAAGAATTACATAGATCCGACCCCCACCCCCCAATAAAACGCAAAAGCAAAACAAAAACGAATACACACACATACATGCATACATACATATATAGACACACACATACACACACACACATCTATAAACATATATATATATATATATATACATGTCCTAAAAACTATTCACAGCCTTGGCTTTGTTATCTCATTTTGTTAATGTATATATATATATATATATATAAACATATTTATGCATATATATACATACATATATATATAAACATATATATATCTATATAGACACACACACACACACATATATATACATGTCTATGAGTGTGTGTGTGTGTATGTGTGCGTATGTATGTATGTATATTATATATATATATATATATATATATATATATACTTATAAATGTAAGTACGAGTATAAGTAACTAAGTACAAAACGTTTGAATTAACGTAGACGCTAGGTTAAGATTAGTAACTGTGGAACATACTTGTTTAACAGTGGGAGACATAAGCAGTAACATGTCGGCATTATCTGACAATTAGTTGAACTGTTTTATACAAAAGCCCTTAATAATTCCATAAATTTGCTGATATATCAACGTTAAATACTCTTTGATGTTATTCTAGTAGTTATGTTTTCATGAAATATAGTACGTAAAATTGAAAGATTTTATGGTTGTAAATTTTATGGTTTAAAGTTTCTAATAAATTAAAGCAGTAAAGAACCATAAATTTCTGGATTGTTGGGGTTATCAGATGGAGACTGTCTTCGTATAATGTATATCTTGTAGAACCCAACCCAGTGGAGCCAGTGTCTTTACAAGTAGTTGTTGCTGTTTAGTGCCACGTCAGTCATGATCGACCAGACTTCTGTGATCAAATACATCCTAATCTTTATTTTCAAACATAGTTTATCTAGGCTTTTCAAAAGAGCCTTTCTTTTTCATAAGAAAGTGGGGGTGGGATTTGTAAGAGATATGGATGCTTTGTTGTTTTTCTCATGGCAAGCGACTTTGGATAGGATTCTTATACCAGTAGTTCTCAAATTAAGCTATGCGTGTTCCTAGAGGCATGCGATATACATAGCGGCGTTACGCGAAGTTTGTAGTATGGGAAGTTTGAAGTAGTCTCAATTGGCTAAACGCAACTCATGAGTCTAAAAAATGTGTAGAGAGCCTTTCGCTGTTCCCAGACACGAATCATTGTTGTAAACAAGAGTTTCCAATGTTTATAACACAAAGGAAATTTCGTGCAAGAAAGTCAAAATCAGAATATGTGGGCGTGCTGCTCTGTAACTGTGTCTAAAACTGAGTTAATTGTTAGAAAGAGCCAAGCTAATCCATCTGATTATAAATGTAACATGAAATTAAATGAAGTTGATTTTTTTTTATATAGATACAAAGTTTTTTGTCGATTATAGTCGGTAATATCGATTCCAGGAGTAGATTGATACTTTTTCGACCCTGGATGTGTAAAAGGCAAAGTTGAAAATAGCGAGATTTGAACTATTTATATTCAATTAAATACCGATTAATATAGTGTCAATAGATTGATTAATCTATTGTCTGCTATATGGTTTCCCGTCATTTTACATTATATTGTTCGCATGGTACACAAACACAATGGAGAGGTAGGCCAGGGGAAATGTCTGAGAAGCCCAACTCATTACGAATCGATGATATTGCCTAACCTTTCAGATCAACTATGATTGAAAATCGAACAGGTCTGTTAACAGATATGTTCCTGCCATCACTATCTCACTTGGTTAGAGATGTCTTGAGCTATAGTGTATTTGATATTCGATTTCAAGACGGTAGGATGTGATTTGAGGAACAGTTGGCTGCTAGTTCTAACAGGCCTGGCGATGGTATGGGCACTCTTTGCTTCGTTCTTAGATTGTATCCTTGAGTGGATTTGAATTTGAACAAATCTTTGTAAGTTAACTGAACACTCGTAACAACGAGACAACAAGCAAACTCTACGCAGTCACCGGAACTGTTACAATCAGTAGTCATCTCCCTTGCAAATCAAATTCAACAGATCTTCAAAATGAAAAGGTCATATTAGAAACTAGTCCTAGACATACGAATAGTTGGAAGTTGAAACATCTGGAACTTCTTTAACCATAGGCCTACTTCGTGAAGACAACAACGAGATACCAGTTTATTTTAAAGATTTCCCCTGCTTCAATATAATAAACAGTACTCGTATTTCAAATGCAAGATTTAAAATATTAACTCTCTTATTTCTGCAAATATGAAACATAATTGTACGATCTAAAAAGCTCGACGAGATTATAAAACCTGAGAACGTCTTTACTAATCCCTTTTGGCAGTAATAGCCGTCCTCAGAACGAATTAACATTTCACAAACATTCCAACAATCTGTGCGTGGCGTGTGGGCTGATACTAAGCCCAATACATGTTCAAGTTTGTCTGTCACCTAAATGTTTCGTTGACAATATGTAGCGTAGTGGCAAATTATATTGAAAACTCTGGGCGCTTCGGTACACACATTATTACTCGCATTTGCTTTAGCTTTTATATCAGTATCAATTTAGTTTCAATGGCAATGGAACTATGTTTTAACTTGTGCGACTCGGTCACTCTCCCATTTTACTATGCTTACAAAATATGGTGGAAATGTACCGATGACCACATTGCAGAAGTATGACGAAGTGTTTTCATACTACTGTTGAGAAATATATTAATACATAAAACGTTATTAGTTTCTATATACTCCTTAACTCTTTTACTCTTTAACTTGTTTCAGTCATTTGACTGCGGCCATGCTGGAGCAACGCCTTTAGTCGAGCAAATCGACCCCAGGACTTATTCTTTGTAAGCCTAGTGCTTATTCTATCGGTCTTTTGCCGAACCGCTGTCACGGGGACGTAAACACACCAGCATCGGTTGTCAAGCGATGTTGGAGGAACAAATACAGACACACATACCTATATTATATCGATTCCAGGAGTTGATTGATACTTTTTTCGACCCTGGATGTGTGGAAGTCAAATATATACGACGGGCTTCTTTCAGTTTCCGTCTGCCAAATCCACTCAGAAAGCTTTGGTCGGCACGAGGCTATAGTAGAAGACACTTGTCCAAGGTGCCACGCAGTGGGAATGAACCCGGAGCCATGTGGTTGGTAAGATACTTACCACACAGCCATTCCTGCGCCTATGTTCGTTAATGGTTAAAATGACCTTTCCAGAATGTAATAGTTTCTGCTTCGACACAAGGTCTCAAACCTAATCACGTGGTCAACAGGCAGTATCTGCATATTCAATTTTATTATTGAATCTAGAAATTTAAAGGAAATACATACATGTGTGTGTGTATGTGTGTGTGTGTGTATGTGTGTGTGTGTGTATGTGTGTGTGTGTGTGTCTAGTTATACAGGCTCAGGCGTAGCTGCGTGGTTATGATGTTCGCTTTGTAACTACGCGGTTTCAAGTGCCACCGCATCTCGAGCAAGTGTCTTCTACCAACCAATGCCTTATGGTTGAACTTGGTAGTCGGAAAGTGCGTAGAAGCATGTCGTGTACACACATACATACATACATACATACATACATACATACATATATACATACATACGTACATACATACATACATTCATACATACATAATACGTACATACATACATACATACATACATACATACATACATACATACATACAGACAGACAGACAGACAGACAGACGCAGACACACACGGCCGCAGTCCAGTGACTGAAACAAAAAAAAGACAAAAATCACATACACACCCATGTATATATTTATGTATACAGTATATATATTTACACACACACACACACACACACACACGTTTATGAATTTGTGTTGCAAGATTCCTGATGTGAAGTCGTGTGTTGAAAGAGATATTGTTGTATTTCGGGATGGTCATTTTGTCCTTGCCAACTTAACACATGCACTATGTATTCGTTCTTCACTCGTTTATTATTGTTCTGATTTTATCTTATGTCGATTGTCTGGAAATCTTTCGTCGCACAGTTGTGACGTCTTCAGCGACTCTTCCATCCACGTTTTTCTTCCTGTACTGTTTAGAAAGGGTCTCCTAAACAATAGGTGCGTTAATTTAGATGGTTGCATATTCGCAACAGTATATTCGTAGATAGAACAGGAAGGAAAATGTAGATGGAACAGTTGCTGAAGAGGTCACAGATGTGTGACGAAAGATTTCCAGACAATAGACATAAGATAAAATATCAACTATGATAAACGAGTGAAGAACAAATATATAGTGAGTGTGTATTTAGCAACAAAAAGAAATGACCGCCTTGAATGCACTGGAAGAAAAAATTTCTTCCCGAACAAGGTCAGTAACAACTTGATAAAAGATTTTATAACGTACATACATACATGCATGCATACATACATACATACATACATACATACATACATACACATACATACATACATACATACATACATACATGTATGTTTCCCCTCACTGCTTGACAATCGTTGTTGGTTCTAATGCATCCCCGTAACTTAGAGGTTCGGCCAAATATACCGATAGAATATGTACCAGACTAAACAATAGAACTGGGACCGATTTGTTCGACTAAACCTTTGAAGACGGTGCCTCAGCATGGCCGTAGTCCAATGACTAAAACAAGTAAAAGATAACAGATACTAATTAATATTACTAATTTCATTTCATTACGGCAGCGAGCTGGCAGAATCGTTAGCACGCTAGACAAAATGCTTAGCGGCATTTCATCCGTCTTTATGTTGTGAGTTCAAATTCTGCCGGGGCCGACTTCGCCTTTCATTCTTTCGGGATATACCAGTTGAACACTGGAATCGATGTAATCAACTTACCCTACCGTCACGAAATTGCTGGCCTTGTGCCAAACTTTGAAACTATTATTACTATTTTCATTAGAATGAACTAAGTGTTTAGGACGAATTGCCGCCATCTTAGTGTTAAAAATCCGTTTATCTTTTACTTCTCATTAGAATCAAAACGCACGGGTAAGAAGGCGCAAACACTTTCTGGGATAGGAACGATCTTCAAAATTATGTGTGTGAATTTAGATGGCTGCATATTCGCAGCAGTATATTCGTAATTATACTGAGGCATTAAGAAAGTGATGCAGTTTCGAATACTATGGAGTTGATATTTTTAAACGTATATACTTTCCATCTTTCCGAACATTTTGTTTGTACATGTACATGCTGCTATTCACTGTTGTGAATATGTAAAACTCTAAGCCCTTGCGTTTCCCCACAATTTCTATCGGTTATGGATAAATAACGTAAATATATATGTTCTCATATTTTGACTTCTGTTTTCCTGTTTGCATCACCAAATCAATCAATCTATCTATCTATCTATCTATCTATCTATCTATCTATCTATCTATCTATCTATCTATCTATCTATCTATCTATCTATCTTACATACCTACCTACCTACCTACCTACCTACCTACACACAAACACACACACACACACACACACATATATATATATATCCATGCATGCATGCATGCATCCATACATACATTTAGAAGGTATACATGGAGTTTTCATCAACTGAGTTTATGTGATAGGTATATATTACGAGTAATCAGTGTGGTTTACCACTGAAACTCTCGATTGAACTGCAACCGAAAAAAATGTAGTGTTGAAACTGTTTATCGAAGACGGCTAAAAATGGCTTCTCCTTGAGCAGATGAGTATAGATTAAAATAAAAAATGGAAAAGTAAAACATTTGGCACCAGTCGAAAAAAAAAACAACAACAACAGAAAAAACCCATTTAATCTAGATAGAAAAAATATTTAATTTAGATAGAGGATTTCAGTTTTTATTTTAATCTATATAAACTTATATATATTTGTGTGTGTGTGTGTGTGTGTGTGTGTGTGAGCATCAACACATATATAAAGAGAAAGAGGACTGCGCAAAAATGGATGCATTATATACATACATTTCGTCTTTTGTTGTGTGTAAATATTGAATACTTAGGTTTCAAGTATTACCATTCTTTTTGAACATTGATTGTTTTAAAAGTAAGATGTTATTAGTCTCATCGTATTTTACTTTGTTGGCTTCTTTCATTTTGAATGTGAAAAAGAAGTTGATCCTTTCAGACGTACGTTACGATAATCAACCGAAAATGAAGGTTTTTGTGTAATCATACATCTTGTTTCTTGTGCCCCTTATACAAAAACTCTTTACCTATGCTCATACATATATCATGGTTACACAGAACAACACTTAGACATGATATATCTTTTCCTCATACAAGTTTCTTCTTTACAAAATATTTGTCCGACAAACACACACCTTATAAACAATATCTTTTTGGCAAATCTTTCATCGACTCTTAAAGACCATTCTAAAACAGCCTCTTAATGACACTCATGTATGTGTTCTACGTATCCGATTTCCCAGTCACACATACATGCACATGCGCAAAATGTTTCTTATACACCGAGTTGTACCTTACACAGTTTATGTATTTTACATACGTCCAAAAATCTTACACATTAACTACAAATTATAGTAACGTTGACAATAGTAACGATGACAGCATCCACAACATCAATGACGACGACGGCGACAAAAGCGAAGAGAAAGAAAATATAACAATAACCACAGAAGCCATAATAGCAATGATGTCTCTATGGGAACTGATTGTCGTCTTGAAAATTTTTTCGAGTTAACCACTTCATTATCAACTGTTTAAAGACGTCTGATTCTTTCTGCTACGCTAATTTCTCCTGTCATCCGACTAATGATATCCCGGACATAATCTATTATCGCTCTAATTGCCCTAGTCATTGTTTCATCCGGCTCCTTATCTTTCCTCTCTCCCCAACAGACAGAAGCGAGTTTGCACATAAATTCACATGCGCACGCATGCATCTTATTAGTTTTTACGCATGAACGCAGGTTGATACACTCTGCCTTAGCAGCCATTTCCATAGCAGCCTTTCTGTTTTCCTTCAATACCACAAACTGTCATCCTAATCATTGTCTTCCTTTTGTATTCTCAGTCTCTGCATAATACTCTACGTCTGTCTCTCTATTGTCTCTCTCTACTTCCCTTTACGCTATCGTTCTATTTTATTACCTGTCTCTTCCTCACATCTAAATTCTCTGTGACATATCAAGTAACCTCCATTACAATCTCTGTCACTCTACTACTTTCCCCTTTTCTTCACTACACAGCCTGACTCCCTATTACACTTTTATCCTCTCCTCATTAATACATACCATTTCCCTAGTAATTCTCTGTCTTTCCGTTAAATCATTCCTCTGATTCTGTCTTCACATTTTTTCTTCCTTCCTAGATATTTACATTGAATTCTCTTTCAAATTAGTCCATATCTTGTGATTCTTCGATCTCAGATTGTTGATTACTAAGGAATATTTCATGTTTATTTTATATTACGGTCTTCCGTTTTAATTTATAATTTATTCATATGATTTGATGTTTGTCTTATAATTTGATCTTTGTAGGGGAAGCCTGAAATATGACTAAGTTAATGATAAATTTCATTCAAGTGGACGAGTAGATGTAGAGTTCAGTAAAAGTGTATCGAGAGCTATAATAGTTTTTACCTAACATTTTGAGAGCGAAAAATAGCTCCGAATCAGTGTTGTGAAATTAGTAGAAGTTCATGGAGGACATAAGTGGTTTGAATTCTGCCCATTTGGTGTTTATGATAATGTATAATATAAGGCATGATGTTATAATATATAATATAAGGTATGATGTTATCTAGATATAAAATAGAATAGCGGGAACTGTATGAGAAGGGATGGAATTCCAGAGGCTCGAATTTCTAGGAAGGAGTAGCTGGGTGTGGTAAGTGATGTGTGAACTCAACAATAGTAATGACAGAAGGAGAAATACATGATCTGGGAATACCTGATAGTGAGACCCAGCAAATAGAGCTGTTGTGAGTTTCTCTAGTTGAATGCTGTTCAGAGTTAAACGGCTGTGATGCAATGATGTTTGCTCGGCATGAGTAACGTATGTATTTTCTTGTTATTGAAAGAGACGAGATTAGTGTTTCTCAACTGGAAGATACTTTCAAGGTCTCAATTTATTGAATATATATATATGTACCTTAAATATATTTTTTCTCTAAAGTCATAATTTCTGGCGATTTCGTCTCACACAACTCTTCATAATCCTATACTTCCCCATCGAAGCCGTATCGTTTACTTTTTGTTGTATGGTCTTGTTATCATTCCACACCATGCAGACCTATGATCGCAAACATTCCAGCTGTGGCGAATGTTTGTTTTATTTTGAGACATAGAGCATCAACGACTTATGCAATGTGTTTCTCCCTTTTTAAAAAATTGCATGGAGAGAGAGAAAGAGAGAAAAACTTGGTAGCTACTCCTAGCAATTCGAGTGATTATATACAGGGTTTTTCGTGTCAAATACTCTCTCCTTCTCATCACACTTGTGTTCAACACCCCCTCCCAGGCCCTGTGGTAATTGTGTTGAACACCATCTCTCATGCCATCCTTCCTAGAATATTGACCCTCTGGTATTGCCTCCCTGCTCATGTCATTCCCGTAGGTGATAATTTACCTAGCGGTATCCGAACATTATACTACCCGCAAGTAGTCTTGATAACATTTCACTCTAAATTTATCTCACTGTTAGCTAATCGACACATTATATATATATATATATATATATATATATATATATATATATATATATATGTGTGTGTGTGTGTGTGTGTGTATATATATATAATATATATATATATATTTGTGTGTGTGTGTGTGTGTGTGTCTGTGTATATATATTATATATATATATATATATATAATATATATATATATATATATATTGGCCTGCTCGCTTAGCCGGCGGGTGACGTCATTTGAAGGCTAAAACAATGCGAACGTATTGTGACCAGCGATGTGTAACTACATCTGATGGACTGGTCGGTCACGGTCACGGTCACGGGATATATATGTATATGTATATGTATATGTATGTATGTATGTATGTATGTATGTATAGATATCACTTTCAATACGGTTGTCGCTAGAAAAAACAGCTAGGTTTTATAAGCACAAAAATTAGGGATAAAATTCGACAGGAATAAATTTAGAAATGAAAAACATTTACCATCTAGTTTCCTGGACCAATTGGTTTCTGATCTTATTTTAGCGAGTCAAGGACAACTCACTAGGTTTGATCTTCCTACACACATATATGTATATATATATATATATATATATTCCTTCTTGTGCCTGTCAAATCTTACGTCCCTGCCGTAAGGCTTTACTTCCACAGACGACAGCTTAATTTAATTCGTCCTTAGTCGAAATACACCCGTTGTTAATGCCCTGTTATTTGTATGTGTGTACCATTTCTCCGTTTTTAACCCGTCCTTGTTTTCGTATACATTCGCTGCTTTCTTCCAAGGAATCTAGTGCTCTTAGCTTAGTTTTTCCGAGTATAACCAGCTGAAATTGCAAAGATAATCTGGAACTCGACTGAAGAAAGAAAACTCCGAAGGACCCGTCCTTATTTTCTTTGTATCGTCTGTCTAGGTATTTTTTTGTCCCTTTTTGTACCGCCAAACTGTCTGGACGTTTTGCGTTCTTGTCCCATTTTTGAGTATATATATATATATATATATATATATATATATATATATATATATATATATATATGTATGTATATATATATTTACATATATATATATATATATATATATATATATATATATATATATATATTATATATATATATATACACACACATAAACGGAACACTAATGGGGATTTCTTGTTTTCTTATTGTTTTCTTTCTTATTTTCCAGATGGACGGTCGCTTGACTGTTCAGGAGCGAGCTAAGATAGTAGCACCCTATGAAGTGTGGATTTCTATTGTTTTGTTTGAGAGATGGTGGCGTGCGTGGAAAGGTAAGCATGTAACACTACGCCCAGAAACAATAAAAAAGTTGTCATGCAAAGCCCTGTGAACGATACAAAGAAGTGACCGTCCAGCCACATCCCGATCAGCGGAGAACGTGGCAACAGAGTAGGAAATGTTTAATTGTAGCCCGCAAAAATCAACATGTGAAGCAGCTCGTGAAAGTGGACTAACACGATGCACTATACGTACGGTGTTACATAAAGAATTGAATTTTCGTCCGTGAAAACTCCATTACGTGCAGGAGCTAAAACCTGAAGACTGTGACTGCAGACGTCCAGCAGTCCATAACTCCAAGAAGTCCAAATTTCACTCTATGTGGTTCTTACCTGTGGGATTATACAAAAGAGGTGTGAAAGACAAAACCTCGCAAACTGGAGGACTTGGAGACACGGATTCAGGAGGTTCTCAATGATATTCCAGGTTCTTCCTTCCTTGGCCATTTGAGACATGAAGATCTACTTCCATTTTCTCATGTAGTAAAGAACATGTATCATTTGTAAAAGGAATATGGATTTTATTACCAATTTTTAATGCCTACTTGCTTTTCACCCACCCTGCATATTACATGTATATTTTCTGCACCCACGCAATTTTCTTTAATGTCCTTTGATTAAATTTTTATCTGTTTATCCATCGATTTCTCTGACTCTCTAACTAGTAATTTAGGTGTGTTTAGAATGTATATAAATATCGCATAATTGTATTCACATGTTTGTTGAAGTAATCAGATAATTTCCACACATACGCACCATTTATTCGGTGTTGCGTTTTCTTGTTTGTGTGAATTAATTAAACGTAAAGAAAGGAACCCAGTTCTTTAGCACCCATCTCCAACAAACAGCTTAATAACTCAGTGGAATTTGCACTCGTGTCACATGAGTCTACAAAGAGTCCAGCGCTTTATGCTATGAACACAAACTACCCTGTCTTTGTTAAAAGATACCTATTTTCAAATGTGCTCAAAAGATGTTCACGATTGTTTCAGAAGGCAAATGGAGGAAAGGGATAAAAGAGTTGTACATAGAAAGGTAAAATGTACGGCGTGCGATTGGTAGTGTTGATAGGGTTTGAAAAGAAAAGGTTAATCACCGTGTTTGTTAGTTTTAGAACCCAGGAAATGTAAAATGTAAATTCCACCGTAAACTGGCAAGTGTATAAAGAAGTGGGAACCGAAGAAGATTAAGAAGATAAACACGAAGGTAAAGAAGAAGAAGCATGTTAGTGGGTGAAGGAAGAAACATTAACAACGCAAACGGCTATGACAACAGAAATGATATCGACAATCACGCTAAATAACCACATTAGCAATTGGTTCCGATTTGAGCAACAGCAAGAAAAACAACACGGTTACGAAAAAGAACACGAACAACTGAAAACAACAAAATTCAAGGTGCAATAACAGTAGCAGCAACAACAGCATCAGTTCAATAACAACAATAACAATTATAACAACGCAACAAGTCAATTGTTTATTAGTATTAACGCAGTAACACAAGGTCTACTTGAGCCGTGCTTCATCTAAGCCTATTTCCTTCATAATATAAGTTATTGACAGGGCTGTCAAGTTGAGACGAGTTTTATGCAGATAATTCGTTAAAAACTGAAAATGTCTTCATTACTATCAGGTCAGCAAGTACATTGTTTCATGATTGTTTTCATTAAAACTAACTCAATGTACTTGTAGTGGTTGTGGCTGTAGCCTGTGGCGGTGATGGTGGTGTGGTGAAGGTAGTTCTTTCTGACATACGCACCTATATTTGTACTTTTTTTTTTCATTTTCACTCTTTTTTTAAACTCAAAAAATTTCCTGATTTCTCTCTCATTCTTCGCCCTATTTTCTATTCGTCTTCCCCTCTATCATTAGTTTCTCACTCATTCCTCCGTGTTTTCACTCTCCTCACCATTCCTGTTTTTTTTTTTTCATTGTCACTCTCATAGCACTCTTTTTCTCACTCATATTCTGTTTCTTACCTTCCACCACACTAACTGTCTTACGTTTAAACATAAGCTAAAACAAACATGGTGCACTAATACATAGAACACTGGTGTCCGTACGTGTTATGTCACACACAAAATACACACACACACACACACTCACACATGCTCACATATATCCATTATAAACACAGATTAGTAGATCATACAACTGTATGTTCGTTAACTATTTTACTAGATACATCACTTCCTTGGAGGATCGTTAATTACCATGTCCATCTTCCTGAACTCAGATGGTCTGCAATGATCATGAGCATAACCCTTTCCTCCATCCTAATCTAGAAATAAAATACAACTTTACTTCTATTAGGTTTTCTCTTCGGACTGAAATTAGTAAAAAAAATCTACTGACAAAAGTTATTTTATTATAAACTATTGCTTTATCCAATTGCTTTTGTGGAGGCGCAATGGCCCAGTGGTTAGGGCAGCGAACTACCGGTCGGAGGATCGCGGTTTCGATTCCCAGATTGGGCGTTGTGTGTGTTTATTCAGCGAAAACATCTAAAGCTCCACGAGGCTCTGGTAGGGGATGGTGGTGACCTCTGTTGTACTCTTTCGCCCCAACTTTCTCTCACTCTTTCTTCCTATTTCTTGAGTAACGCTCGATGGACTGGCGTCCTGTCCAGCTGGGGGGAACACATACGCCATAGAAACCGGGAAACCGGGCCCATGAGCCTAGCGAGGCTTGAAAAGGGCGCATAAAAAATTGTTTTTACTTTAAAAATTTTATTTAACTCTTCCACGATTCTCAATAATTAATTCATTCATTGCTTCACTCCAGTTTCCATGACGTTAAGCGAGATCAATTTCCATATAGAAAAGGTACTAATAATATATCAAATAATTTTCAGCATGAAGTCCCAGCACTTATTTTCTATTTTCTAATTTTGCTTTTCATGCAAAATATCCAAAACAGTTTTCTGTTGTAACTTAATGCTCACAGTAGATTCAACTTAATGCTCACAGTAGATTCAAACGTGGTAATGTCTTATCTACCGAATGCCTTATCTGTTTAGCTATGTTACCGCTTCTTTGTCGAACGCTATAAATGGCAAGAAATTGTTTGTTATGTATTTGTAAGGAGTCTATTAAACAGTTGGTAATAAAGAAATAGATTCCACTACGTTGTGCTTCATTAAACGATTGGTATATCTACTCGCACACACACACACACACACACACACACACACACACACACACACATACACACAAAGAAGACAGATTTGATAACAATGATATTGGTGAGCCCCTTAAGGTGCTTTCCCGTTTATCCTCTGTATCCATTCAGTTCCAGTACCTAAGTTAATCTATTTCTCAAATTTTCTAATACTCCCAGACAAATATGAACAGTACACATTCCCCTTTTTACTCTTTGTCGTTACATTAAAAATTGAAAACAAACGTCAATGCTTGAGTATAAGCTCCCAAGTGTATTTCTGTCTATCTGTCTGTCAGTCTGACAGGCTGTCTGTCACTCTCGCTCTGTTATCGAGGTGACTTTCAGTTAACGTTTACAAGATTCGATCACTGAATCTCTGTTATAATAAATAAATAAATAAATAAATAAATAAATAAACTAAGCTCTAAATTGTTTCAATAACACTGAATTCTTTGTTGACTGTGTATCGTCCCTTTCTTTCAGAAATGTATAACAAACATATATCGAACTCAATTTAGTTTCCGTTGAGTTTCGTTTTATTTTTGTTATTCCCTGATGTGTTTGGTAATTAGAAAGGATGAAACATTCAATTACTTCAAACTTTCATAGCAATACTTATTTTAGCTAATTAGTTCTTTAGATCTTCAGATATTCACATCGTTAAAACTAGGGCCACTTTTTGTTATTACCTCAAGAAAAACCACATTCTTAAGAATAATGAAACTTGTTTACTTTCTTTGCGAGAAACCCTTATTTCAATTATGTTGTATATTGCAGTTTTTATTTGGTGTAATGAGGAATATTTTGATGGCTGAACCAGTAGCAATCTCAGTTTCTTGGTTCATTTCCTACCACTGGCGTTGTGGTTATGTTTTCAAATACATAACATAGGCATCAATAACAACAGTATTGTAAAGCTGATTAAAGTTTAACTAACAATGCTGAACGCAGCTATTTTTGTGGGTGAAACATAGGAAGTGATGAGCTCTGCCGCTTCTAACATATCTAAATATATTCCATTAAGGTAGAGTAATCGTTGTGCACAGAACAACAAAATCGTTTGAGAATACTTCTTATTAATAATAATAATAATAATGAAATTATTGTATACAGTGCTCAGGTGTACCACAACTTGTGAAAAGTGCGTATAAAGCATATGCAGTAATGTACAAATGCCTGGAAAGTGAACAGTGTATGAGTCAGATACATGCTTGCGTGTGTATGGAGGGGAGAAAATCAGGTGTAGTGTTGGCGAATCTCAGGAAGCATGGAAGTTTTGTAGGATGCAGTGCTTCGACAACTAACAACTGATGCCGGCAGTTTGTTCCATGCTTCAGCAACTCTCAGCGTGAAAAAATGTTTCCGAAAATTATGGGAGCTGTGCTGTTTTCTGACTTTGTAAACATGTCCACGGATGTTAGACAGATGGAGTTTGAAAAGGTGCTCAGAGTTATTGTTTGTAAACCATTATTGTATTAAACCATTATTACTTTACAGTAAGGGTGGTGAATTGGTAGAATCGTTTGCAGTATCTTTCCAGGTGTTTCTGCTCTCCAAGATCAGTTTTGTCATTCATCCTTCCGGGCGTCATTAAAATAAAGTTCAGCAAATTACTGATTCAATTTTATCGACTAATCTCATCTCCGTCCAAATGCCTAACTTTATGCTCATCGAGAAACAGTTATTACGACATTTTTGAAAAGTATATGAAGTCAGTTAGAGAGAAACAAAGTTTGCAGCAGATAGCATTGGTAAATGTAATGTTAAAACATAGTTGTGGTTCAAAGCGTTCCCTCTTCACTTATACATAATCTCTTTTAAATTTGGTAACGTTTACCACAAATTGGTAATGAAGATGCATAGACGATTCAATCGATCCTGAAAAATTATTGGATCGACCTAAACTTGATTTAAATTTAGAAAATAAACTGATACAAGTAAACACAGCTAGGTTGTTTGGCTAAGTATTTCATCATTTCTGTTATTCCACAGAAGTACTATCTAAATATAACGACTGTACTTTTGTTGATATATACAGGAGTTCGAAAACCCATCTCTGCTTATGAAGTTGCAAACCTGCAAACCACAGAATGTACTTCGAATATGAAATGCAATATACAAATTTAAATTTAAATAAGAAAGTTATAAATTCATGAATTAAACTGTTATATCAAAATCAATTATTAGAACTAGAGACTTGCATTTTAATACTGGATATTACTATTATTATAAGTAATATTAATATATTAATATTATACAAAATATTAAGCGGAATATAAATAGCATACAGAATATTAATATTATTTAATACAACAACATTATTAGATAGGAATTATTACATTTTAATACTGAATGCGAAACAAAACTAGTTAGAGAAGCATCCAATATAGAACTAAATAAAAAAAAATTGCTTAGCTATGGAAGATTTATTAATTACAAAATACAAAAGGAAAATACGAAAAAGAGCAATATTAAAAAAAAAATGCAAACAACACATGTACATTGCAGAAGCTGAATAAACTCCGAAAGTAACAGGAAATCAACCGTTACGCAATTTTGAAACCAGCGACCATGACGTTATCAGTTACAACATCATTATCTTAATACCATACTTCCTACTACGAAACGCATCAACAACGCATTCAGAAGCTGAGCATTTTCAAAGGGAAGATACCTCGATTAGACGAATTAGGATATACCTTATGCAGTTTAAATGAACTGTGCCAGCGTTTTCCAGTATTAAGAGAGATCGAGAAATATTATACGATATTCGTAAACCTCCGTATTCACATGACCACTTTTTAAATTTAAACCGTTTTCACTTTGCAGTGAACTATAGATACCATTAATATTTTTTAAATAATTCGAGCATAGGTGTAGTAAATTCAATTCACCACTAGCTGACGATGTAACCGTTTTTGGAAAATAGACGCTTGATATTTAGCGTAGTAACGATAATTGTCCAGAAATCATTTCAACAATAATAATATATTCTGCCCACTTTTGTATACATTACTCGAAGTAATTACCTATTTCCTTAAAAATACATGTTGGTAATGACATATTTCCCATACATACATACATACATACATACATACATACATACATACATACATACATACATACATACATACATACATACACATACATAATACATACATATATACATACATATATACATACACAAACACACACCTTCATACATATATGCATACATACATACATACATACATACACATACATATATATATGCATACATACATGCATACATGCATACATACAAACATGCATATATACAAACATACATAAATACACTTGCATACACACATACAGATATACATAGACACATACACACATACATACACACATACATAATACACAAACGTACATAGATATGTACGTACATACATACACACATACATACATGCATACATATATATTTATCCATACATGCATATATACATACATACATGTTATGCGTATATTTATTTTAGTTTTGTGATGTTATATTGGTATTGATTCCATCGTTAATAGTTTACTTTTGTAGTGATTTTTCTGTCAGATAAATAGTCATTTACTCATGTTTTTTGGTATCGTTTTGTTCTGAGTTGTGTGGTATAATGCACATCGTATTCCTGGTTACCAGCACATCGTAGTTCTGGTTACCAGCACATCGATTTCTGATTACCAGCACATCGCATTTCCGAAGAGGATATCGTACTTGTATGGACACTATAGCATTTGATATAGTGAAATACACAACCTTCACGCTTGCAATCGAATATATAAACCTCATTAGTAATTTGTTGCTGGTTAGCGTGTTGACAAACACATAGTTGGGTAATGGTGAAGGCACATGGCTTACTGGTTAGGATATTCGGCTCACGATTGTAAGGTCGTGAGTTCAATTCCCGGCAACGTGTATTGTTCTTGAGCAAGATACTTTATTTCACGTTGCTACAGTCTGCTCAGCTGGTAAAAATGAGTAGTATCTGTATTTCAAAGGGCCAGCCTCGTTACATTCTGTGTTACGCTGAAGCTCCCTGAGAACTAAGTTAAGGGGTACATGGGTCTGTGGAGTGCTCAGCCACTTTCAAGTATATTTCGCGAGCAAGCCCTTCCGTTAGTTGGATCAGCTGAAACCTCCGTCATCATAACTGACGGACAGACAGTGCCAGTTTCGTTTGCTCATGAATTTTGCAATTTTAGTGTTTATGTAGTACATTAATTTCAAATTTCGGCACAAGGCCAGTAATATCGAAGGCGGTGTTAAATCTATTCCATCGACCCCAGTATTCAACTGGTACTTATTTTATGACCCCGAAAGGATGAAAGGTAAAGTCGACCTCTGCATAATTTGAACACGAAACGTGAAGTCGGACGAAATGTCGCTAAGCATCTTGTCCAGCGTGCTAACGATTCTGCCAGCTCGCCTGCCGCCTTGTTATGTAGTATATCACTCGCGTTAATATATAGGTTGTCCAATGAATTTTGTGTCTTGTTTACATCTTTTTTTTTGTTATATATATTCTATAATTAGTATTCATTTCATTCATGGAATACATTTTATATGTGGTTTACCATCTTCAACAGGATAGTGTCGAATGCAGTGAATTTTTTAAATGATAGAGTCCAAATATATTTGCATTATATTTAAACTCTATTGTCCTATGGTTTGGTCTAGTAATTTTTTTGAATATCTGATGTTGATTATTATTCATTTTATTCTATATAATCCTTCATCCAGTAGTTGCTTTGTACTTCTGACAATTTATGCCTATGTGGACATATCCAAGTAAGGCATTTGAAATATTTTTAGCATAGACGACGTAGTATATGTTATTTTATTACGACAATTTATAATTAAAATTATTTATTTTATTACAATGAAATTTTATATATGTTGACCTGGATGTTAAATTTTATTAAAACAGAAATGTCAACGTCTTGCTTACTATAAATCGGTAATAAAATACGAAAGCTTCACTTCATCCAGAATAAGATAGGAAAGGTTTAAAAATATTGGTGTTGAATTCTGAAACTTTACAGTTTCAAATTGAAAGTAACACATACGAAAACGTAAGAAGACATTAGTAAAAAAAAAAATACGATCAAACTAGAACACAGTCGTGTTTTAATACAACACAAGCACAAGCACATACATATATGCAGTGTGAGATATGTAATGTTGAATTTCCTCGTGTTATTGAATTCTCTTAGAGACCAATCATGTAATACCACAACAGTATATGCACGACAGTAACAAAAACAATAAAAACAGCAAGACAAACATAGACTAGCAACAACATCAGCAAGTAATACACTGCTTTTTCTTTTTCTTTGTGAACTTCCCTTGTATTTCAAATTGTCACTATTCAAAATAAAGACAGGTTTTAATACCATTTCACCTCTACCCTGCAAATACTTGTCATTTACTTAGAGAATTTTGGTCGGCTTGGCAGACTATAATTGATAGGGGCTACACATGGAAAGGGTCGACAAGTGCCAACTTGACAGACAAATTGAACAGTACGGTAATGTGGCTAAGTAATATGTATGCATATATGTATGTATGTATGTATGCATATATGTATGTATGTATGTATGTATGTATGTATGTATGTATGTATGTATGTATGTACATATATATATATATTATGTCAGTATATAATTAAGTATATTTTATGTATGCATATATATATATGTATATATACATATATATGTATGTATATATATATATTATGTATGCATCTGTATATATATATTATATATATATTATATATATATATATATATTATATATATATATATATGTATATATATATGTATATATATATATATATATGTATATATATATATATATATATATATATATATATATATATATATACATATTTATCTATACCTATTTATATCTATCTATCTATCTATCTATCTATCTATCTATCTATCTATCTATCTATCTATCTATCTATCTATCTATCTATCTATCTATCTATCTATCTATATATTTCACATGTATGTATGTGTGTGTGTATGTATGTTTAATTTTGACGGAAACCTCCAGTCCTGTTTTTCATGTTGACATCTCGTGACTAAGGATTAGAGTGGTTTCCCTTGACATTGATCGAGACCTGTGTATACATACATCCTTGTAGATTTGTCCACTTGAACAATGGTTTACATAAACTGTAAATACACTTAAATACATTAACGAATACACTTGCTTAAACACACACATACACACACGATCACACACACGCATACACACATACACACACACAAATATACATTCACCCGAACACAGAAATACGAGTACATGGACACAATCATACGCTGAAACAAAACCATAGACACGTATGCAACACACAAATAAACACATAAACACAAACTTTCACTCTGATATAAATGCATACATAGATACATACATACATACATATATGCATACATACATACATACATACATACATATACATACATACATACACACATACATACATACGTACACACACATACATACACACACATACATACATATTTATATATACACATATGTATGTACACGCACACATATATACATAGGCATATACACATGCATCATGTAAATATGAATAAGCAAACGCACACATTTACAACATATACATACAACACACTTGATTACATACACATAAATATAAAACATACACTTGTCTTTATTTCCTTACAAACCTTTCAGTAAAGCGACTTTATAATCTATTTGACTTAACCTATAATCAAAGATACATGATTCCAAACACGATGAAATAACATTCTCAGTGACAGATGCATGCACATACACGGATATACAAAAGTATTTATATAAAAATAACATCCATACTCTGCTAGCACAGGTTGTAAGAGGGCAGATGAAAAAAGGAATAAGATATTTTTTAAAAAATATGGTTAATTGTTGAACGATATCTGGTTGTAAGACTCTTTGCTTCTTCAGTACATATGTCGCTGGTTACTTTATAAAATCATTGAAGTGGTTTTATCCTTAATTTATATATATATATATATATATATATATATATATATATATATATATATATATATATATGTAAAAGTAAAAAAATATACAAACTGGGACAAGAACGTGAAACATTAGAAGACGACACAAAAACACGGATGTAACGAGGCTGGCCCTTTGAAATACAGATACTACTCATTTTTACCAGTCAAGAACCGGATCATCTTCGTAATTTCGGCTGATATATATATATATATATATATATATATATATATATATATATATATATATAATATATATATATATAATATTATATATATATATATATATATTATATATAATATATATATATATAATATATATTGAAGGGAAATTGAAATTAATTGAAATTTTCACTTCCAGTGGCCAAGCGTGTAAAAATTTTATCCAAATACTATGTATTACTTATAAAATACAGTGTACATTTAAACATATAAAAGGAATCTACTCATGGGATTCATCACGCTAGAAAGAACAGCTAGGTTCTAAAACCACAAAATTAGGGATAAAATCCCGAAAGGAACGATGCGAAAAATAAAAACTTTACCATTTAGTTTCCTGGACCAATTGGTTTCTGATTTTAGTTTGGCAATTAAGATAATTTGCTAGATGAAATCGTCATCAACAGGTACACCTCAGATTAAATATATAAACACGATGCAATCAATTATGCCTCTTGTATATACATCTTAATTTTTTCAAATCTACTGCGCAGGCGTATGGAGATAGTCGGCAATAAAAAAAATACCGACTTTTAAAATTCGAAAATTATCCCCAAAACTCACAATACTTAATTATATCGAAAGGAAATGGAAATTAATAGAAATCTTCACTTCCAGTGGCCAAGCGTGTAAAAATTTAGTCCCAAAACTATTCATCACGCTAGAAAGAACAGCTAGGTTTTGGAACCTAGCTGGAACATAGAGGGGACAAACAAGGACAGACAAAGGCATTAAGTCGATTACATCTATCCCAGTGCGTAACTGGTACTTAATTTATCGATCCCGAAGGATGAAAGGCAAAGTCGACCTCGGCGGAATTTGAACTCAAAACGTAAAAACAGACGAAATACTGCTAAGCATTTCGCCCAGCGAGCTAACGTTTCTGTTAGCTCGTCGCCTTATATTGAGTAACAACATACTGAAACATAAAATTAATGAATGCATATTACAACTAATAAAATATTTCTTATAATACAAGAGGTTAAACAGTGTTTTGTATATGTTGCGGCGCTTTGTTTCTTATGTTCTTGCCCCTATTAATCTTAGAATCTGACTACACCTCTGCTCAAAGTTTTTTTAAACTCCGGCTTTCGGACGACAGCCGGTGCATTCAACGTGATAAGGCCGTATACTTACTTACATACATACATACATACATACATACATACATACATACATACATACATACATACATTATTATGGCTGCCCTCTCGTTATCGAGAATGGCCATTGCACGAAGCTTAACTGTTATTGGTGCTGTGATCGAATGTGACTTTTTAGCCCAGCTAAAGATCTACAATGTCTTGTACAGAATTGGCAACTAAAACCTTTACCGGTAATAGCCGGCTGTAGTTGTAACTGGGCTTCATGTACGTTTGCATGTCGTTTAAGTCCTCCTGCCGAATTACACTCTCTTCCACATGCCCGACAGATATGATTAGTATGGTGTGTTACACCACCACCAGTGGCCAGGTTGTCACTCATCTGTCTCGCTTTATGACTACATACATACATACATGCATGCATACATGCATGCATACATACATACATACATAGATGCATACATACATACATACATACATACATACATACATACATACATACATACATACCAGAGAGAGCCAAAAACTATCTGAAATTTTACTTTTTAGGAACCTAAGTCAGCAGACACAAGCTGCCGCCTTGGTTTCTCTGACGAGCCTACGAAACTAAGTTGCGTGGGGCTAAATCAAACTCTTTTAGATAATAACGATGCTACTACTACTACTACTACTACTACTACTACTACTACTACTACTACTACTACTACTACTACTACAATAATAATAAAAAGAAGAAGAAGAAGAAAGAGAAGAAAAGGAAGAAGAAAAAGAAGAAGAATGATAATAATAATAATTTCCTTTGGTGTCTGGAAGACACTAGTTAAAAAATGGAAACAAAATCGAAGGAAGATAAAAAAAACTATTGTAATAATGATTATATATATATATATGTATATATATATATAATATATATATATATATATATTATATATATATATATATCTATATCTATATCTATCTATCTATCTATCTATCTATCTATCTATCTATCTATCTATCTATCTATCTATCTATCTATCTATCTATCTATCTATCTATCTATATATATATATATATAGTGAATCCAAACAAAGAAAACAAGAATAAACTACAATGCCAGGACGTGGTGCAGGTGCTGTATTATCAGACGCTCAAGAAAGGAAAGAAAGAAGATTTTACGTTTCGAGTAAAGCTCTTCTTCAGGAATAGAGGAAAATCCAAATGAAGGGAAGACGGAAGAAGAAAATCGCCGACGATGCACACGTGATTACACAATATATTATTGTATATATATATATATATATATATATATATATATATATATATATATATATATATATATATATATATATATATATATATATACATATATATATTGTAGGATATATCTATGTATATATATGTATGTATATATATATATGCATATATATGTTTATATATATATATGTATGCATGTATGTATGTATGTGTATATATACACACACACATAATATTATTATTAATATTTAGCAGAAGCTACAGAATAAATCAAGGGCAGAGAGTTTCCGTCGTTGTCACCAAGTTTGGTAAGTGCAAACGCACTAAACTCTCGGCTCTTGATTCCCTCTGTTGTTTCTGCTAAACATTAGTGAAAAATATACATATATTCATATTTTGTGTTCTATTTTTCCTGTTTGCGTCACCATTGCTATATATCATATTGTGTATAGTATCCAAGGTATCCTTTATTTAAAATGTCAAGACGTGACATTTTGAGGAGAAATGTGACGGGAGCGCTTCTCAGTGAGCTAGATGTCTTTCGTAAAGAAACGGTATACGGTGTTAATGTGTGTAGTAGCTTCACTGCAAAGTATTTGGACAAATCTTTCCCCGACTTTTATATAACAGAATGAGAAGTAAGCGCACATTAAACGTTTCTGTACGTGTTTATTTACTTTAATCAAACGCATCCCTACTTAGCAAGCTATTGAGCGGTAATTAGACTTTACATCGACATTTCACACAACGGTCAACACTGTGTCCATATCTTTCTTTCTCTACTCGAAAGTTCAATGCGTGTCAAATAATAACCCCTTGTTTATCTTTCTTGCTCTCTCGGTTTCATTGAAACAGTTTGTTTACCTTTTGCTGTTATCTGTCTATCAAATGAACAGGTGTGATTATTCTTGTTGCGGTAGATACCGTTTGTTCCCGCTGATGCGCGCGTTCAACTTGAAATACCAGTGCGTCTATGTGCCTTTCATTGCGTATAGTTTGTTATATGGTGGTATGTATCTGGTAAAGGCGGCGAGCTGGCTTAAACGTTAGCACGCCAGGTGAAATGCGTTGCCGTATTTCGTCTGCCGTTACGTTCTGAGTTCAAATTCCGCCGAGGTCGACTTTACCTTTCATCCTTTCGGGGTCGATTAAATAAGTACCAGTTACGCACTGGGGTCGATATAATCGACTTAATCCGTTTGTCTCTCCTTGTTTGTCCCATCTATGTTTAGCCCCAGTCAATCCTGATCTGATCTAGGTGTAGAGGCACATGGCCTAGTGGTTAGAGCAGCGGACTCGCGCTCGAGGGATCGCGGGTTCGAATCTCAGACTGGGCATGTGTGTTTATGAGCGAAACACCTAAGCTCCACGCAGCTCTGGCAGAAGGTAATGGCCAACTTCTGCTGACTCTTTCGCCACAACTTTCTTTCACTCTTTCCTCCTGCATCTTGCAGCTCACCTGCGACAAACCGGCGTCCCGTCCAGGTGGATAACCTATACACCAAGGAAACCGGGAAACCGGCCCTTATGAGCCAGGCGTGGCTCGAGAAGGAACAAACAACTGTTCCTCCGAAAGGATAAAGGATCTGATTGAGAAAATCTATGCTAAAAGACAATCTAGCTATTACGATCATGCACACAGTGTATGTAGAACCACATTTATCCAGTGTATTTTACCTCTTTTAAGAAAGTGGGTTTAAATTGTTCTTTCTAGGACGTCAAACGACCATATATATATTATATATATATATATATATATAATATAATAATATATATATAATATATATATATATATAATATATATATATATATATATTATGTATGTGTGTCTGTGTTTGTGTGTCTGTGTTTGTCCCCCTAGCATTGCTTGACAACCGATGCTGGTGTGTTTACGTCCCCGTCACTTAGCGGTTCGGCAAAAGTGACCGATAGAATAAGTACTGGGCTTACAAAGAATAAGTCCCGGGGTCGATTTGCTCGACTAAAGTCGGTGCTCCAGCATGGCCGCAGTCAAATGACTGAAACAAGTAAAAGAGTAAAGAGTATATATTGCAGCTGCATCGCTTATGTTTGTTTCTTAATGTTATCATCATCATTACGGAATCTGTATTAAATTACTTACACACATCAACAAAGGAATTCTTTAGTTTTTTTTCCTTTTGTCTTTTACCAGTTTCAATCATTGGACCGGGAACATGCTGGGGAATCGCTTTGAAAGATTATTGTCGAACATATCGACCCAGTACGTTCTTTCTAAAGTCTGGCACTTATTGTATCAGATTGTCATGCTGTACTGCTAAGTTAGAGGAATTTATGCCAATACAGATTGCCAAGCGGTCTGGGGCACATACATACATACATACATACATACATACATACATACACACACGCACAATAATATACACAATTGGCTTTCACGGAGTTTCTATGTACAAAAATCATTCACAAGATATTCTTTTCTGCTCTAGGCACAAGTACCGAAATTTTGGGGGAAGGGGCCAGTTGATTAGACTCCAATACGCAACTGGTGCTTAATTTATCGGCCTCGAAAGGGTGAAAGACAAAGTCAACCTCTGCGGAATTTTAACCGACGAAATACCGCTAAGCATTTCGCCCGGCGTACTAACGTTTCTGCCACCTCGCTGCCTCACAAGATATTGGTTGGCCTAAGGTACTGTACAGTGTGACTGAACCCGAAACCATGTAATTGCAAGCAAGTTTCTTAACTATACAATCATACCTGCACCTATGTATTTTTTGCATTTAAAGAAAGTGTTGTAGTGAAAATGGTACTCCCCTTCCCACGTGACAAAGTGGTATGATACAGCCACTATAAAGTCGGACAGCCAGTCGTTGTAGGAAGTCAGTATTAGTAGAATCGTTGTACGAGTTCTCAGTTAGAGTCAGTGTCAGTTACGTGATGTATATGAGTTCGAGTTACCGTCAAGGTAGACGTTTCAAAGTCATTGTCTTGCGGAGCTATCAGCGGTATCATGATAAACGAGTCAAAAATAATAAGACGTGGAATACCGCCATAACGTAATAGTGGTGGCAAGAATATTACAGTACCGACAATAACATACAAGTGGACGAAGATCCACATTACAACAGAGAGGGTAGCTAAAAGTTGTGACTTCGTGGCTTTTCCTAAAATATTTGAAGATTTAAGGAAAATGAAAATCGACACCAGTTAAAAAAAAAGACGCTAAATTGTAATCCTAGCAGTCAAAGTGTTTGATCCACATTTTTATGGACATGGAATCGCTTCAATAGTTAGACTGCGGCTATGCAGGAGCACTGTCTTAAAAGGCTTTTAGTCGAAGAAATCACCCTCCAGGACTTATTCTTTGTAAGCCTAGGACTTATTATATCGGTCACTTTCGCCGAGCCGCTAAGTTACAGGGACGTAAACACATGAACATGTCTTTCCAAGCGATAGTTGGGGGACAAACATAGACATAAACACACACACACATGTATATATATGTATTTTTTTTTTCGCCCTTTTAAAACCTAGCCAGTCTCATGGGCCCGGTTTCGCGGTATCTGAGGCATATGTTTCTCCAGCTGGACGGGTCGCCAGTCCATCGCAGCGTTACTCATTTTTGCTAGCTGAGTGGACAGGATCAACGTGAAACGAAGTGTTTTTCACAAGAACAAAACGTGTCGCCCGGTCCAGGAATGGAAACCACAATCTTACGATCATGGTGCTGACATCCTAACCACTAAGCCACAGGCCCCCACAAATATATATTACATATATATAAAAGGGATGACCGCTAGGTGGACATCTCCACATGGTAGATGTAGACCCCATATGGTCTGACCACTAAGAAAAGATTGTTCTCAAGGAAATTCTGCAATAGAAACCAGACGAGACGACAGTGACATCCCATTATTTCAGAAAGAGAACATAAGTAACATAAGCGCATGCGTGGCTGTGTGGTAAGAAGCTTGCTTCCCAACCACATGGTTGCGGTTCATTCCCACTGCGTGGCACTTTGGGCAAGCGTCTTTTACTATAGCCTCGGTCGACCAAAGCCTTGTCTGTGGATTTTGTAGACGGGAACTGAAAGGAAACTGTCGTATATATATATATATATATATATATATATATATATATAATATATATATATATATATATATATATATATATATATATATATATATATATATATGTATATGTATATATAATATATAAATATACATATATATATATATATATATATATATATATATATATATATATATGTATATTGTATATATATATATAAATATACATATATATATATATATATATATATATATATCTATATGTATATATGTATATATGTATATATATATATATATATACATATATATACATATATATGCATATATAATACATACATACATATATATATATATATACATATATATATATACCTACATATTATATAACATATATATATATAATGTATATATATAACATAATATATATATGCATAACCTCGCTACGACTACCTTCTTTCTTGCACTTATTCTTATTCTTTCTCTATTCTTCAATTTCCATCTCATTGTATTGTCCCTCATTCTTTCAGTATTCCCTCATTACCCTGTCTAGCTCAAACATTTTTTTTCGTTTAGACTTGTCTACAGGTTCATAGCCCTCTTATTTTTCAATTTTTCGTTTAGTGTTGTCTCCCGATTCATACAAACCCCTTGCTAGCTCATACGATTAACAGAACCTCTTTACTCAGACACGGTGTTATATTAGCTATCAATAATGATATTCCCTCTGATTTTTCTCTGATTTTCAAACCTATTTATCTAATGTTTATTTATCGACAATGCCGTCCCCATTCAAATTCCCTCACACCCCTTATTGTCACGTGTCCCTTGACCTCTCTCTCTAACTAACCCTATCTCTCTCTCTCTATGTCCCCCCTTCCCATAACCATCATCGCCATGGTTCTCTATGCCCCCCCTTCCAACCCATCATCGCCATATAAAAGAGCGATCGCATTTATCGTTAACCCCACTCGCTTCAAAATATCTAAAGAATACGCACAGATCATGAATGGCTAAAATTAAGTGAATCGTCCAACCTCGCTACGACTACCTCTTTCTTGCACTTATTCTTATTCTTTCTCTATTCTTCAATTTCCATCTCATTGTATTGTCCTCATTCTTTCAGTATTCCCTCATTACCCTGTCTAGCTCAACATTTTTTTTTCGTTTAGACTTGTCTACAGGTTCATAGCCACTCTGATTTTTCAATTTTTCGTTTAGTGTTGTCTCCCGATTCATACAAACCCATTTGCTAGCTCATACGATTAACAGAACCTCTTTACTCAACACGGTGCACCCGCACTCCCACCCCCACCACGCATGCCGGAAGTTCCTATTCTCTGCCATTCCGGGGTTGCTTCCCATGAAGACTGCAAATGTTCTCACCATCCCTACCCCTCCCTACCCCTAGCCTCGACCTATGTAAGGTAATGTTCATACAGTGCAAATATGAAAGGCTAGCGTTATGCAGGTTGTACTGAAGGCTACTTTACTACTTCATTTCTTGCACATGAATTCTGCCAAATGCGAGCTTTCTTTTCAGGTACACGAAGCTACTGTCCACCGTCCCAGGGTCTCTAGAGCCCATGCCTCCCACACCCTCAGGGTTGGCACCCTCAACGTTGGCACTCTGAAAGGTAGGTCTGGTGAGATAGTCGAGATGCTTGAACGGAGATGTGTGGATATATGTTGCATGCAAGAAATAAGGTGGAGAGGAGGATCAGCTAGGTTCCTCACAGGCAAGAACGCAGGTACAAGATTTTCTGGGCAGGGAACACTGACGGGGTTGGTGGCGTGGGTATACTTATCGCTGAGAAATGGGTAGATAAAGTAATTGAGGTAATCAGAGTATGTGACAGAATACTTAAGATTAGATTAGTGCTTCATCATAGTTTAGCAACCATTATATCAGCCTATGCTCCTCAGTCGGGGCTACCCGATGGACAGAAAGACCGATTCTATGACACTCTACTGCAGACTACCTCGTTGACGAACGACAGAGACCTTATCTTTGTGGCTGGTGACTTCAATGGTCACGTTGGACGACATGCTGGGGGCTTCCATGGCGTACATGGAGGCTATGGCTATGGCTCCCGCAACGAGGAGGGAACCAGGCTGCTGAGTTCTGCGATGCAAATAATCTTATGATTTGCAACACTAACTTCAGGAAACCTACCAGCCACCTAGTCACTTACCAATCGGGCCAACATACCAGCCAAATTGACTACATCCTTACAAGGCAAAGGGAGAGATGGCTGCTTATAAATGCCAAAACCTTCCCAGGTGAAGAATGTACCCCACAACATAGACTGGTAGTTAGTGACTTTAGGATCAGGACTAGGAGGACAACCAGAAGACGACAAATATGGAGAAGAAGGATCTGGAAGCTTAAAGATCCTGCAAATGGACAGAGATTTAGGGACATATTACTTGAAGCCTCTGACGAAGTAGAAGGGGATAGAGCATCACAGGGGGTAGAAGACAGCTGGACGTTTCTAAGGGACAACCTGCTGAGAGCCACTGACCAGATCTGTGGCTGGTGCAAAGTCCCCTCTCGACCTAGAATAACGTGGTGGTGGAACAATATGTAGACAGGCTATTAGAGAAAAGAGACAGGCTTGGAAGGTCTGGAAAAATGGGGGTAGCAGGGATTGTATCAGACTGCCAAAAGAGAAGCTAGGAGACAGGTTTATTTAGCCAGAGGGGAAGCAGATAAGAAAAAATTTGCCAATGTTCTGCGCCGTGAGGACCAAAGACTGGAGGTGTTTCGTGTTGCAAGACAGTGTGTGAGAGAGAATCGTGAGGTGGTAGGAGAGAAGTGTGTTCGCATGGAAGATGGTTCACTTGCGCTAAATGAGGATGCAAAGAGAGAGGTTTGGAGATGCCACTATGAAAGGTTGCTGAATGAAGAAAATGAATGGGATAAAGAGAGTCTGCCGAATGTTGACCCAACAGAGGGACCAGCTATCCGAGTTGATAGTTCCGTGGTAGCTAAGGCAATTAGAAGCATGAAGACAGGGAAGCCCCAGGCCCATCAGGAATCACTGCAGAGATGCTCAAAATGTCTGGTAGTGTCGGCTATAGCCTAGTCACCCGTATAGTTAATCAGGTGATACACAAAGGGGTCATACCCAATGACTGGTGTAGCAGTATAATAGTCAACTGCTACAAAGGTAAAGGTGATGCCCTAGATACAAATAACTACAGAGGTATCAAGCTGTTGGACCAGGTGATGAAGGTTACGGAGAGGTCATAGCCCAACTAATTAGAGAGAGAGTTAGCTTAGATGAGATGCAGTTTGGGTTTGTGCCAGGAAAAGTACTACTGATGCTATATTCCTGGTAAGGCAGCTGCAGGAGAAATACCTAGCCAAAGATAAGCCCCTGTACCTGGCTTTTGTTGACATGGAGAAAGCCTTCGACAGGGTCCCCCGATCCCTTATCTGGTGGGCAATGAGGAAACTAGGGATAGATGAATGGTTAGTGAGAGCTGTGCGGGCCATGTACAGGGACGCCGCTAGTAGGGTGAGGGTTGGAAATGTGTACAGTGAAGAATTCCGGGTAGAGGTAGGAGTCCACCAAGGCTCAGTACTCAGCCCCCTCCTATTTATCATAGTCCTCCAGGCAATAACGGAGGAATTCAAGACAGGATGTCCTTGGGAGCTCCTCTCTGCTGATGACCTTGCTCTAATTGCTGAGTCGCTATCAGAACTGGAGGAGAAGTTTTCAGGTGTGGAAACAAGGATTAGAATCGAAGGGCCTCAGAGTCAATCTAGCTAAAACCAAAGTCGTAATCAGTAGGAAGGTAGACAAATCACAAACACCTTCAGGTAGATGGCCCTGCTCGATCTGTAGAAAAGGTGTAGGTAGAAACTCTATAAGATGCACCAAGTGTAAGCTATGGACACATAAGAGATGCAGCAATGTCAAAGGAAGGCTAACTAGGAAGATGGTTTTTGTATGTGGCAGATGCTCAGGAACAATAAACACTGAAAATGCTCTGAGACCAACTTCCGTCACTTTCCAGGGAGAAAAACTAGAAATAGTTGATAGTTTCCGTTACCTAGGTGACCAAGTCAGCAGCGGGGGGGGGGGTGTGCTGAAAGTGTAACTGCTAGAGTAAGAATAGCTTGGGCAAAGTTCAGAGAGCTCTTACCTCTGCTGGTGACAAAAGGCCTCTCGCACAGAGTGAAAGGCAGACTGTATGATGCGTGTGTACGAACAGCCATGCTACATGGCAGTGAAACATGGGCCGTGACTGCTGAGGATATGCGTAAGCTCGCTAGAAATGAAGCCAGTATGCTCCGATGGATGTGTAATGCCGGTACTCACACTCGGCAGAGTGTAAGTACCTTGAGAGAAAAGCTGGACCTAAGAAGCATCAGTTGTGGTGTGCAAGAGAGACGTTTGCGCTGGTATGGTCATGTGGCGAGAATGGATGAAGATAGTTGTGTGAAAAAGTGCCACACCCTAGCGGTTGAGGGAACCTGTGGAAGAGGCAGACCCAGGAAAACCTGGGACGAGGTGGTGAAGCACGACCTTCGAACTTTAGGTCTCACTGAGGAAATGACTAGAGACCGAGACCTCTGGAAGTGTGCTGTGCGCGAGAAGACCCGGCAGGACAAGTGAGTCCATAACCCGTGGCCTTCTACATGGGATGGAGCCAGCCTACGTATGCATACCTTCCCTTCTTGGGACACAAAACTCTACTTGTGAAGACGTGATGAGGCAAGTGAGGATCAGAATCGAAATCGATCAATGGAAATTGCGGATGTGCTACCAGTGCCGGTGGCATGTCAAAACTCTGCTTGTGAAGACCCGTTGAGGCAAGTGACGATCAGAATCGAAATCGATCAATGGAAATCGATCAATGGAAATTGCAGATGTGTTACCAGTGCCGTGGCATGTAAGAGAACTTTCCGTTTCGCGACCGTTGCCAGCACCGCCCCGTTTCGTGTCCGTTGCCAGCCTCGCCTGGCCCTCGTGCCGGTGGCACATAAAAAGCACCATCCGTTCGTGGCCGTTTGCCAGCTCTGTCTGGCACCAGTGCGGGTGGCACGTAAAAAGCACCCACTACACTCACGGAGTGGTTGGCGTTAGGAAGGGCATCCAGCCGTAGAAACACTGCCAGATTTGACTGGGCCTGATGAAGCCTTCTGGCTTCACAGACCCCAGTAGAACCGTCCAACCCATGCTAGCATGGAAAACGGACGCTAAATGATGATGATGATGATGATGATGATACATATATATATATATATTATATATATATTATATAATATATATATCATTATAGTAGGTAGTTATATATGCATTTATATATATATATATATATGTATATATATATGTATATATAATACATATATATATATGTTATATATATATATATATATATATATATATATATATAATATTATATATATATATATATATATATATATGTATGTATATATGCTATATATATATATATATGCATATATATGTATATATATAATATATATATGTATTATATATATATATATACATATATACATATATACATATATATATATACATATATACATACATATATATATATATATGTATATTTATATATATATATATATATATATATTATATATACACATATCATATATATATATACGGCAGTTTCCTTTCAGTTCCCGTCTACCAAATCCACACACAAGGCTTTGGTCGACCCGAGGCTATAGTAAAAGACGCTTGCCCAAGGTGCCACGCAGTGGGAATGAACCCGCAACCATGTGGTTGGGAAGCAAGCTTCTTACCACACAGCCACGCATGCGCTTATGTTACTTATGTTCTCTTTCTGAAATAATGGGATGTCACTGTCGTCTCGTCTGGTTTCTATTGCAATTTACTTTTACCTTTCACTACAGACAGTTTACTTTTAAATTTCTAGGATACTGAACTGCATGTTAACTGTGTCCACCTATATAACAGTTGCATTATTATGGTTTCGCCGGACGAAATGCTTAGCCGTATTTCGTCTGTCGTTACGTTCTGAGTTCAAATTCCGCCGTGGTCAACTTTGCCTTTCATCCTTTCGGGGTCGATTAAATAAGTACCAGTTACGCACTGGGGTCGATGTAATCGACTTAATCCGTCTGTCTGTCCTTGTTTATTTCGTCTGCTGCTACGTTCTGAGTTCAAATTCTGCCGATGCCGACTTTACCTTACATCTTTTCGGGGTCGATTAAAAAAGAACCAGTTACGCACTGGGGTCGATATAATCGACTTAATCCGTTTGTCTGTCCTTGTTTGTCCTCTCTGTGTTTAGCTCCTGTGAGTAGTAAAGAAATAGAAATAGGTATTTCGTCTGTCTTTACGTTCTGCGTTCAAATTCCGCCGAGATCGACTTTGCTTTTCTTCTTTTCGGGGTCGATAAATTAAGTACCAGTTACGTACTGGCCCCTCCTCCAAAATTTTGGGCCTTGTGCCTAGAGTAGAAAAGAATATTATGGTTTACAATATGTACAAAATATAATTTCAAATGCAGTTTGTAAATTCAAATACTGATTTGGTGTGTCTGATATAAGGACGAAAGGACCTGGTACTGCCAGCAATAAAACGAGATTCTACTGCACGACTTCGGGGTCACTTTATTCAACAACAAAAGCCATAAAGGAAGAAGAAAAAACTAAACAAGAACTACTACTACTACTACTACTACTACTAGAAGAAGAAGAAGAAGAATGACAACAACAACAGAAGCAAACGTGTCCTTGTAGGTTGACTGTTGAAAGGTAAGATGGAAGTAAATAGGGGAAAGTATTTAGTCTGTCACTCTACTGTTTCTGGTAATCTATCGTCATTAAAATGAACATAAAATATAACAAGCGGAAAGAAGTCACAGCAAGACACAACTTTCCCTACCTTCATCCCCACCAACGACACCTTTACTATACCCACCTCCATCATTACCACCAACACAACTATGAAAAAACAAAAAACAAAACAAAACAGAAATCAAAATAAAAAGCACTAACGAAAATGATAAAAATAAAGGGGAAAAAATGTGTGTAGCAACACCTAAGATGATGTTAAAATCGCCTTGCTATCCACACTGTTGTCGACATATGCCCTGGTCTGACCCTTGAATGTGTATTTCGGAACATACACTCGTCATGCAGTATTTGATAACAGTGCAAAGGCAGTAGGGATTGCCGGGTCACTGAGTGCATTGTTTGGGTAGAGGTTGTAGTTAGTAAGTATCGAGTGTTGTTCCGGGTGTCGGAGGATAGAGTTAGAAGCGATTGTAGATGAAATTGTCCTTTTAACAACCCTACATAACCGTAAAAGCAACGAAATAGAACAAAACAGCAAAAATAATTATTAATAAAGAAAAATAATCAATGAATGATAAAGATAATTTTTTTTACTTCCGGCTAAGTGAAACAATTTCCAACATAAGTCACGTGATTGCCTCTATTTATTATTATTATTATTATTATTATTGTTGTTGTTGTTGTTGTTGTTGTTGTTATTATTATTATTATTATTATTATTATTATCATTATTATTATCATTATCATTATTATTATTCATTTATTTATTTAGACAAGTAGGCGGTGGGCAGTGAATGATCGGGCTTTGGATTTTGGGTCTGACAGGGAGACTGACTGAGATAAATGGATGGAAAGAGGGGTGGATGATGGATGGATGAAAAGAATCGTTGGGTAGGTAGATGGGTAGATGAATATTTGGGTGAATGGATAGATGAGTAGTTCGATACACACACACACACACACACACACACACACACACATACACAAACACACACATATAGTGTTAAAATCGGTAGTTAACTCACGATTAAATAAATCAGTAGAATATTTCACACAAATTCTGAAATGAAAACAAAGAGGACAGCTATGAAATTTTTAGGGAGTGGACAAGTCGATTGCAATTGGTGTTTATTTTATCGACTCTGAGAGAATGAAAGGCTAAGTCGACTTTGGTAGTATTTGAACTCAGCTCATGAAATGTAGAAAGAAATTCCACTAAGTATTTTTGGATGCAATAACGATTTTGTCAGCTGGCTGCCTTCAAGACAGCTATAATTTGATAAATAGTGGATTTATGTCTAAATACACATGAAGAAAATTAATTAAAAGAATAAAAATACACACACACATACACACACGCGCTCACACACATACTTATATGAAGAAGAATGGAAAGGTAAAAAAATGACAGGAAGGTTATGATTTGGGATAGTCTGTTATATCGCTCCTAGTACTTAGTAATTATTTTGTCGACCAGGTAAGAACGAAGAGCAGGTTTAGAATTTAAATTATCCTGCCTAAAGAGGACCCTACTTTTCGTTCTCCTATGAGAGACGGAAGATCATGAGTACAGGTTATTATTGTTGTCGTGTAAACTTCAGGTCTGCATTTGGAATGGCAGTAGCGGGTCGAACGACTAGGAGTGATAGGTGCATATATGAGCCAATTGCCTATTTGAGTTGCTATAATCAACTACACCTCTGAAATTGTTCGATACCTATGGCGAAAGGACTTAACATAGATACTTCCAACTTCCATCGAGAACTAAACGACCTGAATTGGCCGTATGTGGTGGTCATGCTCTACTGATATTATAGAATTTTAGAGTATAATTCCACTTTCATTTTTTCATTTAATTTTAGTATAAACATCCATACTTTTGTAAGGCCTCCAAACCCCGAAGCCATCAACTTTGAGGCAAGCAATCACGTTAAAAAGCGTGGGGAAATGGAGAGAATCCTGAATTCAAAGCGTTTGGGGCAGATAAAGTAATCACATATTTAAAAAGATTGAAAGGTATAATTAAGTTGACAGAAATGCCAGGGCATCGGAAAAGTGCTTTGCGGCTCTTTATGTCCTGAGTTCAAATCCTGCTGAAGTCAATTTTACCGTTCATCCTTACAGTGTTGATAAAATATGTACCCATTTAGCGCTGTGGTCGATGTAATCGGCTCACTCGTCGTCTTGATGGCCTTGTATCAAAACTAGAAAGAATTCTTCTTCTCCTTATTATTATTATTATTATTATTATTATTATTATTATTATTATCATCATCATCATCATCATCATCATCATCATCATCATCATCATCATCATCATTATTATTATTATATTATTATTATTATTATTATTATTATTATTATTATTATTATTATTATTATTATTATTCTAAGTTTGACTTTTGCTTTATATTTGTACAAGTTGGCTCCAAGTCTCACCCAGAGACCTCAAGAGACAACAGGTTGGAAGTTCATGTTGTTGTTATGCCTAGTGTGCCATATATTTGTTTTTTTTTTGGTGTTGTACTAGTGAATGTCTAAAAAATAAAAAAATAAAAAGAATAAAAAAAAAGGAAAATTATGTTTGTTTTAAACCTTGAGATTACATAGAAAGTATTTTGCGTAGGATATGAGCAGTTCCCATGAGCACTATCTTTTGAATTTCTGCCATTTTGGGGTTTCCTGGTATCTGAGTTAGGTAGCAATCAGCCCCTTTTGCTATCATTCCCAGGGCACGCATGACAACAGGTATTGTTTTAGTCTTCAGCTTCCACATTTTGCTGATTTCTATTTCAAGATCTTTATATTTGCTCAGTTTTTGGTAGAATTATTGTTGTTGTTGTTGTTATTATTATTATTATTATATTATTATTATTATTATTATTATTATTATTATTATTATTATTATTATTAATACCGCAGGATCTGCATAGAAGTTATAACCACTGTTTGTCAGCCACATCTTGACATATTTCGTCCCTTTGACGAGTCTGGCCGAACTTTAGCGCCGGACATCTTGAAAGTTGCCGGGGGATCAAGATTTTCTACCAAACAAAAAATGCTGCCGATGTTTTGTCAAACCTTACATTCTATAGACTGTTAGCAATGGGCAGAAGTTTTAATGTTTTCGAGTAGACGCTAAGCTTCGACGAAATCCTACTTAACAGTCAATTTCAGAACTTCAACACAAATACTGCGCATAACTTCTAGAAAGCCAGCCTTGGCAGTTGTACAGAGAGAGAGAGAAGGATTCCCAGTTCGGATTATACTAACTTGATGATGATGTAGCACTGTCTGCTGATCCCGGGTTTGTCCTAAAAGCGCATAGAACAAAGGAAACCATTCTGAACACACTTGCTGAATTGCAAGTTATGTCGGCTAGCAGTGTTTCGATTAGAACATACCTGATTATTTGTCACTGCAATCGCGAACATTGCACCATGTCCGTATTTTGATCGGGAAGGGTTAGAAATTCATCTCTGCTTGATGGTTATAGAGAAAGAGATTAACTGTTGGACAAGGTGGAATTGACTGCAGGTGCATACTTTCCTTTTTGCCTAAACGCTTTGCTACCAGAGCTCTTTAGAGAGGAAGGTGCAGGAAGAGAGAAAAGTACTGTTCTCTAGTGAATTTGCTTAAAGACAGATGAAATATGATTGCATGGTGCGATTGAATGGATCTGGTCTCAACATGCGCCTGTAAACCAGGAAACAGCTGAAAGAGCTCTTAAATTTAGTGGTTCGGGTAACCTTTGATTTGTGAGAATCCTTGATTGGCCGTAGGTGACTGTTCTCTTGTTAGAATGCTTCATTTTATTATTTTTCTTTATTGTTATTATATATGGCTTAAGTTTTCACCACTAAGTTCTGCTTAACACTCCAGTTTTTTTTTTCTCTCATTTGTCTTTATCTTTCCAATTATGACGAATTAAGAAATTATTGGTGAGAAAAAGTGGTGAGCAAGAATATCTACTGTCAACATATGCCTGTAGACCGGGGAACTGAGAAACAAGGATAATCCAAGATTTGTGCGACTCTTTGGTTACCTTTGGGCGAAGGGTCTCCTCCAAAGACATTATAAGCATTTCATATTATTTTTACTTTCACTTTAACTTTTTTCTTCTCATTCAATTTCAGTGTGACCAAGAAATGTCCCTTCATTCGTTGTCCTTATGGCAAGTAAAAGAAATCATCATAATCGTCGTTGTCGTCGTTACTATCGCCTGTGAATTGGTAGAATCGTTAGAAGGCCAGGAAAAATATTTTGCGGCATTTATTCCTGCTTTTTCACGTTCTCAGTTCTAGTCCTCCCGAGATGAACTTAGCTTTTCATCCTTTCGGGGGTGGTGTCGATAAAAGTACCAGTCATATAAGGAGGTTGATATAATCGACTAATCGCCATCCCTTCAAATTTGGTGGCCTTGTCTCTAAATTACAGACATTATTCTCGCTGCTATTGATGATATTGTAGTTGTTGTCGTTGTTAGCGTCGGTGGTGGTGAAAATTGAAAAACAACTCCCCCACTAAAAAACAAAACGTTTTTTTTTTCACTTTCAAGCTCCGTCTTTGTCAAAATTGACTTTGCTTATGGTATCGGTGAAATAAGTATCAGTTATGAACCAAGAACGCTGCAATTATCCCTATTTCTCAACAAAGAGCTGTCCCTTTTTTTTTCTTTTCTCATGTAAGAAATCCTTTTGCAACGAATGCAGAAAGGGGGGAAGGAACTAGATAGACAGAGCTGAGAAACTACTTATGTTTCACTTCTCTGTCCAACTGATAAGGTCAACCAGTGTAAAAGTAGCAGCCAATAAGTTGATCAACTGTCTAGTTTTGTTGTTGTTGTTGTTGTTGTTTTCTTTTATTTTCTTCTGCATAAAAGGACGTATGTTGCATTTAAACTGACCAATTATCATTGCTGGATATTTATGACCTTATTTACTCCATTTCAGTGAGTTGCAGATGGCTGTATCAATAAAGTATTTCAAACTAACAACTGACGGAGCAAGGTTTTGTATTCAGTTACCAGTACTGGCAAATTGGTTGAGTCGTTAGGGCGTTAGAAAGAATGCCTTTTGGTATATTTCCCTGGTCTCTGTACTCTGAGTTCAAATCCCACCGAGGTTGACTTTGCATTATTTCCCGGTCGTTATCTAAAGTGACAATCCTGGTGGTTTATTTGTGGGTTGGTCATCCAATAAACCTGGCTGTATCAGTTCCGACTCTTTGTTCGATTTAGGAAGTAAAAACCCAATGAATAGCCAGGCCTAATCATCCAAGAACAGTATCCTAAATGATTATGAAAGCTACAGAAAATTGTAACAGTCTACTACTCGGATACGAGTTAATATCAAAGGCGACGACTGCTATTATGGATCGTTGATGAAGATTGGGTGGGGCCAATTAAGTAGCAATGGTAGTTGCACTCTCTCTTTACTCTTTACTCTTTTACTTGTTTCAGTCATTTGACTGCGGCCATGCTGGAACACCGCCTTTAGTCGACCAAATCGACCCCAGAACTTATTCTTTGGAAGCCTAGTACTTATTCTATCGGTCTCTTTTGCCGAACCGCTAAGTTACGGGGACGTAAACACACCACCATCGGTTGTCAAGCGATGTTGTGGGGACAAACACAGACACACAAACATATACACACATACATATATATATACATATATACGACGGGCTTCTTTCAGTCTCCGTCTACCAAATCCACTCACAAGGCTTTGGTCGGCCCGAGGCTATAGTAGAAGACACTTGCTCAAGGTGCCACGCAGTGGGAATGAACCCGGAACCATATGGTTGATAAGCAAGCTACTTACCACACAGCCATTCCTGCGCCTAGTTTAATGTAAATTTTCCCGCATATCCTGTCCCCTTAAGCGTAACAGAAATATACAATGGATAGGACCGAATACTTAGTAAATGTGTTATTACTTTTCTGTTCTGACCAAAGTTTTGTCATAGTACTGAATTCCCGAAACCACAGTTACTCTTTTATTCTTTTACTTGTTTCAGTCATTAGACTACGGTCATGTTGGAGCACTGCCTTAAAGAGGATCCACATGGTTTTGGGTTCAGTCACACTGCATGGTACTTTGGGCAGGTAGCTTCTTCTGTAGCCTCGGGCCGACCAAAGCTTTGTGAGTGGATTAGGTAGACGGAAACTGAAAGAAACCCATATATGTATGTATGTGTGTGTGTATGTATGTGTGTGTATGTGCGTGTGTGTGTGTGCGTGCTTCTTTGTATCTGTGATTGGGAGGAGGTTACTTCATAATAATGGTAATTTAAGCGGGATTTTGAACTTAAAACGTACAGAACTCGAACACAGACTGCAAAATGATTCCTCCTACGTTCTTACAATTCTGCTAATCCATCTCCTTGAAGTTCTGCATTGATCCCATAATGAAGTAATGGCAAGCTGGTTTCCAATGGGTTTTGAACTCAGATCAGTGAGAGCTGGACACCCACAAAGCATTTAATTCAATGTTCTACGACTCTGTTAATTCATTCCATTGCTTAAATTCACAGCGAGAACAAATATATATTATTCAATAGATGAACATGTATTTGTATACATATTCATTCATAACCCATGTTAGATTGGCAGGACTTATAGGAGGCTGCTCCCGATCTAGGACTCAGAGTTTCAAGGAAGTGCATATCTGCTAGGCATCTGCTAGGCAGAAGGAATAGCGACATTTAATAGGATCCTACTTCCCTGGGTCCGAAAGTAGTATTGTTCTATCCTGCCAAATTTCTCTTGTAATTTATAAAGTAGCCTGCAAAACAGTACTTTACACAACAACAGTTGATCTACTATAGTGATATTTTACGTTTTCAGTCAAACCTCTGTGTCAAGTACGAACCTCGGTGACATAGGATGGAGTAATTGTTGATCAATAATTTGAATTGTTAATTTATATATCAAATTTCATGTCTTAAATTCGAAGAGGTCATAATAGTTCACCATGTCTTCTGACCCTAGATATTGTGTAAAAACAAAAACTTCTAGTCTTTTCTGTAGGAATCTAAGACGTTATCATTCTGTCTCTGGGAATCTGTCTGTAACCTTCCATTCTGTAACGACATCTATGTTTTAAATAAACATAGTTATTCCTTGGAATTGAAACAAACTTACGGACAATAAAATAATTCTAGCAACAAAAAAAAAAAAAATAATAATAATAAAGCCCCCTCCCCAAATCAAAAACATCGACAACCTAAAACAAAACAGAAAACAAACTAATCATTTTCTTAAAACACTTAAGTGATAAGAATTAATATAAGTACATCATCTCTGAAATAAATCAACTAATTACAGAAACACTATATATATGCAAGATAAACTTCGAGAATACAAACAAGAAAAATAATCTCCGGGAATGAGTGATGTTAAGAAAAACAAAACCAAGCTTCATCTTTCAAAAACTAGTAAGCACTTGAGATTCTGTGGCAGACGGTAGAAAAAGTAATAAATATATTGTGATACTTTTTAACAAGATTGACACTCATCTATCTATCTATCTATCTATCTATCTATCTATCTATCTATCTATCTATCTATCTATCTATCTATCTATCTATCTATCTATCTATCTATCTATCTATCTATCTATCTATCGACCTGTCTGTCTATCTGCCTGTTTGTCTTCGTCTGTACACACCTGCGTGACATATGAATGCACACTTACAAATACATATACATACGAACACACACACGCAAACACACACACACACATATATATATATATATATGTATATATATATATATATACAAATACACATACACACATATATATATATAAACTTATATACATATATATATATGTATATATATGTGCGTGTGTATATTTATCTGTCTCTCACTCTCTCTCTCTCTCTATATATAATATATATATATATATGTATGCATAAATACATATATACAATATATATATATATATAATATATATTATATATATATATATATACACACACACATATATTTATTGTATATATACATGTATATAAATATTTATGTATGCATATATTTATATATATATATTTATGTATATGCATGTATATATGTATATATATACATTTATATATATGCTTGTATATATGTATAAATATATGTATATATTTATGTAAGTACGTATATATATATATATATATTAATGTATATATACATACTTACATAAATACATATATATATATGCATATAAATAAATATATATATATATATATATATATATACATAAATATTTATATATATGTATATATACAATATATATATGTGTGTATATATTGTGTGTATATATGTATGTATGTTCTTATAAACATATGTGTGCGGATGTATATGTCTATGAACTTCGTATGTCTTGTCTCATTTGTGCGCTTGTTTTGGATGCTTGCCGTTATCTCTGTACGTGTATGCAAATACATAGGTAATGTTATGAATATGTAAATATAAGTCAGAAACAGAGACAGACGAAATCAAGCATCGTCTCAAGTTTCAGAAATCTAATTTAATTCCGGTTGTTAAACACATACATACATACATACATACATACATGCATACATACATTTATACATACATACATACATACATACATTCATGCATACATACATACATACATACATACATTCATGCATACATACATACATACATACATACATTCATACATACATACATACATTCATACATACGTACATACATACATACACACACACACACATACATACATGCATACATTTATACATACATACATACATACATGCATACATACATACATACATACATACATATGTATATGCATATATATATATATATACTCATATATATGTATATGTATGTACACACACATACACACATATATAGGCAAGTTCGTGTTTGTGTGACTATGTGTATATTTGCGTATCTATGTATATCTTTTCTAATTAGTTTTGTCATGTCCGGACAGCGGTTTTGTTGCTAAGTAAACTCCATCTTCCTCTCAATCATCATCATCATCATCGTCATTGTCGTCGTCGTCGTCGTCCTCGTCGTCGTCATCATCATCACCATCATCAATAGCGACGTGACCTCAACATATATCATTCCCTCATTTTCATTGGGGTGGCTTAGGTTTTAGCATTAGAATAGTTGGTTTCATTAAAGCTAAGTAATAAATAAATATAACATAATAAAAAAAAAATAACTGTGCGAATCTCGGAGAAACACAAATCAGTTTCGAACAGTCATTTGCATCAAACAAAGAAGATATACAATAAAATTAAACTAAATATCTTCACGACTTTTAGAAATCAGTTTGCTTTTAAATTTATGCCCACCCACCACCCACACCAACACACACTAATTATATTCGTAAGCACAATGTTAAAGTCTCCACAGGAGATGTATGATAAATTGACCAACTGAACGACCTAGTCATTAACTTAGCCTATTCATTAAATTAGTCTATAACTGGTTGAATATTCCACAGACTCGCGTACCTTCAACGTAATTTTCAGATAGATTCAGTGTGAAAAGGCTAGAGCATCTAATTACAGGTACAATTTCTTAATTCAACTAAAATAGAAAAAAAAAAAACAACAAAACAAGACAAAAACAAAAGAAAAGAAAAAGAAATCAAAGGTAACAAGAGGTGTTGTTTTCGGAACAGAAAAACAAAAGATGACAAGATAAGTGAATGCTTGAAAGAAGAAGCAGTTGTGGCCTTATGACTACTTGCCAAATATGCCTGAGATTTTAAAAAATATGTCGGTGATATATAGTCCATAAAACTATAGATTTCTTGTGCACAAGTTAATTATAATTTTTCTGTTAAACTTTTAAGCTGGTGTAATGCAGGTGATGGCAGTAGGAATCCGCAGAAAAAGTTGTTAACGGTATTTTATAATGTAGAGCTCAGAAAAGGAAAATTTTGGGCGAAAGAAATGCACTTTGTAGAACTGGTAGAAGGGACCACAAAACGTAGAGCTAAGACATGACGGAGCACAATAAAGGACTGGGAGGTGGCGCACAATTTGAAGTGGGAGCTGGGTGCGCACATTGTAAAGATTCGAGAAAGAGAGCATATTGTCAGAATAGTCTAAAACGCTAAATATACTGTCACCGACCATGAGATAACCACAATTATGAAAACAGCTACAGCTACAACAGCGACCGCAGAAATAGTAAACAGTTAAATTATGCTGAACCATTGAAAGGTACAAGGTTTTCTTCATTATCTCTCTGTTTATTTTCTCTTATTCCTTTCTGTTGAAGAGCGTAGGCTCGAAACTTTTGCATTTTTCCCGAGCGTCAAACTAATACACTTGCTTGTTGTTTATACAACCGTTTTCGGATTTTGTTTTTCTATAAATCTCAACTACACACACACACACACACTCCCCACCCCCATATATATAATATTATATTTCTGAATCTTCAGATTTTTTCAATATGCTAGGCCATTGGTTTAACTTGATATCCATCAAATTAATATCAATTTTTACCCTTATTATTTAAATTTGTATATGTATATATATATATATATATATTATATATATATATATATATAATATATATATATATATATATATATATATGTATATACATACATTCATACATATATACATACATACATGCATACATGCATACATACATACAGATGTACACACAAATAAGGCGGCGCACTGGCAAATCGTTAGAACGCTGAATAAAATGCGTAGCGGCATTTCGTCCGCCGTTACGTTCTGAGTTCAAAAGCCGCCGGTGTCAACATTGTTTTTCATATTTTCGGTTGAGCACCAGGATCAATCTCATCGACTTAGTTCATCCGACAAAATTGTTAGCTGCATACAAAACCAATGCACACACACACACACACACACACACACGCGCACACACACACATGCACACACACATACACACAGGCACACATATATGATTAGCATTATATATATCTATTAAACATGTGTATGGTTGTTTTTATAAATGTATTAAATTTAAATAATGTAAATTTACTTACACACATACATCCATACATGCATGCATACATACATGCATCCATCCATCCGTCCATCCATCCATCCATCCATCCATCCATCCATCCATCCATCCATACATACATACATACATACTTACACGCAGACACAAATATACCCTTCTGCAACATTTGTGTTTTACTGAAGAAACATATTAAGATTGAAAAACCAAGGTGTCAGAAACATTGCCTTAAGTGCCTTGTTTTCTGGTAACGAAAAAAGCAAAACCAAAAAAAAAAAAACAGCAGAAAAACCATATAAAAACACCAGCAGAACGGGGCGTCACTGCATCGTACAAAAAGGTCCCAACATCACCATCAAAACACAGGACCAGATACTGCAACAGCTTGGGTTTCAGGGGACCACAGCTCTTCAAATTTCTTCCTAAATGCCTGAGAGACCTGCATGATGTGGATGTGGTTTTCTTTAAAACTAAACTGGATCTATTCTTGTCAGGGGTTCCAAATGAATCTACTACTCGAGAGGAAACACAAATGCGGCAGTGGCGTCGAACTCCCTTGTTGACCAAGTGCCACGTATCAGAGGTGGTTTCACATACTAATATAACACAATCAACGGTGGTGCCCCAGCATGGCCGTAGCTTTCGGACTGAAACATTTCTAAGGATTTAAGGATTAAAAAAAGCGATTAGATACTCCAGTTCGAATCTACCAGAACGTATTGAGAATAGCTATGTTATTGTCTGGATTTTCGCGGTTCTGCTAGCGCGCCTGGCGAAATGCTTAGCGGTATTACGTCTGTGGTTACGTTCTGAGTTCAAATTCCGCCGAGGTCGACTTTACCTTTCATCCTTTCGGGGTCGATAAATAAAGTACCAGTTTCGCACTGGGGTCGATGTAATCGACTTAATACCTATGTCTGTCCTTGTTTGTCCCCTCTAAGTTTAGCCCCTTGTGGGTAATAAAGAAATAGGTATTTCGTCTGTGGCTACGTTCTGAGTTCAAATTCCGCCGTGTTCGACTTTACCTTTCATCCTTTCGGGGTCAATAAATAAAGTACCAGTTTCGCACAGGGGTCGATATAATCGACTTAATCCGTTTGTCTGTCATTGTTTGTCCCCTCTACGTTTAACCCCTTGTGGGCAGTAAAGAAATATAAATATAGTTATTATTCACTTCTATTTATGTGCTTGTGTTTATGTGTGTGTTGGTGTTTACCTAAAATATCAACCGCCATCACAACTTCAGTACTAGAAACAAGACCAATCATCTCAATAGCAAGCCTTTAAAAAAACATAATATAAAGTATCAAAAGAGCATCATAATTACCAGCAGTAGCAGCACCAGTACCACCACCACCATCTACACCACCTGCTACCACCACAATCAACTGCAACAATAACAACAACAGTTAGAACTACAGCCTTAAAGGTAAGAGGTGAGGGGGCGGGGAAATAAGCTATGTAAATATAGCTAAAAACAAGAAACATCAAACTCAACAGCAGTCACTACAAATACTAAAACATCGACAGCAATAACCTAACCGCATCAACTACTACTACTACTACTACTACTACTACTACTACTACTGGTCTACTACTACTACTACTACTACTACTACTACTACCACTACTAACATCACCATCACCATCACCAGTATAACTATCATGCGCCCCACCACAACTAGTACTACCACCACTACTTCTACAACTACCCCCACCACCAACACTACTACTACTACTACTAACATCACAACCACCAGCACTACCACCGCCACTACCACCACCAGCATAACTATCATACGCCCCACCACAACTAGTACCACCAACACTACTACTACTACTACTACTACTACTACTACTACTACTAAAACAAAGACAAAGACAACAGCAACAGCAGCAGCAGCTGTAGGAACAGTTTTCCCCTGGTCATAATAATAGTAATTATGAGATTAGTAGCTCAATGATAATTGTTGGTAATTGAACGTGTCGTATTTAAAGTGTTTTATGAGACGTATTGATTGTAAGTCGTGTTAATGGCAAACTAAGTGTGAAAGGGAAGTAAACGAATGGGGGGAAAAATGACCAAATAGGTGTTGCTGCTGTTATTGTTATTTGTAGTGGTGGTGGTGGTGGTGGTAGTGGTGTTGCTTATATTGGAACGCGAAGAAAAGGAAAGTGTGTGAGGTGATAGTAAAGCTTTCAATTTAGCTGGCATCAACGTCAGTCAAATCGAAATAAAAGAATGGGTTCATTCAAGTCTTTGGACATATCGATGATAATCCACTCCTTCAGTATCCCCTTCTGCTGTACGATGCATACGCTACGTGCGTGCACACACACATACACACACACGCACACTCTCTCTCTCATATATATACATATACACATACATACATACATACATACATACATACATACATACATACATACATACATACATACATACACACAAACATACAGAGGCACGTAATTTCATTTCTATACATGCACACATACATGTCTATCTGCATGCAAACATGCCTTCTCATTTCTTTATTGCCCACAAGGGGCTAAACACAGAGGGGACAAACAAGGACAGACAAACGGATTAAGTCGATTATATCGACCCCAGTGCGTAACTGGTACTTATTTAATCGACCCCGAAAGGAGGAAAGGCAAAGTCGACCTCGGCGGAATTTGAACTCAGAACGTAGCGGCAGACGAAATACCTATTTCTATTTCTTTACTACCCACAAGGGGCTAAACACAGTGAGGACAAACAAGGACAGACAAACGGATTAAGTCGATTATATCGACCCCAGTGCGTAACTGGTACTTATTTAATCGACCCCGAAAGGATGAAAGTTGACCTCGGCGGAATTTAAACTCAGAACGTAACGGCCGACGAAATACTGCTAAGCATTTCGCCCGGCGTGCTAAAGTTTCTGCCAGTCTGTCCTCTCTCTCTCTCTGTCTCTCTTACCTTTGTTCTTTCTCATTACTGAAATCTACGTTCTATTTATCGAGCCTTTTCTTTTTCTTTGTACGCACATATATGCTTACATATATGTACAATTATACAGATTTACATACATAGTAAAGGCATACATTCATACATCTACACGCGTGTCTGTGTTTATTTGTGTGCATATATAATACATACATAATCATATAGGTATATGTAAATAAATATTTATATGTTTATGTGTGTGATTGTGTTTGTTTGTGTTTGTGTGTATGTATATATACGCACACACATATATGTATATATATATGCGTGTGTGTGAGCTCTCGTGCGCACACACACATATGTATGTATGTATGTATGTATGTATGTATGTATGTATGTATGTATGTATGTAATACTCTTTTCGTAGTTTCCATCATTTGATTGCGGTTACACTGTGAGACTGGCTTGAAGTCTAGCTAAGCAAATCCATCCCAGTACTTTAAGGTTATTAGTCTATCCCTAAACTCTTTGCTGACCCGCAAAATTACGGGTATATATAGAAACAAACAACGGTAATCAAGTCGCATAAGACAAATTCAAACAAAACACATACACACACACACACTCATACACACACGCAAACACACATACTCACACTCACGCACAAACAGAGAACATACTTGCATACATGAAGTTCACTTCACAACCATGAGATCCACCAGGGTTGATGCTACATTGTGACATGTTGGACAGGAGGTATTTTCTATTGCCCCGTATGTGAAATTGTGTTGATGGAAACTGTATTAAATCCCATCGGATGATTGTACATGTAATTCGAAAGTGCAGTTTTGTCACACACAGTTTATCACATAGATTCGTCCTGCGACTTATATGAAACGTGCACTTGTCTATAGAATGCCCAGTCACTTACAGGCTTATTCAATGGGCAGGTAATTCAGTTGATCAAACAATTGAACTATTTTCGTCGACACCGACGTGTTTCCCCCACCCGTTTGCGTCTTTCAGTCAGTTTTGTCTTTTGCTAGCGTGTTTATTCCCATTTCTCTTTTCATTTTGTTACCTGTTGCCTATAGGTTTCTTTTTCCTCACCTTCGCCACAGGCCATGCCCGAGTGGTCCAAGATATGGAGGGCCATATATTGGCGGTGTCATAGAATTTTTGTTTTTGTTGTTATTTGTGGGCTTTCAATTACAACGATGCTGGTGATATGCTGGGTCTTGAAGGTGGGGTAGAAAGGGCTCCTTAGCCGTAGTGGAGGCAATCTATCTAGGGAGATAACATTACAATAAATCACTCGGTCCGTAGCTTAGAAATACTGGGTTGGCGTCCAGCGGGAACAGCTTTGTTTCATGGAGGAGGAAAGATCTTCTTTAGTACTTGGTTGTACAATGCCTTCCAATGTGTGTAGTAGTGGCGCGCGCACACATTATTAGCCATTTGAAAAGACTATGAAAGTCTCGACCACGGTCGAACAATGATGATGATGATGAAGGTGGTGTTTTTCTTTGTTGTTTTTGTTACAGTTGTTTGCAGTGTTGTAGCTGCTGCTGCTTTTACTACTCCCTTTGCAGCTGCTCGTTTTAGATCTCCGTCACTGGCATTTTTGCCATTGTGACTGCTCTCTGGCGTTGGTTCTCCTGTCGTTTGTGTTGTAGGTGTTGTTACTGTTGTGGTGATGGTATCGGCAGAAATGGGGGTGGATGTCTTAGCTCTTTGCTGTGAACGGAAAGTTTAAGATGGTTTCTCTTACTACACGAGTGACACCTTGACTTTCTGTCCTCAAAGGTCACGTACAATTCTGCGCAGCCTGGCAGATTAATCAATTCCAGGATGAATTCCATACTTTTATAATACGTTTGAATCAATATCTCCATCACTTCGCAGGCAAATTTTGGTTTTGCATCTTTTAAACCCGAAAATGTTAGTTTTGTCATCAATATCGCAGAGAACCGCCGCCACCAGTTAGCAGATATTTACTCATTGGAGCACATCGACAATCTCTATCCTTACTACTCTGCCGCCAAGGTACATTGGTATGATGGCCAGTTGGTATTTCATTAGTGCTGTTGAGGAGTGTTTCCTGGCTTCGTCTATTGTCGTGCGTTTCGTCTGTTTTGTACTGTATACTTCCCCAGTTAGCAACATATGTTTTGATACGCGAAATCAATTTGCGCAGTATTTCCTATTTGCTGCTGTGTTGCTTGTTCTATTTTCCTTCTTTTTATTCCTAACCTTTTATAACTTACGGTTTTTCAGATTGGTATCTTGTCGGATGGATTTTGGAATGTTTAATTCTATGTTTTGGCCTGACCTCGTAAGCATGTTTTAAACATTTTTCTTTAATTTTTTGAAAGATAATTATATTTCCTCCTCATGTTGATGGTCAGTTGCGAACCGGGTAACTTTGGATTTTTTAATTGTGATGTCCTGATTTTTTATTTGTATTGCTGTTAATAATGGTGGTGGTAAAGTTGGAATTTTTAGGTTGATTGTATTTTTTTCTTTCCGTTTTTTTTTTTACGCTATTGGTTGTCGTTGATACTGCTATATTTTTTCATAATTTCTTTATTAACAAGTAGTACTGAGAAATTGATAATAAAGTGGCTGGTGGAAAGGCTATTTATCCCTTGGATTCGTGAAGCTATATGGTTGGTACTTCACAAAATGAACTAGCCCCTGAGAAAGCAGGGTTGGCTTGATAACAAATTAGTATAACGAAATCCGAAAATTACTTTCCTCAAAACATTATTCAATAACAATTATGATCTCCAAAAGGTTGTCTTTCTCTTGTAAACAAATAACAACAATAAACAACAATCCTTTCTACCCGAGGCACAAGACCTCGAATTTGGTGGGAGGGGACAAGGCGATTACATTGACCCCAAAGTATCACTATGGTACTCAATTCATCAACCCCGAAAGGATAAAAAGCAAAGTCGACTTCGGCGGAATTTTGAACTCAGAGCGACGGACGAAATACCAATAAGCATTTCTCCCGGCGTGCTAACAATTCTGTCAGATTGCCGCCTTCAATAATAATAATAATAATAATAATCTTTTACTTGTTTCAGTCATTTGACTGCGGCCATGCTCGAGCACACACACACACTCATATATATATATATATATATATATATATATACGACGGGCTTCTTTCAGTTTCCTTCTATCATATCCACTCACAAAGCTTTGGTCGGCCCGAGGCGATAGTAGAAGACACTTGCCCAAGGTGCCACGCAGTGGGACTGAACTCGGAACCATGTGGCTGGTAAGCAAGCTACTTACCACACACAAGGCCGGCAACTTTTGAGGGGAAGGGTTCCGTTGATACCATCATCTCCATAATAGACTGGTACTTTATTTTATTGATCTCAGAAGAATGAAGAGCAAAGTTGCCTTAGGTGAGATTCGAACTGAGAACATAAAGAGCCGGAACAAATACTGCAAAGCATTTTTTTGACGCTCTAACGCTTCTGCCCATCCATTGTTCTAATAACAACAACGATAGTAATAGCAGTAGTTAATAATTACCGGGTGATTAGCAAGCTATTCATTCTAGCCAGGAAGTTAATATAATCGATCAATGTTCTAAAACAATATAGTTTATTTATTTTCGTTTTCTTTTAATAATGAATGGTGATAGAAAAGAGATTAACCAATAATCCGAAAATTACTCAACGAAGACTAATTTCTTTCCGGATATAGCTTTAAAAAAGTGTGAGAAAACAGCTTAAAGGACGACAACAATAATAACTACAACCACAAAAAACAATCACCTCAACAACAACAACGTCACTGGTAATAAGGACATAAATACCAATAACAAAACACGATTAGGAATGCAGTCCTTGCTCTCCTCTTGCGTTTGCAAATGCTTTATATTCTTTTTCTTTTTCTTTCCATTGAATTTTACTTCCAATCTGCATTTAATCAGCATGTACTACGTACACATACATAAATATCTGAGTTTTAGAAACTTACACATACAGGTGTATATATATATATGTACACTGATTAAATATATATATATATATATATATATTATATATATATATATATATATATATATATATATATGTATAAATATAAAAACGGTAATATTTCTAAAAGTACTATCGTTGGTGGCCGCGAGCGTACAGCTGTATACGAAAATTAATAATAATAATAATAATAATAATAATGATAATAATAATAATGATAATGATAATGATAATAATATAATAATAATAATAATAATAATAATAATAATAATAATAATAATAATAATAATAATAATAATGATAATGATAATAATGATAATAATATAATAATAATAATAATAATAATAATAATATAATAATAATAATAATAATAATAATAATATAATAATAATATATATATATATGTATATATCCGATTTTTGGGAGCAGGATGAAGAGGCCTTTTCTACTTACCAAATCAAAGGCCTTTGTCAGATCAATGAAGGCCATATATAATGGCATTTTCTGCTCTCTGGACTTCTGAAGTTGGCGTATGGAGAATATCATGTCAATAGTTGATCTGCTTCTTCTAAATACCAAGCATGTTTGCACTCCTCACACAAAGACGTATGAGATGGCTTGGACATGTTAGCCGTATGGAAGATGGCAGAATCCCCAAGGACATACTATACGGAGAGCTTGCTAGGGGCACTAGGTCTGTGGGAAGACCGTTCTAACAATACAAGGATGTTTGCAAAGGAGACATGAAGGTCTGTAACATCAATATTAGCAACTAGGAAGCAGCTGCAAGCAACCGTGGAGATTGTCGACATACTGTAAAAGAGAGAACATAAAAGAGTGACTGGGGGAGAGAGGAGAATAGGAAAGACAAGAAAAGACGTCAACAAGAAACTATGACATTACAACCAGCCAGGCGAAGTCTTCGCTACATTTGGGGCCCCTCCAGAGGGAGTGCTTATCCAGGATAGGACTACACTGCAGGAGATGTATTAGGACATGAAATGTAAAAGCCAGAGTAGATTATTTTATGCGCAACTCCACTGTCTCCCGAGACAAAAAAGATGCTAACTACAATATGTGTATATATATATATATATATTAGGGTACTACATAACCACCTGCTTCGTTAAAAATAGAAGTCAAAATATTTCTAAGCCACAGAAGAATCACAAAATTGATACATGCATTAATTCACTAGAATTTTTTTCTTACATTCTTGTATTAATTTTGTAATATTACCTTCACTATTCTAAACAGTGCAGTTCGTCTGATGATGAGCCATGTCCCATGAGGCCCGCTCCTAATAAAGGATGATCATGCCTGGTCATCCTTTATTAGACTATTATATATATATATTTTTATCGACCCAAGAATGACGAGACGTCTAGGTAGGATTTGAAGTACAAATATACTGTTCTACTCTAGGCACAAGGCCCGAAATTTTGGGAGAGGTGAGGAAGTCGATTTGATCACTCCAAGTACGCAATTGGTACTTAATTTACCGACCCCGAAAGGATAAAAGCAAAGTCGACCTCGGTGGAATTTGAACTCAGAACCTAAAGACAGACGAAATATATATATACATATATGTGTGTGTGTGAGAGTGTGTGTTGATATAATTATAAGTTTTCATCGTATATTGACTACAGAGAATAGTCTAATATTAGGGCATAGAAACCCCGATGGAAAAAATGGCATTAGAACGCGCTGGAAACGAAACCACACTACTTATTTTCAAGATAAGTGTACTGGCCTGTTATATATCTATATATGTCATAAATAACAATTCCGTTCCGAAGTAAAACACCGTTTGTTGCGCAATCGAAGGATATCCTTTCTGATAGAAATGGCTACAAAATCTCTAGAAAGACAGAACACATTGGATAATATAATTCTTTGATGTAGAAAATAAATAAATAAATAAATAAATAAATAAATAAAACCGGTCTACTCATGTTGTTTCAGGCTTTGACCATATAACTTCTAAATAGAGATTTCTCTAGAGCAATACCACAACAGCAATTTTTGAGGTATGCAATTGGTTTAACGACCTTATTGCGTTAATTGATACTCATTCTGTCACGCTCCAGGAAACTGAAAGTGAGAGCGAATAATGTAGGATTTGAAAGAACATAGAAACGTGGAAGACAAGCTCCTATAGAAGAGCTGCAGAACTTCTATGAGGCTGTCTCAAAGAATCCGCATTAATAATCCTTTCTACTATAAGCACAAGATCAGGAATTTATGGGGAGGGCAATAGTCGAAAATAGACGAAATACCTATTTCTTTACTACCCACAAGGGGCTCAACACAGAGAGGACAAACAAGGACAGATAAACGGATTAAGTCGATTATATCGACCCCAGTGCGTAACTGGTACTTATTTAATCGACCCCGAAAGGATGAACGGCAAAGTCGACCTCGGTGGAATTTGAACTCAGAACGTAGCAGCAGACGAAATACCTATTTCTTTACTACCCACAAGGGGCTAAACACAGAGAGGACAAACAAGGACAGACAAACGAATTAAGTCTACTACTACTACTACTACTACTACTACTACTACTACTACTACTACTACTACAACCAACAAGAGCAACGCCATCACCACTACTACTACCACCACGACCACCATCATTGCTCCTACTACTATTACTACTACCGCCACCAAAACCACCAGCTTCATCAGCATCATCATCACTATCAGCGGCAGCAACATCCCCTACTACTACTACTACTACTACTACTACTAGTTTACTGCATGTAGACACAAGCTTCAATAATTTTCTTTGAATACAATCCCTAAATTACACGTTAAGAAAATAACCTGTTGTTCTTTTTGCGGTATTTCGTGGTGCGATAAATTATATGACCATTATATTATGACTATCTGTTCCAGCATGCATGTGCGTGTAAGGGTCTGTGTGTGTATATATATATATACATGTACGTGTGTGTGTGTCTGGATACCTCTACTTGTAGGTTTGTGTGCGTGTATGCGTTCGTGTATATATAAAATGTGTGTGTGCGTGCGTGTGTGTGTACATGTGTGTATGTGTGTATATATATGTTTGTACCTGTGTATATATATATATGAGTGTGCGTGTAAGTTTGTGTGTGTACTTTTGTGGTTGTATGTGTGTGTGTCCATGCTTGTATGTGTATATTTGTGTATGTGTTTGTGTGTGTGTGTGTGTATGTGTGTATATATATATATATATATATATATATATATATATATATATATTATATATATATAATATATAATTTTGTGTCTGTATGCTTATATGCGTGGATTTATGTATTTTTCCTGTGCGCGTGTGCGTAAGCTTGTATGTGTAAATATGTATGTATTTGTGTTTGTATGTGTCTGTATGAGTATGTGAGTATCATTGTGTGTGTATATGAGTGTGCGTGAGTGTGTGTGTGTGTGCGCGCGCGTCTGCTTCTGTGTGTACCTGCACGCAGAAACAGACAATCGCCACTCCCCGGCCGCACTCGCAATACCCTATACGTTGCTCTCTTTCTGTCAACTCGGAGAAAGGATTTCCGGATAATTACGACAAGATCACGAGGCAAAGCACTCGAGGTGTGATTTCCTGATTACTCAACTTGTCACTATGCCTGCTCCAACATTCGCCATGATTGTTTTGCTTCATGTCAGATTTCAGTTAAGGAATAAAGAAAACAAAAAAGAAAGAAGAAAAAAACAGTATCTTTACACCACCACCACCACCATCGTGGTCGTGGTAGTTGTCGTGGTTGTAGTCGTGGTTATCGCCGTGGTTGTCGTGATCGAAATCATCGTCTTTGGTATTTTTATTGTAATCGTTAAAGCGGCGAACTGGCTGAATCGTTAGCATACTGGACAAAATATTTAGTTGTATTCCGCCCGTCTTTACGCTTCGAGTTCAAACTCCTTCGAGATCAAGCCGTGCTTCATCCCTTCGGGTTTGATAAAAGATGTACTAGTCGGTGCAATAGAATAGACCAGTGCTCCGCAACCGGTATGCCGCGGCAACTGGTGTGCCACGAGACGATGCTAGGTGTGCCGTAGTGTAATTTAAATATAATCCCCCCCCCTGTACTTTTATATCTTTAGCTCAAGTGTGCCGCCGAATTTTGAACAGAACATGTGTAGCGCAATTGGAAAATGGTTGCGGAGCACTCGAATAGACTAGACATCTCCCCACAAATGTTAGGTTTTGTGTCTATTGTACAAAAAAACAAAAAACAAAAAAAAAACAATCACCGTTGTTAGCACGCCAGGCAAAATGCTTAACGGCATTTGGTCAGCCTTTACCTTCTGAGTTCAAATTAGCTCTAGTCGCTAACCGTGAACTCTATAGGAACAATCAGCTTATTGAATTTCATCGCAACATTTGATGCTAATAAAAATTGATTATTATTCCTTATCATACATTGTATATTTTTGTTCTGTTTCTCCCACAGACTGCTTGAAGGTTCATACTCTGGAATCCCTGGATCTTATTTAGTATTTATATATATACATGCTGTCTAGTCAAAACTTGCTGTACAAGTTGCGCTAAATGGACAGGTGTGTTGTCAGCAGGTACGTTGTCCTTTCTATACATTTTCTGGCCTGTGAGCAGGAATCACCAAGCTTTTGGCAAGCTTTGATACAGATTCATGACCAATGCGACTAGCACACTCTACACACCTTCCTTCTAACCACTGAGATAGGATGTTAAAACTTTGTGTGCATGCACAGCAGAGTTCAAGGTCAAGCTGTGTCAAGCGGCTTCACTCAGCGTTCTTTAGCTTCGTTACTATGGCAACAGTTTGTATACTTATTGATCAGACCATATATAAAGGGTAAAGACCCCCTTCGGTCATGAGTGACCATGGGTTTGCACCTAGAGAGTTACCCTCTGAGGCACAAGTCTGGGCAAGGTTTTTTTATGGAAGACCAGTAGTCGCCCATGCATACCGGCCTCCCCTCTCCACGCCACCGGTGTTATCCAAGGGAAAGACAAAGGTCGATACAGCTTGGCACCTGTGACGTCGCAACTCATTTCTACAGCTGAGTGAACTGGAGCAACGTGAAATAAAGTGTCTTGCTCAAGAACACAACACGCAGCCCGGTCCGGGATTCGAGCTCACAACCTCACGATCGTAAGCTCGACGCTCTAACCACTGAGCCATGCGCCTTCACAGACCATATATATATATAATATATATATATATGTTATATATATATATGCATGTGTATATGTATGACCATATATATAATATTATATATATATATATATATATATATATATATATATGCATGTGTATATGTATTATGTGTGTGTCTGTGCGTGGTGTATATGTGTGTATTTATACATATATCCACATACACGCACACATATACACTCACACATACACACACATATGCGCGCGCACACATACACACACTCACATACACACATAGACGCGCACATATTGTCGTATTTTACTTTTTTCTAATTTCGTAGTGTTGTATTTTCTATCTAGCAACTTTTTCACTCGTTTTCTTACTTTGCCTCTTTGCATCTCAGCGTCCTCTTACGAGTGTATGTCTGCTTTATTATATTAATAGACTGTTAAAAGTTTGCATCGCCGCATATATTCCTATGACACAGAATTTCGATCATGCCATGCTGGAGCTTCGTCTTTAGTCGAAGAAATCGACCCCGGGATTTATTCTTTGTAAGCCTAGTACATATTGTATCGGGGACGTAAATACACCAACATCGGTTTTTCAAAGCGAAGGTGGGTGGGAAGAAGGGGAGGGGCAAATACAGACACACAAACATATATATATATATATATATATATATATATATATATATATATATATATACATATACATACATATATGCAGACAGACAGACAGGCAGACAGGTAGACATACATATATATATGTGTGTGTGTGAGTAATATACTAGAGTAGGCATACACTCGTAAGAGGACGGTGTGATGCAAAGATACAAAGTAAGAGAAAGAGAAAGAGACTGTGAGAGAGTGACAAACAGTCAGAAGAGAGAGAGAGGGAGAGAGAGAGAAAGGAGGAAGAAGGGTGAGAGAGAGAGAGAGAAAAGAAGAGAGAAAGAGAGACTGACTGAAACTGGTGCATATGAAAATACTATACTTGCAATTACATGAATTCATTTACGCACAGATTCAGAAACAAGTATTTTTCACGCACGATCCCCTTCACTTACATGTGTTCTCATTTTCACTCATCTTCATTCTCATATTGCTTTCATACTTGTAATTATGCGGCACTCAAAATATGGCCCATTCATGTTGCAGAGATATACAAATATGATATTATGTGTGCACATGCATGCATTCACACACACACACACACACATCTGTACATACATACATACATACATATATATATATTTGCTTTTTTTTTTAACCCCTCTGCGAAAAGATCTCAGAATTTTAATTGATTTGCTTTTCGCAGGAAGGAAGTTTTTTCGAAGTATACGTCTCGCTTTTATCCTTCGAAACGTTTAGTAGATGAAACTTAGCGGACTGAAGAAGGGGATTTTTCGTTGTGCTTATTGTCCTGTATCTCTCTCTTTTTTTTGCTTGTCTTGTTCCTTGTTTGTGTCTATGTGTTTCGTCTCTCTATGTGTTCGACGTATTTTTGGTGTCCTGTACACATATATGCGTGTATATGTACATGTAGAGGTAGGTACGTACATATATGTTTATATATATGCATATTTTCTATTTTATTAACATATTATACGACTAACGCACGCACCTTATTAAGTAAGATTGTTCTGTTTATCAAGTTAGCCTGATATTAACTCTCACGCGACTCTGCATCTTCTTTCTTTCTCTCCCATTCCCTTTTTCGTCTTTTTTTTCCCCTCACTTAACTTGTCTCTTCCTCTCTCTCTCATTCTTCATTCTCTCTCTCCCTTCACCATTCTTCATGGTCTCCTCGCACCATTCCCCTTCTTCTCTCTCTTCCTCTTGCTCCTCCTCCCCCATTCCCGTCGTCCATCTGCGACGATACTTCCGTCGTAACTGCTATCCTGTCTTTCTCGCCCGCCTTGTAAGGCCACTGGTCGACACATTTTCTCTCTCTCGTCGTCCACGATAATCAGCGTTTGCAATACTTTTTCGTCTGGCGTTAAAGCCCTTCTTATCTTGTTCTCCTTGTCCTGTCTCTCACTGTTATATATTTATTTTTCCACTGTTTCTATATATATTTTTACTGTTATATGTTTGTACTGTCGTTACCGTTCTTTTTTTTACCCCTCTGCGAAAAGATCTCAGATTTTAATTGATTTGCTTTTCGCGGGAAGGAAGTTTTCTTCGAAGTATACGTCTCGCTTTTATCCTCGAAACGTTTAGTAGATGAACCCTTAGCGACTGAAGAAGGGGATTTTTCGTTGTGCTTATTGTCCTGTATCTCTCTCTTTTTTTTGTTGTCTTGTTCCTGGTTTGTGTCTATGTGTTTCGTCTCTCTATGTGTTCGACGTATTTTTGGTGTCCTGTACACATATATGCGTGTATATGTACATGTAGAGGTAGGTACGTACATATATGTTTATATATATGCATATGTTCTATTTTATAACATATTATACGACTAAACGCACGCACCCTATTAAGTAAGATTGTTCTGTTTATCAAGTTAGCCTTGATATTAACTCTCACGCGACTCTGCATCTTTCTTTCTTTCTCTCCCATTCCCTTTCTCGTCTTTTTTTCCCCTCACTTAACTTGTCTCTTCCTCTCTCTCTCATTCTTCATTCTCTCTCTCCCTTTCACCATTCTTCATGGTCTCCTCGCACCATTCCCCTTCTTCTCTCTTTTCCTCTGCTCCTCTCCCCATTCCCGTCGTCCATCTGCGACGATACTTCCGTCGTAACTGCTATCCTGTCTTTCTCGCCCGCCTTGTAAGGCCAATGGTCGACACATTTTCTCTCTCTCGTCGTCCACGATAATCCAGCGTTTGCAATACTTTTTCGTCTGGCGTTAACAGCCCTCTTATCTTGTTCTCCTTGTCCTGTCTCTCTCTGTTATATATTTATTTTTCCACTGTTTATATATATATTTTTACTGTTTATATGTTTGTACTGTCGTTACCGTCTTGCTTTTTTTAACCCTCTGCGAAAAGATCTCAGAATTTTAATTGATTTGCTTTTCGCGGGAAGGAAGTTTTCTTCGAAGTATACGTCTCGCTTTTATCCTTCGAAACGTTTAGTAGATGAAACCTTAGCGACTGAAGAAGGGGATTTGTCGTTGTGCTTATTGTCCTGTATCTCTCTCTTTTTTTTGCTTGTCTTGTCCTTGGTTTGTGTCTATGTGTTCGTCTCTCTATGTGTTCGACGTCTTTTTGGTGTCCTGTACACATATATGCGTGTATATGTACATGTAGAGGTAGGTACGTACATATATGTTTATATATATGCATATGTTCTATTTATTAACATATTATACGACTAAACGCCACGCACCTTATTAAGTAAGATTGTTCTGTTTATCAAGTTAGCCTTGATATTAACTCTCACGCGACTCTGCATTTCTTTCTTTCTCTCCCATTCCCTTTTTCGTTTTTTTCCCCTCACTTAACTTGTCTCTCCTCTCTCTCTCATTCTTCATTCTCTCTCTCCCTTTCACCATTATTCATGGTCTCCTCGCACCATTCCCCTTCTTCTCTCTCTTCCTCTTGCTCTCCTCCCCCATTCCCGTCGTCCATCTGCGACGATACTTCCGTCGTAACTGCTATCCTGTCTTTCTCGCCCCCCTTGTAAGGTCACTGGTCGACACATTTTCTCTCTCTCGTCGTCCACGATAAACCAGCGTTTGCAATACTTTTTCGTCTGGCGTTAACAGCCCTTCTTATCTTGTTCTCCTTGTCCTGTCTCTCACTGTTATATATTTATTTTTCCACTGTTTATATATATATTTTTACTGTTTATATGTTTGTACTGTCGTTACCGTCTTGCTTTTTTTTTACCCCTCTGCGAAAAGATCTCAGAATTTTAATTGATTTGCTTTTCGCGGGAAGGAAGTTTTCTTCGAAGTATACGTCTCGCTTTTATCCTTCGAAACGGTTAGTAGATGAACCTTAGCGACTGAAGAAGGGGATTTTTCGTTGTGCTTATTGTCCTGTATCTCTCTCTTTTTTTTGCTTGTCTTGTTCCTTGGTGTGTCTATGTGTTTCGTCTCTCTATGTGTTCGACGTCTTTTTGGTGTCCTGTACACATATATGCGTGTATATGTACATGTAGAGGTAGGTACGTACATATATGTTTTATATAATGCATATGTTCTCTTTTATTAACATATATATATATATATATATATATATATATAAGGGTGAAAAGTAATATACTCACTAACTGCTCCGGGTGTCAAGAGCAGTACATAGGCCAAACAAAAAATGGTTTGCGTAAACGAATGGCCCTGCACAGATCCCAGATAAAAATTCCCAAAACAGAAAAATAGCTTTTAGCCAACACATAGATACTTGCGCCAACAAAAAACACCAAACTTCAGAATTTTTCCCCTACCATTTATTTAGGGACGATACAACCTCGAGACACGAATAAGTAAAGAAAATCTCTTTATTACAAAATACAAGCCACTTCTTAACGGGTCTACGACAAACAATTAATATACCTCAACCTTAGAATAAAAGAAAAAAATATATATACACACACAAATACTACACTCAATAGAATCCATATACTAATCAGCCCCTTCATAGCTATATTTACATTCATATTCTCCCTTCTCTGTTTTTTCTTCTTCTTTTCTCCTCTTCTTCTCATCATCATCGTTATCATCATCATCGGCATCATCATCATCGCCACCATCATCACACACATCTTCTCCTTCTCCTCCTTCTTCTTCTTCTTCTTCTTCATCATCATCGTTATCATCATCATCGTCGTCATAATCATCACCACCATCACCATCATCGTCATCTTCTCCTTCTCCTTCTCCTTCTTCTTCTTCTTCTTCTTCTTCTTCTCCACCCCCTACCCCTTAGTTCGTCACTAATGTTTTTTAGTATAACACCTACGCTAATTCTATAAAGAAGCTGTTCAATATAAATATTCTCCTGAATTGAACTGAGACTGCCAGCCGCCACTGACCATTCAAAATACGACCATCAGGGCACTCCCAGATTCTCCCACCCCCTTCCTCACCAGCCTTCTCTCTACTACCCTACCAAGAGCTCACAACTACCTCGAACACACAAGTGCAACAAGGGAGTCAGAGAAAGGCAGCAGAATGCCACTTAAATTGAACACTACTATAGAAATATTCTTTTAAAAAAACTTTTCTTCTAATTTTTCTAAATTTAATTATTTAATCGTTACAGTTGAAAAGGTCTCAAAATGACCGAAACCGGTACTGAAATGTTCACTATAAAATTATTTTAGCATTTTCTATTTTTACTTGTTTTTTCATATATATATATATATATATATATATATATATATATATATAGGAGAACTTTTGCCGTTGTAGAAAGTCACTAGTTGACTGGTTTCTACTAGTTTACAATTTGGTTAGTGTTCCTCATTTCTTGTATTTACTTACAAGCGTATAAGTCGTTAAACATTGCCCTTATTCAAGATTATTAGAAATCGACCATCAAGTGGAAGTGAGGTCAATAAAAAAAAAATGGAAATTAAATGCAAAGAGATTACGAGGACGTTGAACTTTGCAAAAGCTTGGTACAGATTAAATATTAAAAGTTATAACAACTTGAGTGAGAAAACTGCGTGACGAGAAAAATAAAATTAAGTCAGATACACTTGCTGTTACTTTGCGAAATGCTTAGACATATTTTTCTTTTTAAGATCTGATATGTTCTTTGAGATGGAAGGAATTTCATGAACGTAATACTCTGGTTAACACGGTGGCCATTGAAGTAAAGGCCAAAATTTGAAGGTGCAATTTCTGATGTAAAATCTTTTCTAGTTAGCCAAGGCCAGTTTGGACAATTTAAAAATCCTTTCACTTGAACTGACTTTAAAAATTTACTAATCCTGATATACAAGCTACAAATGATTATATTAAAAATCTGACAAAAAATATTTGCTAAAGGGGACAAAACATCTGTACAATTGCACTATGTTTTTTAGAAAAAGGGCTTTGCTGAAAGAGTATGCTTTCTAAGAGTTTTACTTTTGGTAAAGAAAATTTAGCGCCAAGTTCTAATGCTTTCAAAAAGTTGTCCGATGTTTTTTGAAAGTGGGAATGCTACTGTTGATCTGAAATTAAAGCAACTACTCGTGTATCACTCCCTAAACTCAAAGATTTTCTATATCTATGGCAATTTCAACCTATGCGTGATTTGATTATCAAACAAAAAGGCTTGGACCACCATATGTCTTTTGTAAGATTGTTTACAAATACTTTCCGTCCTGCTACAAAAAAGGTACCATGCTAAGCATGATATTCTCACGAAGCATTCCTCCACTTAGGACAATAGAGTAATCCACTCAGTGAACTTAAAATGATCTTTTATGATAATATGAAAATTGACCATACCTCCAAGAACACAACTTCTTAGATCAAGTTGTCGTAGCCTATTTTAAGGAATATTATCTGAAAAGAACTTTAAAATAAGACATAAAAGCAAATGCTTTGGAGAAAAACTCTACAGTGGGAGCTTTTGGAAAACATTTGACATTGGATGATATGGATAACGAAGCCGAATGATTGGGTGAAGTGAAATCTTCAGCTACGAATGGTGTTTAGCGAAACATATGACCAGGAGGTCATATTACAGGTTTTCCATCAGCAGAAAGTTTACTTCAACAAGATATTGTGACACAGATGAATGATACTGGACTGAAGAAGTCGTAGATGCTGCAACTGAAGAATTAGGGCCACGTTGAAAGAGATTGCTAAATGAGATATTAATAGAAGACGGAGCAAGCTGTGGAGCAAGTGTAGGATAGAGCTGTTTCATTCTCTCCATATTAGTTGAGTGTAAAGAATATGGCTAACGGATTGTCATTTATAAAACACTAGCAGTATCGCCCGGCGTTGCTCAGGTTTGTAAGGGAAATAACTATAAAGCATTTTTAGAGAGTTATAGCCAAAGAATAGCAAAAAAATGGAAAAAAATGATGGTAAATTTTTTTTTGATAGTTAAAAAAGGTGGAGTTGCGTCCCCTAGACGGTCTGTGGTTTGGGTTTCTGATTCTCGACCCCTATGTCGAATTTATCGATTTTTTTCAGAACTGGGGGAACTTTTCAAAATTTTCGCTGCGTTAGTTTTGAATTATGACATTGGGCTATGTGTGTGTCAAGTTTCATCAGAATCGGTTGAAAGCCGTGGTCAGGGTGAGGGTACGAGAAAACAGACACACAGAAACACGCACAGACAAACTGCCGTTTATATATAGAGAGATTATCAGCATTCCTTTGCTTATAACGTTTCTAATCGAGAAACTAACATAAAAATCATAAGAGTAGATCATAAAAGTTCAATTAAACTGAACTCTGAAAAATGTGGTTCGTCGCACATGACAAACAATTAGGAAAAAATTCTTCACTCCTGAAGCAGATACTGCCGTTGCTGCCGCTGCTGCTGATCTTCAAACTAGAAGCTAGTAGCCTGTGTATCCCAGTATCTACTGTCGTAAACACCACCTTTTACAAAGCAGTCAACATCGTTTGCGGTGAGAACGTGCTGTGCTCTGTTATTACTGCATTTTTTATTTATTTATTCCTTAATATATTTCTCTACAAACGTTTTCCAGTATACATATTTGCAACATGCATGTTTAAAATTTGATGTTTACGTGCATAAAAGTGGTGGCATTGCTTTTATCTTTGTAAAGAAAAATAACCCCAGGAACATTGCTGAGCTGATGAAACAGAGATCAATGGGAAACAAATACCACATTACAGCGATATATTCAGGGGCATAAAATTACGTGACGCGGGTATACTTCTGTGTGCATGTGGGTCGTATGCATGCATATAAGTATGTAGGTAAGTATATGTGTGTGTGTGAAGATATGCATATATTTTAAGGGGTTTTAAGCATCAGAGCTAAGAATACTTTGCAAATAAAAGCATTTTACAAAATTCCATTTATGTTTTTCACCCTCACTTTCCGTGGGGGCAGATGCAGCTGGGCAAATTATTTCTATTCCTGAATTATTTTCTCGTATCTTCCGTTCAGAATTCTTTTTTAAACACGGGAGATATTAATTCTAAAAAAAAAAAGGTCTCAGGACAGGGATTACGGATTAGTATTTTAGGGCAGAGTTAAAGTTTAGGGTTCAGAATTTATGGTTTACAATTTAGGGTTATAGTTGGATTTGGGGTTTTAGACTTTGACAGAGAAAAGTAGTTCAAAACATTCCATTTGAAAATATTTTCTATCAGTTTTGGATTCATAATCGTAATGTGCTCTTTCAAACAGAAAACTAAACGAAAAAATAAAAAAAACGGAAAAGAAGAAAAAATCCAAGTAGTGTATTTAGCACGGAATCTCGCTGAGTAGTTTTCCTTTTGTTTATCCAAAAATTTTACTATATGGTAAATATTTTGCTTTGCGATGTTACCGTTGATTTCTTGAGTGTTCAAATTGGGCAACGCCGGGTATTTCAGATAGTATGTATGTTGAAGTATATATATATATATATCTGTGTATATGTGTATGTATGTGTGTGTGCGTATGTGTGTGTGTAACGTATGTATGTTTGCATACCGAGTGAGAGAGGGTGACAAAGAGAGAGAGAAGGAAAGAGTGACTGAAATATAAGAAAGGAGAAATGGCTATGGAAAAAAAGACATCATATAAAAACAATTAATATTCAAACAAAAATATGGCGGGTAGGACTGCTTAGCAAGAAAGGGTGCAAGAAAGGGTGTATAAATAAAATAACACGGACGAATACTTCTCTGTTGGATACCTAACGAGGTTAATCATTGGCATACTGAGATTTGGTTGGAGAAAATTGCTGGGTCTGTGTGGAGATGTATGTATGTGTTCGTATTTGTGCGCGCATGTGTGTATGCATGTATTGTGTGTGTGTGCGTGTGTGTGTGTATGTGAGTGTGTGCGTGAGTGAATATATGTCTGCGTGCGTATGAACATAATTTGAAACAAAATGCAAAAATGGCGGCGAAAAACGTCTGTCGTCGCCAATAACGTCTTTCTTTTCCCTAAGCACGATCTGGTTCTCCTTCTTGTCGTCTTTCTTGTCGTTGTTGTCACGACTATGATCCTGGACATCATCATCATCATCATTATTATCATCATCAAGTTCGTCGTCGTCGATGTTGTTGTTGTAGAACGTTTACTGTCAATATTCTTCGCTGCTTGTAGGCCTAACGCTCTAATTCCCGTATAGACGTCTCCACTTTCATTGGTTAATTGTTCTGTCTGCACCAAGTTAACCTGCACTGAGTTGAAAACGACCCCACACGCGCATGCAGTCGTCACCACACACGTATACATATACATATGTATATTTATATACACGCATAATATATTTACAGGAATGTATACAAATGTTACACACATACATACAAATATGCAAATTTACATGCATACATGTATACATACATACGTACATACATACATATATACATATATATATATATATATATATATATATATATATATATGTATATATATATCTGTATCTTTGTATACATATATATATATGTATCTGTATGTATATGTATGTGTGTGTGTGTATGTATATGTGTGTCTGTATGTTTATACACACTAAACTGTGCGAGTGTATATATGAGTACATAAATGTGTGTATATATATATATGTATACATATTTATGATTTTGCACATAAACATACAAACATACATAAACATGCACACGCGCGCGCGCGCGCGCACACACACACACACACACACACACACAAAGGCCTGTATCATTCACGTTTATATTTCTAAGCCTATATACCCATACCCAAAAGCATAAAGGCATTTACACACACATTTTTATATTATGACTATACAGTTGAAAAATTTTTCAATTTTCTGCGTCAACATGAGGATCCTTGTTTGCAATAACATTCAAATACCCCTCAAATGATATTAAAACCTTTGAGAAACGACCGATTCACAACTGTTAACGTGGTTTATCTGTCGCGCGATGGGTTCAATTTAAATGAAGCTATATCTTCATTGCCGCGTTTCAGAATGCTCATGTATTGTGTTTGCTTCACTCATTTATTACTGTTCTTATTTTAACTAATGTCCATTGTCCGGAAATCTTCCATCACATATCTGACCTTTCCAATGATACTTTCCGTCCTCGCGTGTGCTCCTGCTCTTTATTTTTATTATTATCTTCATTATTATTTTACAATTATTTTATATATTATATTTGTTTGTTTCAGTCGCCGGACGGCAGCCATACTGGGGGAAAGGCCTTGAATGGTTTTAGTCGAACAAATCTTTCCTGTGGTCATTTTTAAAGTTTGTTATTTATTCTATCGGCCTCATTTACCGAATCGATAAGATATGGGGATGTAAGCAAACCAACAATTGGTGTGAGCTCTTCCACAGTTTGTGTCGACTATATTTACTCACAATGCATTGGTTGGTCCAGAGCCATAGAAGAAGACACATTCCGATGGTGCCGCACGGTGAGACTGACTCCCAAGCCATGTGGAAAAGTCCTGCAACTATTGCCAAATCTAGGATCTTCCCTATTTTTCTTCGTCTTTTACATTTTATTTAGAATAATAAATTCCACGCGCCTGTCGTCGTTTATAAGCCTGTGGGGATTAATATTCAACATATATAAATTGTTTAAGTGTTTATTGCCAGTTTAAAGTAGATAGGTGCGTGAAGAAGAGTAGTGGAGATTCGTGCTTTATTAGTGGTTATCATCACTGCAGGATTTAAACTTTTGAGCATTGATTCGAATTTTCTTTAAGCAATTAGTGATAGTATTTCACTTTTGGATTTGGTTTGCAAGATTCTTTATACGAGTTCGTGTGTTGAAGCATATTCTGTTGTATCTGGGGAGAGTCATTTTCTTGTTGTGTCTTATAATATAACACGCTCACCAGTAAAATTTCCACTTATTTTTATATTTATTTTTCGAAAATTTTCGTTGCGTCTTGCAACCTTTTCAATAGTTTTGACGGTGAGTTTGTTACATTATGAGGCACAAAAAGAAAATGACTCTCCCCAGACACAACAGAATTAGTGATTGCTTATTGTGTTACTAGCGTACTCTTATTATGTGTTGCTTTTTATCTCTTTTACTTCCTTGGTACCCTCCGCACGTAAGCGAAAGCAGAATATTATAATCACTCGTCTTTGTATGTTTGTCTGTGTGTTTGCAAAATTACTGGAAAACGGCTGAACGGATTTTCACCAAATTTGGCGGAAATACTCATTGAGTGAGTGGCTCGAAATGCTGAAAATTTGGTTTGATTATCTCCAAACATACATAAATGCATACACAGATATGCGCGCGTGTATGTGCATGCGTTCGTGTGTGTGTGTGTGTACAGTGATGGATTTGAGGGTTTCGTTTATTTACGAGTTGATTTCCTAGTTTCACCGGAGTATAAATACCTATAAAAAGTTAACAACACATTGTAAACCATGCTATAATTTGTGAAACAATTTATCTGCGTACAGGGTAATCATGGCCCCCACCAGGTACCGTTTTTTTTTTCATTTCAAGCATTATACTGTGACCATGTTGCCTTGAATATTTAGTCAAATGAATCGAATCCAGCACTTACTCATTTTAAGTCTGGTACTTATTCTATTGGTCTCTTTGCCGAACCGATATGTTAAAGGAGCATAAACAAACCAGCACTGGTTGTTAAACCATGGCAAAAGACAAACACAGACACAAAGACCAAAATACACACACACACACACACACACACACACACACTCCCCCTCTCTCACACACACACAGATAGACAGACAGACTGACAGACACACGTATGAATGACAGACTCCATCCAGTTTCCGTCTACCAAATTTGGTAGGCCCGAGGCCCGCCAAAAGACAGTTTCCAAAAGAACACTCGCAGTGCGACTAAACCAAGAACTATGTGGTTTGGAAGCAAGCTTTTTGCAACACACACACACAAACGCACGCACACACTCACACGCACACACACACACACACACAAACACACACACACAAACACACACACACACACACACACACAAACACACACCCACAAACACACACACTTCTTCCAGTTTCCGTCTACCAAATCCACTCACAAGACTTTTGATAGGCCCGAGACTATAGCAAAATACACTTGCCCAAGGTACCATGCATTGAGACTGAACTCAGAACTATGTCTTTGGGAAACACATTTTTTATTACACAGCTGCGTTTCTGCCTACATTTGTTTATGTTTTTATTATGTTGTGCTTCCAAATTAATTTTCTAGTTTTATGGGAAATTAGCAATAATCATCTCGGTAAGCAATCGTTTACTATCGAAATCTGTTATATATTCTGTGAAATGTATTGTTTGCATTATTTCTTTCTCTAAATGCGAAATGAACCATTAGCAAAGATCAATGTACCAATCAGTACCAAACTGAAAGCTGCACTGAAATGTGCAAAACGTGGCTTTTTATTTTTTAGTAAAGCGGTGACCTGGCAAAATCGTTAGCTCACCGGGCAAAATTCATTTCGTCCTTCTTTAAGTTCAAATTCCAATAAGATCGACTTTGCTTTTCATCCTCTCGGGATCGATAAAATAAGAACTAGTACTGGGGTCTACGTAATCCACAAGATTCCTTGAGTTCTGAGTTCAAATTCCACCGAGGTCGACTTTGCCTTTCTTCCTCTCGAGATCGATAAAATAAGAACTAGTACTTGAGTCTAAGTAATTTACAAGCCTCCTCCACTTACATTGCTGGCCTTGTGCCAAAATTTGTAATCAATATATCAATTTTTTAAAAACAAGTATTATTATTATTTTCTACTCTAGGCACCAGGCCCGAAATTTTGGCGGAGGGTGCCTGTCGATTAGATCGACCCCAGTACGCAACTGCTACTTAATTTATCGACCCCGAAAGGATGAAAGGCAAAGTTGACCTCGGCGGAATTTGAATTCAGAACGTAAAGACAGACGAATTACAATCCACAAGGGGCTAAACACAGACGGGACGAATAAGGACAGACAAACGGATTAAGCCGATTACATCGACCCCAGTGCGTAACTGGTACTTATTTAATCGACCCCGAAAGGATAAAAGGCAAAGTCGTTCTTGGTGGAATTTGAACTCAGAACGTAACGGCAGTCGAAATACCACTGAGCATTTCGCCCGGCGTGCTAATGTTTCTGCCAGCTCGCCGCCTTTTTATTGGTGTTATCAAGGTGGTGAGCTGGCGAAATCGTTAGCATACCGAAGAAAATGCTTGGCGTCGTTTTGTCTGTCTTTGCTTACTGAGTTCGAATTTCACCGTCCTTTTCTGAGTCGATAAAATAAGTACCAATTGAACCCTGGGGTCGATGTTGTAATCGACGTATTCCTTTCCTCGAATTTGCTAGCATGATGCCAAAATTTGAAACCAATATTATTTTAAAATCTATTATCACTGATTATAACTAGAAGCAATGTATGATAGCATTTTTATCTGTTGCATAGTGTCCATTTGGACCATGTAATATACTTGACTTACAACTGCATATATTTTACTAGGAATATAATGCTTCAGTATTGTTTTACGGGGATGGTGCAAGGCCTAGTGGTTACGGTGTTGCACTTGGATCGGAAGATCGTAGATTTAAAATCTAGACCGAAGGACATGTGTTCTTGAGCAAAACCCTTCGTCTCACGTTGCTCTGAGATCACCTCGACATTTGATGCATGGTACACCGTACACCTGTTCTGGCAATGTCAATTTCATGAAAGAAGTGAGCTAATGTTCGGTGCTAACATTTGATTACAATAGACAAATCATTTGTGCAGGTTGTTCAGCATGAAATTGTGGAAACGTCTTTCTTGGACTACAAAAGACTACGTTATTACACATATCATTATTTAATGACTTGATTTACAAGCTCACTTCTATGTGCGTCATTCATTACTGTGTGTGTGTGTGTTTCGCACATACACACATTCAAGCACCCACGCATATATATATATATAGACACACAAACACAGATATACGTACACATCGAGAGATTATAGGTGCACTTAGAAAAGAAGACAAAGAAATATGGCTGTGTGAGAAAGAGAAAGAGAATGTATGTGTTTTGCTGCCACTCCGTCGGTTACGACGACGAGTGCTCCAGTTGATCCGATCAACGGAACAGCCTGCTCGTGAAATTAACGTGCAAGTGGCTGAGCACGCCACAGACACGTGTACCCTTAACGTAGTTCTCGGGGAGATTCAGCGTGACACTGAGTGTGACAAGGCTGGCCCTTTGAAATACAGGTACAGCAGAAACAGGAAGAAAGAGTGAGAGAAAGTTGTTATGAAAGAGTACAGCAGGGTTCACCACCACCCCCTGCCGGAGCCTCGTGGAACTTTAGGTGTTTTCGCTCAATAAACACTCACAACACCCGGTTTGGGAATCGAAACGGCGATCCTAAGACCGCGAGTCTGCTGCCCTAACCACTGGGCAATTACGCCTCCACGAATGTATGTGTATGTATCCATATATTTTTATGCGCATGTATGGCTACGCTTGTAATTGTACTTATGTTCATGTGTGTATGTTCGTGTGTGTGCGTGTGTGTGTATGTATGTGTATGCGCATTTGTCTGTGCACAATTACAAGCGTAGCCAAACATGCACATAAAAATATTTGGATACATACACATACATTCGTAGAGGCGCAAAGGCCCAGTGGTTAGGGCAGCAGGCACGCGGTCTCACGATCGCGATTTCGATTCCCAGACAGAGCGTGAGTATTTATTGAGCGTAAACACCAAAGCTCCACGAGGCTCCGGCAGGGGGTGGGGGTGGTGGTGAATCCTGTGTGTGTGCATTTGTGTGGGTGTGTTAGTATAGCACTTTTATAAATTGCTATATGTATAATGCATAGTTTTATACAAAATATATGAGCATATAACATGTCTATAACATGCGCACACTCATTTACACGCAACTCTGTCACATATGCTTGACGAGATAGATTCCTTCTACGAGTCGCCGAAAGTTGAAACTGCATGGAGTTGCGTCAAACTGTTATTAAGTAATATATGTAACTCCTTTCTTTCCTTTGTCCACTCATCGCTATATATATATATATATATGTGTGTGTGTGTGTGTGTGTGTGCGTGTGCGTGTGTGTGTGTGTGTGTTTGTGTGTGTGTGCGGTTGTGTGTGTGCATTCATACACACACACACGCTCAAATACATATATGATAAAATTATTATATCGCTTTCGTTTATTCTTCTCGCTAATATAGAGAGATATATATGCTTACTGGCCATAATTGTAAAATTGATAGTTGCAAATGAAATGCTGGCTTGTGTGGCCAGCTGACAATCAATCTACGTTAGGTATGTTTGAAATCATTGACTACACCACTGCAACATAACAACAACTGATCAAAACACTCCTACCAGCACAGTAATTTAATCAACCCAATCACAATCTGTACCACCATCGCCACCAGCACCAGCACCAGCACCAGCGCCCACCACCATTACCACCAGCACCAGCAGCAGTAGCAGCACCACCACCATAACTATTACCCCCGACGGCCATCATCACCACTTAACTATATCAGAGCTATATCACCAGCTCTATCATTTTCGTAATATTCTAGCGACTCATCTAAACCGCAAAATGCCGGCGGGTTCGTCGGTAGCCAGCTGAATGTGTCAATGCATTTGTATTAATATATAGAAAAGTGTATGTATGGCAGTGAAGCAGGCAGACCGCTTGCGCGCGCGAGAGAGAAAGGGAGAGGGAGAGATGGAGAAAGAGAGAGAGAGAGAGAGCAATAGAAGAGAAAATTGGGGAGTAGGGAAAAGAAAGTGAAAATGAAGAGACGATCTGTACATGTGAATATGTGTGTGTATATGTGTGTGCGTATGTGTGTATGTATATATATATATATATATATATATATTTCTAAGTGTATGTGTGTATGTGTGTGCTTATATATATATATATATATACATACATACATACATACTACATACATACATACATACATACGCACACACATACACATATATGTATAGACATAACTAGAGAGCGATAGTGCGAGAGAGGGAGAGAGCGTGGGTGAGCGAAAGAGGAAGAGCCGACGAACATAAACAAGTGAACTGTGATTAAATAGTGGAGATGTAGCGACCACTTGGGAGATTAAAACGAGAAAATACTGCCGTGATTTGTCTGTCCGCAGATCAAGCCGTTTGATTTATGAGAGCTGGTCGACTTCATTGTTAATGACCAGACAGTGATAAAGGGTGAGATTATGAGCTTGCCAAACATCACAGAAAATGAAGTCCTTTCGTAACTCTAAGGAGATAGAAGCTGCTTATTGACCTGGGTTTAGAAGTGACACAAGACAGATAGGTGGCTAATGAAAACCAATGATATTGCTCATTGGCTTTATTTTACGTTTACTTCTATCATTCTGTTTTTCTCAGCTTACCAACCTTTCATAATTACTAGATTTCTTCTACCGCTAACTCTGTTGCATTGTATTTCTCTGACGCTAAAATCTCGTGATTACTTCTTGTCCAACTGTGTTCCAGGATATTGAAACATTAGCAGTTCTCTCGGTGAAACTCCCATTGTCACGTATCATCATCAATGTTGCTGCCTTTTTATAACATTCTTTTCGCTCCCTACTCCGTTACTGCATCGTCAACCATATCACTCCCACTGTCTATTGCTCGTCTCTTTATTCCTTTGCTTTACTCTTACTCTCCCCGTTCATCATTTGAAAATACGCGTACACACGCCTACCCACCAACATACGCCTATATACATATTCACATAAATACTCATATCCATATTCTCGCTCCTCACGCCTTCAGCATTCTCTTTCGCTCCCTCCTTCTCTATCCCCCCCTCTCTCTCTCTCTCGCTCTCTCACACACACACACGCACGCACGCACATACACACTTTTATTACACACATGCATTTACTCTCTTTCAAAATCCTATGTGGTTTCTATTGCTAAATAGATTATTGCAGTTGAAATTTCGTGTAAATTCGACCGGAAACTATTTGGAAATAATGTAGGAGAGGCGAAGAAAAACTGGGAACTTATATCAATAAATTTTAAAAGAAATAAAGCACAATGATTATGAAAACAAATTTATTTCTTGCCCCCTCATGGAAACACTTAGGTCAGCAGTCAAGAATATTACGGTAGAGGTGAATCAATGTGATTTGTTTTCATTGTAATGGCGGCGAAAATATTATTTTCTTTCATTTTTCTAGTAAGATTGAGAATGAAAAAATATGAGAAACCAAATAGGTTTTACTGGGATCTCTAAATAGGATATTAATGTTTATCTGTTTATTTATTCGTTTTGTCTATTTTATCTAATTCACTTAGATTTGTTCATTTCCATCTTCGCTACACAAGAGAAAAATAATATATGTATATGGAGTCACACATTTCCCATTACAACGACAGTAACCATAGAAGAAGTGTGTTCGTAGTCATTGACACATATATTGTGTTGAAGTCTTCTGAATACTCCTCTACATACACACGGTCGTTCGGTTTTGAAGAAGAAATTCTGTGGTCTTCGCAGCCACTCCGAGACCTGCACAACTGATGTCGTTGATATTATTTTTGAACAGGTGTGGCAGTGTGGTAAGAAGTTTGTTTCCTAACTACATAGTTCCATGTTCAGTCTCATTACTTGTCACCTTGGGCAAGTGTAATCTACTACAGCCGGGACCGACCAAAGCTTTGTGAGTGGATATGGTAGACGGAAACTGAAAGAAGCCCGTCGTATACACACACACACACACACACACACACATACACACACACACACATACACACACAAACACATACACACACATACACACACACACACATATATATATATATATATATATATATATATCTTGGCCTGCTCGCTTAGCCAGCGGGGTGGCATCACTTGAAGGCTAAAACAGTTCGAAGCGCATTGTGACCAGCGATGTGTAGCAACATCTGATAGCCTGGTCGGTCACGGTGATCACGGTGATATATATATATATATATATATATATATATATATATATATGTATGTATGTATGTAAGTATGTTTGTATGTATATCTATGTATGCGTCCTTGTATTGGTTTCTTTTATGTTCCCATATTTTAGACGTTCGGCAAAAATGACTGATAAAAAAAATAACAAACTTAAAAATTCTAAGTGCTGGGGTCGATTTGTTCGACTGAACCCTTCCAGATGATACTCAAGCATGGCCGTAGTGTATTGACTGATACAATTAAAGGAGAAAAAACTAAAGATAAAAGATTTGAATGTTGACGCCGGTAGGGAAAAAATTGTAGAACTAGAATTTCAGACGGTCAGTGTTTTAGTGAGATAGAGTAGTGTCTTACGTAGATTCTGAAGTAGTGGTGGTGCTTCACATAATATGGGTGAGAACTGATGATTGTGACAGAAATGCTGGAGTGGAGATGGCACGAGATCAGGTTCTTCCGGAGAGAAGACGCCAGTAAAGTAACGAAAGAAAAGGTAGAAAAGGGGCAGGAAGATTTTTACCTGAATTGGTCTTGCTTTACTCAACGTTATCTCGAAAGAAATTTAAGTAGCAAAAGACGCCATAACTTTGAAACTGTGTTCAGACAAATTCCGCCAAGAAGTACCAGACAAACCACCAACACCTGGATAAGTCTCAACCAACAGCATTTCTTTGCTTGAGTGGGCCATGTTTTTCTGAAACATGGATTAAAAGACATCTCCAGGTGGAATCATCAGGTTAGTCATGGTCTGAACCAAAAATGGACAAAATAAATCTAAGTCATACACCCCCCCACATATATATGTATGCATATATATATATACTTTTAATCTTTTATTCTTCTACTTGTTTCAGTCATTTGATTACGGCCATGCTGGAGCACTGCCTTAAGTCAGAGAAATCGACCCCAGGACTTATTCTTTGTAAGCATAGTACTTATTCTATCGGTCTCTTTTGCCGAACTACTAGGTCACGGGGAGGTAAACACACCAACATCGGTTGTCAAGCGATGGTGGGTGGAACAAGCTCAGACACACAAACATGACGGGTTTCTTTCAGTTTCCGTCTACCAAATCCACTCACAAGGCTTTGGTCGGCTCGTGGCTATAGCACAAGACACTTGCCCTAGGTGTCACGCTGTGGGTGTGAACCCGGAATCATGTGGTTGGGTGGGAAGCAAGCTTCTTATCACACAGCCACTCCTGCTCCATATATATATATATATACATAGTCATATGTATGTATGTATGTAGGTATGTATGTGCGTATGTATGTATGTGCGTATGTATGTGTGTGTGTATTTCTGCTTGTGTTTGTCTCCACCACATTCGCTTGACAATCGATGTTGTTTTGTTTATGTAAATTAGCGGTTCGGCAGAAGACACAAATAAAATCACACCCGTCGCTAAGGGGATACACAAGACGGTACTTCCCCCTCACCATTCAGTGGTGCACCCACAGATTTACTCTACTTCGGTGACTCCACTTTAGCATTATTACAAATTAGTGCCCACCCAGTATATCCTGAAGTATACTCGGGCACCAAAGTCTGGCGACGGGCTTGCATAGAATGGCGGCGAAACTTAAAGAAAAACAAACATAAATACATAAATAGTAGTGTCGATTTGTCTGACTAAACCCTTCAATGTGCGGCCCCAGCACAACTGCAGCCTAATGTGAAAAACAAGCAAAACATAAGAAATAAAAGATATATGAATATATATCCTGATCACAGCAGGCTTTGTTTTGGCGCAGGCGCGGCAGTGTGGTAGGAAGCTTGCTTCGAAATCACTTAGCTAGTGTCTTCTACTATAAACTCGGTCTAGCCGCGAAAGTTTTTTTCCCACGAGAATCCGGTCCCCCCCCCCAGTTATGAACTCGTATACAGCCAATCAGAGCTCAACTATCAAGTGTCCACCTAGTGAAAATACTCTGGTTGAGTTCAGTGGAAAATGTGCGTTATAACAAAATCTAACTGTTTTAAACGGGTTAATAAGGCTGACAAATGTGAAATTTAGTGTATAAAGTGAATGGAGAACTGCTCACCAATTATACAATGTGTTGCTAATTAGTGTAATCTACTAGAAAATGTAAATGAGTCTAGTTTCCTAATTTTTTGACTGATTTTGAACATTTCTAATTTAAAATGATGGTGTTGATCTGGGAACACCGTAATCAATATGGCGCTGTGTCGTATTGCGCCCTCCTTGAATATATCAATGGGTACATGCAGTATCACTAATCTCTGTCTGAGCATAGGTACCTAACGTTAGCTCCATATAGAGATGGTGCTATTTGATCTATGAGAATGGTGGGGGTGGGGTATGTAGTGCTTATGAGAGACCTGCTGTGCTGGACTCACAGAGTGGCATACACTATTCTATGTCTGACTGCATGTACTGTAGTAGTATGTGGATTTTCAAGGTGGGCTATGATTGAGTACATGCAAATGAGTTCATTACTGGGGTCTGGAACTCACGTGAGAAAAAAATTTCGCAGGCTGGCCAGTGTTGCAAGAAGCTTGCTTCCAAATCACTTGAGCTAGTGTCTTCTATTATAACCGCGGGCTGACCAAAGCCTTGCGAGTTGATTTCATAGACTGAAACTCAAAGAAAATCGTCGTGTATATGTGTGTATATATATATATATATATATATATATATATCTATATATATATATATATGCACATACATACACACACACACACATTATTTCATTCTTTTAGTTTTTCAGACATTAGGCAGTATCCATACTGGTGCACCGCCTTGAAGAATTCTACTCGGATGTAATGAACCCAGTACTTTTGAATTTTTAAGCTTGGTACTTACCGAACCGTTAAGTTACGGGGACGTAAACGCACCAACATGGGTTGCCTAGCTGTAGTAGGAAGACAAACACTGACACCCAGAGAAATATATATATATATATATATATTATATATATATATATATATATTATATATATACACGACTGGCTTCTTTCAGTTTCTGTCGATTAAATTCCCTCATAAGGCTTTGGTTCAACCCGAGGCTATAGTAGGAGACGATTGCCCATGTTGCCACGCAGTGGAACTAAATCCGGATCCGTGTGGTTGGAAAGCAAGCTTCTTACTGCATAGCCACTCTTGCGCCCATATATACATGTGTGTGTGTGGTGTGTGTGTGTGTGGTGTGTGTGTGTGTGTGTGTGTTGTGTGTGTTTGTGTCTATGTTTGTTTCCCCCATCACCACTTGACAACCAGAGTTGGTGTGTTTACCTCCCCGTAATTTAGCAGTCCGGCAAAAATAAAAAGAAAAAAGAAAAGAAAAAAAAAGAGACCAGTAGAATAAGTACTAGGCTTGCTTCAAAAATAAGTTCTGGGATCAATTTGTTCGACTAAAACCCTTCAAAGCGGTGATCCAGCATGGCCGCAGTCAATTGACTGAAACAAGTAAAAGAACAAGAGCACTCAGAGAGCGCAAACCTCCGCCAAAGCAACACCAACATCCTCTCAACGATTTGCCAGCGAGAATATCTGAAACAAACTCGACTCCTCTCGTAAGCGAGAATACTAAAAATGAACACGACTGCTCTCAAAGATTAAGTAAAAAACAGGAAAAACAATCTAGAATCCTTGTCCGGTACAGGATCGATCCCAAAATCTAATCAGTTCGTGTCAGTCACAAGGCCAAACATTCCTGAAAGTTTCATCCGAATCCATCCAGCGGTTCTTGAGATATCTGGTCCACGGACAAACAAGTAAACACGACTGAAACAATACCTCCGTATTTGATAAGGCGGAGGTAATAAAAGAATATATAACACTATACGTATACCCTGACGGGTTTTACGTATTGAATATGAAAAAAATGGTGTCACCGCGACATAAAGAGTCACGGAATTCACTTTGTCTATGAAGAGAAAATGACTGAATGAAATAACTCACCCGATCAATGACAATTCTATTCTGGATTCCTATCTATAAACCAGTTGTTTGGGATGTGTTTACTGGCAAAGACATAGAGCAATCCACATCAGCAGTGCGTTCATAACATAAACAAGAGATCTTTATCTCAGCCTTCTTGTTAACTGTAAACGAGAGGCAAGCTTTGTTTTTTTTTTATTTGTTTCTTTGTTCGTTTGTTTATTTCAAATATGTCACAAGAAGCACTGTACACACGAGCCCGATATGCATACATACATACATACATACATACATACATACATACATAAATACATACATACATACATACATACATACATACATGCATGCATGCATACATACAAAGAAACATACATACATACATAATACACACACACATATATATATATGCATATATGCATATAGGTATATATATATATATATATATATATATATATATATATATATAGGTATATATATATATAGATATATATATGTATATATATATATACATATATATACATATATATATATATGCGTATATATATATATATATATATATATATATATATATAAATACACTGTATATATATATGGATATATCTGTGTGTGTGTATGTATATATGTATTTTTGCATATATGTGTACATACGTATATCTATATGCATACGTACATACACACACACACACACACACACACACACACACACATACACACACACGCAGAGGAAAAGGTGAAACAAATAATCAGAAGTAAAATGTTTGAACAAAAAGCATACCATACCAAAGAAAAATCCAAATGAATTACACACAACGTATCGTCGCCATCATCATCACCATCATCACCATCATCATCATCATCATCATTATCATCATCATCATTGCTGTTATTACTGTTGCCGTGGTCGTCGTCGTCGTCGTTGTTGTTGTTGTTGCTGTTGTTGTTCTTGTAAAGCTGATGTTTGGCATAATGATAAAACTGTTCTGATAGAGACCTACTGTTAAGTTTATTTCTTAAGTCAATGACTCAATCGACGAGAGCAGTTTAAACGAGCATTATAGCACGGCTAGCGCAAATATTAAAACACGTGGAAAAATAAACGAGAAGATACGCATTTCTTTCTTTTTTTTCTCCTTTTCTCCTTGCTTTTTTTCTTTGTTTCTCAATTTTTTTTCCCCTTTTGTACGCATTCATATAGAACAAATGGTTTCTTTAATGGAGCCCACCGCCATCACTTTTTTTTCTCTCTCTATCACTTGCTCTCTTGCGAAACGTGATATGTATTGATGTGTATAAATAAGTGTGTGTGTTTACATATATACATCCACAAATATATATTCGTCATATTCGTAAATGTCTATCCATGAATATACGTATGCATGCATACGTAAATATATATATATATATATATATATATATATATATATATATATAATATGATATGTATGTGTGTATATATCTACTTTTATATATATATATATATATATATATATATATATATATAATATATATATATATATATATATATATATATATATATATATATAGATAGATAGATAGATAGATAGATAGATAGATGGATAGATAGAGATATAGATAGATAAATAGATATATTATGTATACACATTGTATATGTATATGTGTATGCATATATATATATATATATGCATACACACACACAAATACGGAGACACATATACACACACACGTACAAGTGTGTGTATGTGCGTGTGCGTATGTGCGCGTGTATGTGTGTGTTCAGATAAGGCAGTTAATGCGGTTTGAATGTGCTGATATGATTGTTTGTTTATAAAATAATCTTTCACTAAGTAGAAGTTAGCCATCTTTGAAAAAACACAAAATGATTGATAAACATACACAGGCACATATGTACAAACAATACCGACAGAATACAGTACAACAAATACATACACATACACACACACACAAGACAAATACAAATACAAAAAAAAAACCATTCTCACAAACACAACTGATATAACATCCAAATTTACATACACATATTTACATGCATATATATATATATATATATATATATATATATTATATGTATATATATATATATATATATGTAAATATATATGTATGTATATATATGTATATTCCTAGGTACATTTATAAACCTATATATATATATATATATATATATACACACACATACATATATACATATAAATATGTATGACATGTATGTATGTATTTAAGTGACAAAAACACACACATATATCCAAAATGAGATTCACACACGCGTGTAAAATACAAAGTGAGCTGAAAGGAAACACATAAGCAAATCGAATATACGAATTTAACAGTCGTATAAACAACGAAAACGTATCGCATATACAAACAAACGCATTTTTAGATTTCACATACATACATACATATATACTTCCATACGCACATGCATGCATGCATACACACGCGCGCGCGCACACACACACACACATATATATATATATATATATATATTCTGAAAAAGAATACCATACGCAGCGTAATACATATAGACATTTGTATGTATATGTAAACATAAATGTGAGTGTATACACACACACACACACACTTATATATATATACTCTTTTACTCTTGTACTTGTTTCAGTCATTTGACTGTGGTCATGCTGGAGCACCGCCTTTAGTCGAGCAAATCGACCCCATGACTTATTCTTTGTAAGCCTAGTACTTATTCTATCGGTCTATTTTGCCGAAACGCTAATTCACGGGGACGTAAACACACCAGCATCGGTTGTCAAGGGATGTTGGGGGAGGGACAAACACAGACACACAAACATAAACACACACACATATACATATATACATATATACGACGGGCTTCTTTCGGTTTCCGTGTACCAAATCCACTCATAAGGCTTTGGTCGACCCGAGTCTATAGTAGAAGACACTTGCTCAAGGTGCTACGCAGCGGGAATGAACCTGGAACTTTGTGTTTGGTAAGCAAGTAACTTACCACACAGCCACATATATAAACGAAATTTGATCGATAAGTATCCGGACTATTGCCATAGTAACGAAGCTAAAGCATGCAAAGTAAGGCTGCTTGGAAAATATTGACTTTAATCTCTGCTGTGCATGCGCACTAAGTTTTAACGTTCTAGCTTACTTCCGTTGTTTACAGTAATAATTGGAATGAAGGAGTGTAGCCTGGGATCGTCGCATTGACCATTACAGAGAAAGTCGTGATAGCGATACCAGCTCAGAGGCCAAAGCAAAGTTTCAGAAAGTGTATGGAGAGAAGTGTATGAGCCGCACACAAGTGTACAAGTGCTTTAACCGTTTCCTAGATGGCCGAAAATTGTCACTAGTGACGAACACTGTGGGAGACTCGTAACCAGCGAAGCTGAGAAAAACACCGCAGATGTGCTGTGAAGGGAAATCGTCGAATCACCATCCGTGAGTTATCAGAGGATGTGCAGATTAGTTACCGTTCAGCTCAGTCCACACCTTTGTACAGCCACACCTCGAATACTGCCTCCCCTTGTGGTCTTCCCATACAAAGCAAAACATCTTGAAAATTGACTCACCCCAGAGGGCACTCACTAAACGAATTTAAGGCATGACTGATCTCGATTACTGGGACTGCCTTAAAGCTTTGAAACTCTACTCCCTCCAGCGCCACCGCGAGCGGTACATCATTTGTACAATGTGGAGAATATAACGCCAGCATTGCCCAAACGACCTGAACATTAGTTTCAAGGTTCATCCACGGCTGGGAGGAAAAGGATCCCATCACCTTTAAACGGAGTCTGGACAGATTTCTTCAAGGAATACCAGACAAGCTACCCATACCTGGTTACAACGCACTCAGCAAGAACTCACTACTTGAATGGACCATAAACAAAACTTGACTTAAAAAGGAATTAGATAATCCTATCAGGTGGTACTATTAAGTTAGACATGGCCTGAACCAATCTCTGGTCGAAACATATCTAAATTTTATCTAAGTTTATATATACATACATATATATATAGATATATATTACTTTCTATGTTCTATGTTATATATTTTAATAATTACGGGTATTTTTATATATGTAAAGCATAATATGTTATACATGTATGTATATTGTTATAATTGTTCTTTTAAAAAATAAATAAATAGACATCATATAATGCCTAAAAGTTGACGAATACCACTTCTTGATCCCCTTCATATTTATATACTTCTCACAGAATTTATATATATATCTACAAGCAAGTCTATTTACATTCCAACACACACATACACACAGTTATATATATAATATATTATATATGTACGTGTCTATATATGTATGATTGATTGTATGTTTGTATACAAACACACACATATATATACAGATAAATATATATAAATATATATATATATATATATATATAGAGAGAGAGAGAGAGAGAGAGAGAAAGAGAGAGAGATAGATAGATAGATAGATAGATAGATAGATAGATAGATAGATAGATAGATAGATAGATAGATAGATAGATAGATAGAGATAGTCAAAAAGATACAGATAGTTGAATATAGAGATAGATTATCAGAAACATAGATAAGTTAGTTAAGTCCCCCTAACAACCACTACAACCACCACAATCACAACAAAACACACAATCACATGTGTTACGCAGCTTAATGGAATTCATTTGACGTAGAACTCTCTAACAGCTACCCAAACTCTGTGGTATGTTGACAGATGTGTAAAAAGTAAAACACGGTTTAAGCACAAATCGCTTTAGCAGCGTATTCTTCTTATGTTTAACTCTTCTCTGCTTGTTATTGGCTGTAGAATCACGTCCTTTAGCGGATGTAATTAAGCGTCTTAAAGTACAGGTGAAAAGAAATATACAAAAAGTGCTGAAGGCGTAAATCAGGCTGATAGATTGATATGTCCATCTAGTAAAGCGTGAGGAAAGAAAGACCGGGGGAATAGAAGAATGATTGACGGACTGACTGAGAGTGAGTGTGTGAGAGAGAGGGAGGGAGGGAGAGAGAGAGGAGATATAAAGAGAAAAAGAGGATGACAGACGTATAAACTAACAAGAAACACCACCAAGTAATTCCAGTATCACCACATCTTCACGCACATCACAGATGTGATACATCGTCTGAAAAACCACCATTTCGTAGTAATTTTCTTTCAGAGAGAAGTAGATCAGTTTCTGTAATGTTTGTCTATCTATTTGTCTGTGGACGTGGCAGGCAAAGCTAGTTGTCTACTCGCTTGCTCACTGACTGTTTTACAGTATTTGTGGTTCTAAATGCGCTTGGCTTGCACGCAGGACAATAGTCAAAGTATGAGACATAGGTACGAACGGTGTCCGTTGTTATATCTTTTGTACAGAACAATTAGAGAGCCCCTAAAAGATAATTAACTACATGCAGCCGTGCATATTCTGTAACGATAGTAACGAGATACAGGTCCTGACTGAGAGTGAGTGTGAGAGAGAGAGAGAGGGTGAGAGAGATGGAGGGGGAGGAGATATAAAGAGGAAAAGAGGATGACAGACGTCCTACTACGCAATTCTGGAGAACATTTGGATGATAGACAGTTGATGAAAACCAAACTAATGTCTATGTATATCTAAACTGTAACTATCAAGTAGAGGCGAAAGGAGTCTCGCCATGACCTACACCGAAAATATTCATTTTCCAGTGCAACACTTGAAACGTTCTTAGGGTCGCATGTACCAAGACTTTAAATATGTAGCGATTTCATGTAATAGTAAGAACCTTTGTATTTGTACTATGCATTTAACTAGCAATATTTATTATATATTTATTTATCCATCTTAATATATTGTACAACACTTTTACATCACCATCGATTTTATACAAATATGTATGTACAACCATGAAAAGTTTTACAACCATATTGTAATGTGTCGTATGAACTAAGAGACCACTTTGAAAATTAAAGTTAAAAAGATTTGGTAAAAACGTTAAAGCGTCGGAATTTACCCATTAACTGGG